>NC_064911.1:2976580-3290216 GCF_929443795.1 Astur gentilis | reverse complement strand
CTGTGTTATCAGGTGTTGCACGTAGGTTATGAGAGACCTGGGGAAGTCTGATTTATTATGTTTCCATTTGGAGCTTTTACTACTGTGATATTCTACAATCTATTGCTGAACCTTGTACTGCATGATGGTAGAAGGCTATTGGGAGAGAAATGTGGAAAACACAGCCTTCTCAAATAAATGCTAACTGCAGCCTGTGGTCTCAACTCAGTAAGAAAGTAGCTTAGACTGGATAAGGTCTGGTTAAAGTCCTGAGAGCAACACAACTCAGCTAAAATTTCTCAGAACTTGACCAAGAAATTGAGAAATTTTCCAGGTTTTCTAGAAACTTCCAGTTTTTCCTACACGTTTGCATACACTTGACCTTCTGATATTTCGACCACATCCAAACGCAAAACCAGAATTCTGAAATGGATGCAAAATGTGAGGGAGGAGGTTTACACCCCCAGACTCAGCCATGAGGCCCTGATATCAGACAAGTTTTTAGCTATTAGCCTCATAGTATTACTTAGGCTACAAATTGCATAATAATTGCACATTATATCTAACTGGAATTTGATGTTGTGAAACAAGACTAAAGACTCCAAATTCCTGTGTAAAGGACCCTGCGTTACTATTTGAAATATTAATGTGCTATGTGATAAGAACAGACTTTGATTACACACACTACCTTTCATTCTCAAGGTATTTCAACACATCCTACTAATAAATTCATCTAAATATTGGCAATGCAGTGACTGAGTAAGCAAACGTGGCAGCCAGTATGAGCTGAACAACAGCTCACATGTTAAGGCTCTGGGCATTCAAACCTGCTTAACTGGGAGAAAAAAGATTGGCAAGAGACCTGGGCTTTTTCCGTACTCTTTCTGAATGAATTCCAAAAGGAGATTAAAGATTCGAGAATATCGATAACTGGAGACCAGCAAGATGAACTGTATTGAGACTTCTCATTTTAAAATATCAGCCAGAAATAAACCACCACTCCCTATAAAGCACGCCATGATTTTGTGGGATAGATTTTACTGGGTAATTTACTATGTTGCAAACAACAAAAGAGCCATATGGATTAGTGCTTATTGTAAAATTAGAAACCTGGAAGATACTTCCAGGGAAATTTCAGTCAGTTTTTTCTGTCCTTTTGTGCTTCAAAACAATCACTTTCTAATTCAAAAACTTTTTTTTTTTAAACTATTTTGAGAAGAGGAAATGTTTTAAATCTCAAAGTGTGCAGTTTAAAAAACTTCTCCTTCTCCCCCAGTTTTCCTGTGAAGAATTGTGAAAACACAACCTTCCACTTCATGTCTGCTCTGACCAGTACAGGACACAGGGGTCATATACACAAATAAAACCAGAAAAACTGGGCAAAAAAGATCTTTCACAGTAGCAAAAGGACTATTTTTCATTTTAAAATTTGGCCAATCTTTGCAGCATTAGAACCAATGTCAATTTTTCCATAACTGTTTGTAGTTTTTTAAAAGCCATTGTTCTTTATGTACGGAGCTGTGGAATACAACTTAGGTAACACTTAGCTACACCCTGGAGCAGAAGCTAGTACCTCTTTCAAGTTTCCTATGCGCCACTCCTGCCACAAGGGGTTAGCAGAGTTTGAGCCGTTCAGGGTTCTACTACTGGTAGCAAAGTGTCCACAGACCTCTGCCACCCTCTCGCAGTCATTACTGAGCTCTTAGTTCTCCCATTCTGTTCAGTCCATGTTCTTAAGGGCTTCAAAGAAGCAGAAGACTAAACCCAGTGGTATTTTCAAAAGGATATAGTTCTGGTCAACTTCTTATCTCGCTGAAACGAATGCTGAGGTGTCTTTGACCTTTTTTAGGAGCCCATTTACGCTGAGGACAAGTGATTCTGAAAGTATCAGTAGGTGTATTTTCCTGATGAAATATTTTCCTTTTTTTCCTTCAAAATAGTACCATTTCTCAGTCAGGTGGAACTAACATGACTTCCCTTTGGAAACCGGTATTTGCTGGTTTACCACTGTTATTTGCCATGCCAGCGTGACTGTGAAAATGAAACTTGCCAGCCCAGTCAGAGCTACTTGTGCTGCAGTTTTGTACAGTGGATGAACGTGTACCTGAGGGGTAGCTGTTATTAGCCATTGCTTGGTGGCTGAGATTTTCCCAGGTTAGGAGATGTACGCCTTCTCTCACATACAGCGATTTGAAAGGCAGTGACAGATTATAAAATTGTGCCAGAGTTACCGACCCAGTCCAGTCCAGGGTGGCCTGACAGATCCCTTTTCTGCCTCCTACACGAGAGCGTATGCTGTCATTATTACCATGCGAGTGATTTAATGTAATTGTCACCTTTAGCCGGTGTGATGTGCGTGAGACAGGCGAGGAGGGTGCAGGCTAAGCCTGTCTGTCACCCTCTGTTAGGGGACATGCCGCAGGAGCAGGAGATGGGGGCGGCTGGTCACGCAGAGCTGTGGAAGGGGGTGCAGGGCCGGAGCAGCGATGCCGACAACCGCGGCAGACGCCGGGAGCTGCGGGGCAGCGGTGGCCCCAGAGGCCCCAGAGGAGGCATGAGCTGAGCTACGGGCTGGCGCCGTGGCAGGGAGCAGGAGACGAGGCATGAAAGCTAACGGGGAAGGTAGCTGCCTCACCCTGGGGGCTGGCGAGGAGGTTGTGCCTGCCGGTGGATTTAGCTCTGCTCCTAAGGAAAGGATGTCTCGGAGGTAAACAAGCAAAATATGAACATCATGGGCAAAAGTTCTCTGAGATGCAGGTAAAACGTGCCGTAAGAAACGTAGACTGGGGCACTAACTAGTAACCCGGCTGGGAATCTCGTTCGTGAGAACTCCTCAACAGCCTGAATTGCTCTGTAGACGGCAGAGGCAGGCTTTTCAGGAAACGTGTGAGACTGACTGGGAGATGTAATGTAGACTCCTGCATTTCCATTGCACTACAGCATGGGCTGCAACTGCTCCGAGGAGTTAATTTCTGGAACAATAGTTAGACTGGAGAGGAATACAAAATAAACAAATTTAAATTATTTCAATTTTGGATCTCAGCTATGCAATTTTAGTTCTGTTGCTAGGTGGGAGTCTTTCTCCTATTACGTTTTTTCTTTTTTTCAGATCAGCTCAGGACCCATATGTTTACTTTACAGTGAAGCATTTTGAGTTTCACTGAACCTTTAAAACTGGGATTTTAAAAATAATATGACAACATCAAGTCACAGGGAAAAAGCGATCAGCTGGCCAAGTCAAGGACGGGGAGTGTTATGGTCCCTGTGCCCAACGGTTCAAAACTGGCCTTAAGTTTTCATCACTTGAACTTGGTGAACTCCTGATCCCAGGTGAGCAGCCCCGCGGTCCCCCTGCTGAGGGTCCTGCCACATCTGGGGAGATGCACCGTGGGGACACGTCTCCTTTCCCTCACCAGGTTGCAGAGGTCCAGGGTAGCAAACACATTGCAGAAAGTGCTGCCTTTCTTCCACCTTGTCCCCACGGGTGTCCCTCAGCCTCCAGATATTGGGCACTATCGCCTTCTTCCATGCCTGGCCCCCCCCAGCAGGGAGCTGCGCAAACACAGACACCCCCCACCCCCCACCCCCCCCAGCTTCGCCTCTTGTCTGTATTTCAACCCCCCCTTACAACCAGGGGGTAAAAAAGCAGAAGTTGTGGGGCTGATGGGCACGGGGCGGGGGGGTTGTGTGGGAAAGCTTCACCCAGGCCAAAGAGGGGCCTCCAGCCTTGCGGGGAGAGACCCGCCGGGGCCGGAACAGCACCTAGCGCAACGCGGGGCCAGTGGGCCGGCGGGACCGGCCGTGGGGAGCATCGCTGCCCCCCCCTCTGCCTGCCCCTGTCCCTGCCCCGGCCGTGGGGAGCATCGCTGCCCCCCCTCTGCCTGCCCCTGTCCCTGCCCCGGCCGTGGGGAGCATCGCTGCCCCCCCCTCTGCCTGCCCCTGTCCCTGCCCCGGCCGTGGGGAGCATCGCTGCCCCCCCTCTGCCTGCCCCTGTCCCTGCCCCGGCCCCTGCCCCCGCCCAGCGCGGGCCCGGCCGCCCCGGGGAGCGGCAGGACAGTTTCGCGTCCTTGCGTGCGTGCCTGCGTGCGTGTGTGTGTGCGCTTGTGTCTCCCCGTGTGCGTGGTGCCCCGCCACGCCGCCCGTCCCGCTCGGCCGCCGCAGCCGCCTCGCCCCGCCCGGGGCCGCCCCGCGGGAGGAGCCGCCCCCTCCCGTCCCCTCCCTCCCTCCCCTCCCGCCGGCGGCCGCGGCGGGGGGCGAGGGCAGCGGGGCCGCGGGAGCCGCGGGCGGCGGCGCAGCGCGGCGCGGCAGCGGCGGCGGCGGCGGCGGCGGCGGCGGCGGCGGCGGGAGCGCGGGCGGCGGGCGCGGAGCCCCCCGCCATGGGCGGGCGGCGCGGAGCGGCGGCGCGCAGCCGGCCCCGCCGGGGGTAGCCGCCCGCGCCCCGCACCCGCGGAGCCCGGCATGAACTGAGGCGGGCGCGGACGATGGCGAGCGCCCTCGGCCCGCGGTGGCCCCTGCGCCCGGCGCCGGGCGGCGGCGGCGGCGGCGGCGGGGGGCTCCTCTTCGTGCTGCTCTGCGCCTCGGCCGGCCTGCCCCGGAGCGGCCAGCAAGTGCTGCGGATCGGTGAGTGCCGCCCGCGGGCCCTGCCCGCTCCGCTCCGCTCCGCAGGCGCGGCCGGCTCCCGCCGCCGGGGGCTTCTCGCTCCGGGTCTCTCCCCCTCCCGGCTGCCCCGGGCGCTGCGCGGCTGCTGGCTTGTGCCGGGGCGGCGGGACCCGCGCACCTCCCGCGGGGCTCGGCGCGACCCGCGGGGAGCCGCCGCGCCGGGGCTTGGGGCTGCGGGCGACGCCGGCCGGGCTGCCCCCCCCCCTCCCCGCCTCGCCGGCCCGTGGGTTTCCTCGGCGGGGCTTTCGGCCGGGGAGCGGGGCGCAGCCCGCCCCGTTTGCTCCGCTGCCGGGCTCTGCGGGGCTCCGCGGGTGACGCTCCCGAAAGTTTGCGCCGGCGCGCGGCGGCGGGACGCGGGGAAGTTGGGTGCGGGGATCCCGGCGGAGCGGGGCCGGGGAACGGGGCCGGGGGCCGGGGATGGAGCCGGGGCCGGGGGCCGGTGCCGTGGCCGGGGCGAGCATCCCGGTAGCCGGCGGGGGCTGGCCGCGGGCGAGGAGGGTGTCACCCGGCCGCCCCCCACCGCCGAAGCGCTCCGCGGCGGCGGGGGTACAGTGCGCCGGAGCCCGGTCGAACACCGCTGTCCCCGCCGCGCCGGGGCGGCCGCGGGAATGGTTCGGTGACCTTAAAACGCGTGCCGAAAAGTGCTGAGCTTTCCCGGGTCGGACCGGAGCGCAAGCAGCCGTAGCAAGCGAAGGGTGACCTTTTGGGATGGGGGATGCGTTTGCCCTCCTTCGACCTCGGCCCCCAACCCTGGGCTGGGGCGAGCTCCCCCAGCGCGGTACGTACGTGTAGCCCCAGAAAACAGGAATTTATTTTTGAGCAGAAAACTCTGCACCATGGAAACGGGGCTCAGTTCACAGGAAGCCGCTCTCCCTACAGTGGGTTTCTTGTGTCAGTCAAGTGAGACGGTGAATACAAAGTATCAAAAGAGTTAGGGGTTAGGAAAAACTGTGGAAAAGACGTAGGCAGAATCTGTCACACTTCTGTTTCTCTGCCTATCCCTCTTTTGCTTGACAAACACTGAACTTGAAGCAAAAAAAAAAAAAAAGAGAAGAGAAGCTGCTTGTGCCACCCGGGGAGATGCATTCCTAAAGGCATGTTCCTGTATGGAGTAAAAGATTGATGCCTCTTGACCTGGCAAGCGTTAAGCCCGCTCCGCCTTCCTCACATGAGTGCTCCTTTAAACACCGGGTGGAAGGCTCCTCATATGCCTAGAGAGCAAAGGACCCGATGACTGAAACATTTAAATAAATTAAGGGGTGCAGTCCCTCAAAGTGCTGAGCAAAGGCGAGGGAGGGGGGAAGAAAAGCCGAAAGGCACTCGGCACCTTGCAGCTGAAAATCTAGAATAAGTTCATAACTGTCCATATTCAGTGTCTGCTCACTTCTTCCGCACGGGATGTAGGTGAAGTTTGCTGTTTCTCTGCTCGCCACCGCCACAGTGTAGCCGTGCCCCGTTTGGAGCCGAGGGGAATGTCTGTGCACATGCACAGCGCACATGAAACACAAAGCTTTGTGCTCTCGCGGGCGGGTAAATTCAGGGCCACCGAAACTTGTGGAAGAAAGTAAACCGTGTTCAAACAACTTAGCCACGTGCTACAGCAGGATGCTTTGAAAACACACAAGCATCATCGCTGCTACTAGGCAGCCTTAACTTGCTTGCCTCTAATGGGAACAGCCTCTGAAGGGAAAAAGGAGCGTGCCAGAGTTTAAAGGGAAATATATTTCCTCAAAAGTAGTCTAAATGCTTGGCTCTGTGCAGGATGAAGCCTCGGCTTCACAGCTGGCATCAGCATTGCAGGGACCCAGGCAGAGGTTTAGGGTACGCGCTCCTCCCTCTGCCAACGTCCCCACTGCATAACTTGCTTTGCCGCTTATGTTTGGTCTAGCGAGGAGGCTCCCAGGCAGTTGCCCACGTTGCTTTTCCCTAAAATTGCTCTGCGTGGTTTGTAGACTCTCTGCTGCAAGATCTGTGTGCCTCTCTGGTTTGGATTCACTCCATCAGTGCGTGCAGTGATGGTACCCTAATACTGATTTGACTCTGTTACTTCCACTACAATATAAACAATGATAAGCGTGACAAACTGCTCAGCTTTCAGTCGCAGCAACTACGTACGCTTCCAAAGAGATGCTGCCGGAGAATAAATGCTCCTTGTGTGTTACATAGTTGTGAATGCATAAAATATTAAATGTATTCTTATTGCTATAGTTATCCTGCCTATAAAGTAATGATGTTATAAAATATTAATCCTTCACATCCGTTAACAGCAGCAAGTTTCTCTGTGGAATTTGTCACTCTTGGAGGTGACAAACAGAAGTAATGGCAATAACTCCTCCAACACTCTTTGTCATAACATAATAAAATCATCCCAAAGCAATTCTGACAGTGAAGAAAATGCTACTAAGCCATCAGATTTTCTTCTGCAGGTTTTAGTTAATTAAGGAAAGGAAAGCACTGCTATACAATGGTGCAGCAGCGTGCACCTGAATTAATACATTAGTAGTTTAATTGCATTTTCCACTGTTAGGCAGCTTTTGGATTTATTTTTTTATTTTTCTAGCTTATAATACAAATTAATGGATTCTCTTGCTGGTATTTAATTGGTTGAGAAAGGACATGCGAGCGATAGAAATTCTAGCTATTTCTCAGCATCTAGCTAATGACTACTTTTCTAGCCCTCTAAACAGGAAAATGAGAGATGGCAATATGACTGGTGAAACTAACTCATTAAGATAAAAATAATGGATTTTGAGATAAGTTACGGTTTTCAGTTTCAGGTAATACAATACTTAAATTTTAGTGTCTTACTGAGTATTTCTTCCATGTTCATGTTAAAAAGCTTCTCCCTTGATATATGAACTAATAGAGCTGTCCAAGGAAATACCATCTTTATCTACACATAACCCACTAGACTATATTATATAAAGGTATATTTAAAGTTCATGACCCTAATATTTTTGATTTAATATCAAGGAATTTCTAGTTTTTACACTGAGTCAACCTAACCTCCTTATTTATCCTACTTGTACCACTTGTATCAAATAAATGAACTCAAATAATAGAAGGAAGAATATAAGTTAAGACAAGCAGGTGCTAAGTTGCAGAAACTGCTTCCAAAGCACTGAAAAACTCAGCGGCAACAAATTTATTCGTTAATACTGGATGCAGAGCTTTCTTATTTCTTACTGTATGTCCTTCAGGCCATTACAACTTCTGACTAGGTTATAAGAATATACTTCAGTGATATTACATGAAAATTTATAAATGGTAGTCACTCAAGCTACACTCTGGATTAGAATTAACCAATAGTTAAGAAACTATGCAAGTTATTAACATATCACTGGAGTTAATTAAAAAGAGAATGTGGCAGTTTTCAACAAGTACCTGTAGGAAGTAATACTTGGATGAATCTTGGAATTAATCTCTAAAATGAACAACTCCTGAAAATGAGCAAATGAGTAATTTTTAGGTTTCATGGAAATTGCTTTAGGTGATGAAATAGATACCCTTCAGTTCATACCAGAAGTAATTTTCAGTAATTTGTGTGTTTCTGTAGTTAAGTGGAATATTTAAGTACAGGGTCGTACTCTGCAGTGATTTATTCCTTACTTAAGGAAAATTCCCAATGGTTTAGTGAATTGTGTTTTCAAATATGCAGGATTAGGCCCATAATATTTCTCTCCAATTGAGAAATATAGATTTAAACCAGACACACATATATCAACCTAACCTGCAAAATATTATTTTCTAATACGTTGAAATTTTCAATATAGATTTCAAAATACATGTCTATATTTCCCCAAGCAGGGCTAGACCTGTGAGGTTTTTTTCCTGTGTGATATTACCATTCCCACACTGTGAGAATGATAAAGACAAAAACCTAGTTCATTTCACTGCAAATTTGCTACTTTTTGTCAACTCTTTTTGAGATTTTTTTTGTGAAAGGAATGATATTAATACAATTCAATTTCATTAGTGTGGCATGGCAAAAAATGTATTTCAAAAGTCTCTATCATATTTGCACATTAAAAATGTTAATCTTCAAAAGTATTTCTTACTAGGTGTCTACAAGTTACTCTATTCCATAATATTGTAGGAAGTGGGTCTGCATTTTCTATGATTAGATGATGAAGCACTAACTACATTTTGTTCACCAGATCCTGAATGTTGTGGCTTATCATTTCACTGTAATACAATTTGCATAAATTTCTTCATTCTACACTTAACAGAAAACTATTTCACTACAAATATTTCTAAAGGATTGCTACCAAAAGGCCCAAACATTAATTTTTATGCATCTCCCTCCTCATTGGGTTTGACAGCACTTTACAAGTGTGAGACTGCAACGTTTGGCTTGTATGCTTTACATGGTTAATCAAGTTAAAAATACCCTATAAAAGGCAGATGAAAAGTGTATTACCGGCACCTTAGCAGGGCACTCCAGCGAGTCTATACTTGTGCAGTGAAAGATCAGTGGAGCTGAGTGGCCTCAATGCACATAGGGAGCTCAGGGAAAACACTTGTCAGTGTAATGACCTGCATGGTTTCACCCTAAATCATTAAAATCCAAATCTCATCGGTGATTTCTTTGTGTTCTGCCATTTAGGCTTGATGACTCAGAGGGGTGGATTACTTCAGGTTCCATACCATTTTATTTCCAGGCTTTTATGCCGTGGAAGGCTCTACTGGGTTGCTCCATTGGGGAATATTAAAAAGACGTGAAGCCGGCGCTCAGCTGATGTAAATGGGCATCCTTTTACTGAACTCAAGGGAGCTATGCCGGTTTAAATTGCCTGAAGAGCTGCCTGGACATACTTAATATATTGAGAATGATGAAACTGTTGTAATTCCCCTGACTGATCTATCTACTTACCACCCTTCCTAATGATGGGTAGGGTCCAACAAAATCAGGTCCTGTGCATCTTTAGCTCTTGTTTTGCGCAAGGGCACTCTACAGAGCGCTTCGGGAGCTTGCTCCCGAGGCTGAGCAATGGTGGTCATGGAGTGCACGAAGCTTGCCAGCGTTGCGGTGACCCGCTGCACCGTCAGCTCTTGGTGCCTCACTAAGGGTGTTTGCCGAGTGGCTGTGCAGTGGCCAGAACATCCTTATTGCTGGGGCGGTGTAAAGTGCTGCTCAGGATTTGAAGAAACTATAGAGGACACCTTCACTTTCCAGAAAATTGGTGGTTTGCATCTCTGTTGTCAGAATATACCTGCGTCCTAAATATCTGCTTTAGCATGAAATAGATGAGCTGTGAAAGTGAGTGATAGTCTTCAAATAGTCCATAATACTGTGGCTTGATGATTATGCAGCAGGCAGCCAGCCGCTCAGGGCTGTATTAACAGAAACACTGAGCTTGACTTGCTTCTGTCCTGGACCACTTTCAGTAAAGGTTGGTGGAGAGCAACAAAGAAAAGGTCCTGAGACCAGAAAATGAACACTGAGGAAGCAAGGCTGGATTTTCCTAGCTTGGACCAGAGCTAGAATGGTTTAGATAGTACCAAGGGAGATTAAAATGTTTAAAAAAATACATCATGAAGATATGTTATTCCTGCATTTCACATCTTGAAAGATATGTAGTTAACTATGGCAAATTTCACATAGCTATCTTGGTAAAAAGTCAAGTGGGTTATAGGGAAATGAAATGGAAGACAAGCCAGGGTATCGATGTCTGTGCTGTAGTATTTTATTATTTTCTCTTAACTCATGCAAGGTGTATCCAAATGTGCCCCTGTGCAAAATAGGTCCATAGTGCTGCAGTGAGCTCCAGGTGGGCAGATAAATAGGACATCCTGCTGTGGTTCACCGAGGCTTCAAATGCATTTACGTAACACATGTGCATCAGTTCAGGCAGTTAAGATTTTGGTAAAATACAAGATGAAATCTTCAAAACAATGAAATGGATGAAATTTTGCCGAAGGGTAAGAATTTCTCGTCAACTATTTTGTTTACACAAAATAGTTGATACTTAACCTAGTACTTTTTCAATTAACAATTTATTGCAGAGTACAGTGATCACTGCAGGAGGAACAATCCTTATAACTAAAATAAAACTAAATTTCTCTGAATTCCGTTTCTTGCTTAATAGCCTATTTGTAGTGTTCAGGTGTAATAATTTTTTCAAAATTCCTGCGACTTTCCCGTAACACCTAATTTTACTTAATTAAAGGGCATTTGCCTCAACATCAGTTCTTTCTGTAACTATAAGCTCCTCCATATGGCCCTGTCTTCGCTTAACATTTTCCATTCAGACCGCAAGTACAATCTCAATACTTTTTTTTCATTACAGTCTGTTTTGTATATCCTGGTCAGTAATAAAGCTTAAATCCTGCCCCCCTCCCCAATATTTTAAACAACTGCCTCTAATCCTCTTTTCTCAGAAAGGCTTGATTTGACCAACTAGACTATAGATTGTACTGCAGTAAAAAAAAAAAAAAAAAAAAAAAAAAAAAATCCTATCCAAGAACTGATTAGTTTTACTCCACAGCTTTGGATCTGTAACCTGCCAGCCCAGTATGTCCTAGTTTTTGGTTGACTTTGGATTTTAGTTTGCAGTAATGAATTTATGATTTTGGGAAAGCTTTGCAGTGGGAATGTTACTACACTTTCCTCTCTCTTTCTCTTTCTGCTGAAGGTGATCCAGTATTATCTAGAAAATGATTAGCTTTCAAATGATGAATTTGCTTTCACTGAGCAAAATCAAAATTCAAAATTCAAACTGTTTCATTATTCCAAATAGGCATCTTTTTTATTTCAGCTAGAGGGCTGATAGAGTATCTTTTTTTTTTTTTTTTTTTTTTTTTTTTTTTTTTTTTTGTTCCTCTGGCAGTGCAGAAGGTTCCTTATATTATCTTTACAGCTTCATCTGTACTGAGGCACTAAATTAGGGTGGCACAAACACTGGGCAATGTGAGTCAGTTATATGGCCCAGCAGTATGGACAAAGAGTTAGAAGTGGTCTCAAAGGCTCAGTTTTGAGCTTCTTTTCTTGGGTCCATCTGTCTCTTTACAATTACACCTTCTAATTGTTTTTTCCTTTGGGCTTTCATACTGCACAACCACAAGTTTAAAAGAGGAGCGTTACAAATTCTGTTAGCATTTAAATTGTTCCCACATTCTGCCATTGACTCTGCACATGCAAACTTGGTCTATTTCAAGGAAAATTGTATTTACAGCACATTGATTCTGGCTGGGGTTCAAGACCAGCCGTCCTTCCATATTGTGAAATGGCATGAAGGTCCTGGTGCAATGCTGAGTAGGTGGAAGTGACAGTCAGAGTACAGAATTACCTCCAGAAATATGAGTTTGTTTTGAGTGAGCAAGTGTACGAAACTCATTGTTCTACCTACATATGCAGGAGCAGCGAAACTTCCCACAGCCGTTATGTCCAAGTGACATTTCTGCTAGAAGCATTACCACAGATGCTGAGGCTTTGCTTTGGCTCTCAGATGGAGAAGGAACAGAGCCCTCCCTGAATTCAGTGGTACACCACTGAAACCTTAAAATCAGTGTGGTTTTGCATGCTCTTCTACAGAGAGAAAAAAAACCCACAACAAACCAAAACCAACAAAAACCCAACACTTTTTTTTTTTTAAAGATCAAGCATGCTAAAATATAGTAAGAGCTAGTCACTACACTGTCAGTAATACAGGCTTTTCAGTTCTAAATGTTTTGGACAGAATAAGCAGGAAAAACCACTAGTGTATGCTGTGGATCAAAGGGTTTGGAAAAAAATTGCTGTTTTAAAAGAATAACATAAGGTAGCTATAAGAAAAGAAGAAAAAATGTTTGAAGATACAAGTTTATTCTCCCCTTCCCCTGGGATGATCGATGGAGCAGAGTCCTGCCAGGATGTTTGTATGGCGCTTGCTGCCACTCACTTCTGCTAAAGATCACCTCCCCTTCCCTTCCCAGGGAGAGATGTGTCATTAATGTCCTCAGCATGCAAGCCAGATCCCCAGGTGAGTAATTAGGCTTGCCTAATCTGCCACTGCTGTTTCTGCAGTTAATGGCAGTCTGTATGTCAGCCCAACATATCCTAAGTATTACTTTAGTTGCTTACCTCTTTAATGCTAAGTGTCTTCTGCTGCCTGAGAGCTTTGGCCTTCATGGTCCATGAGAGCGCACACGGAAGCCAGTAGGTTTCTAACTCTCTGCTTTCCTGCAGTGAATAGCAAGAGCAACCCACGCATCTGGGCTTACAGCTATGTCTCTAAACAGGTAAATCAAAGGATGCTACTTCTCTTTACAAGCCTTGCCTCTATAGCTTTGCCTAGCTATAGTAACACTACTATTGTATGTTGTAATGCAGTAGAACAATTAAACAGTGAACAACTACGATGAATTGTGCTATCTTTAGGGGAAGCTGTATTATATAAATTGGTTTTAGCATAATTCTGCAAGACAGTACTGAGAAGAAAAGCTGTATGTACTTTTTTATTCTTGGATCATATCATTAGAAGGCAAATCCGTGGAAATTGGTGCTTTTAGGGTCTACCATGTGATGAAAGGTTGTATTGAACTCGTTTCCTTACTGCTTTGTCTCATGTAGTATGAACTGCGTCATATTTTAACAAGAATTGTAATGAATAATAACAACATTGAGCTCTTTAGAAGCAGCAGAGCTCAGACTACTTCACAAAGCTCATACAATTAGTTTTATTTTACAACTGGGGAAGCCAAGGCCAGGTAACTGAAGTGTTTTGCTGGCAATCTTGTGGCAAAGCTGGGAGTGACTCCAGGTTTCTCAAGTGCCATCACCCTAGACCTCCGTCCACTGCATCACAACTTTGATATTTTCTTATAGTTTGTATATTAGGTGAAGATTTGCATAGATCCTTTGGAAATCAGTAGTATGAAGTGCTAAGTGTTGTTGCTACAGAGGCCCAAATGTGTTTAACTAAACAATTTATAAGTGGGTATTTTATGGCCTGAACAGTTTGCACCCGCTTGGAGCTCAGCCCTGGCTGTGCAGTGCAAAGCAGACAGTGCCGAAGATTTTCCCTGACACTGGAGGGTTCTCTGAAGAAGCAGAGCATGTGCCTTCCTCTCCCAATTTGGGTAGTGGCCAAGTATTAGGTGCTGTATCTGACCTTAGCCAGAAGCCCCTCAGAGGCCATCAACATCCATGGCCCTTGGAAGTGCTTTTTCACTGGTCAGATTTCTTCTAAGCATCTTTTCAGCATGGTTTGCCATGTCCTCCAGCCTCCGGCTTCACATCTGCTTGGCAGAATGGTGTGCTGCTGAAGATCATTGTGGTAAATCTTAGCAAGGGATGGACACATTTAGGGTACAGAAGAATTTCAAATTTTTTTGCCCATTTTGGCACTCCCATGGACTGCTCCGCTATGGCACACATGCCCTCTGTAATTATATATATTTTGAATACAGAAACATTTTATTATTTATGCCCTTTCTAGAAGGGTATTAGGTACATTGGCAAGGTGGTTAAGTGTTTTACTAGGCTGTAACTCCCAGGCAAATACAGCACCCCATGTGAATTGGCCTGACTCGTTCTTTTGCATCGTGTTTGTTCTAGCATGTTTCCCTCTTCTCTCCCAAGAAATGGTCTAAGCAGTCGGAAAGAGGCTTTCAGAGCATTGAAGCCATGTGCAGTGATGTAGACTGTCCTATCAAAACTGTTGAAGTCTTCATCAAATATTCAGGTGTCCTTATAAAATTCTACAGCCATGCTAGCTAGGAATTAACTCTGGCTTCAGGAAGTACACATCTCAGTGCTTACAATCCTTTGCTTTCGCTCTCTCAGTTCTCATCCCTGATGAAGATACGGAGAAATGAAAATTAGATGCACTGAGATGTAAACATCTGAAGGAAAAAACCCCCCAAAATACAACTTTTGCTTTCACAAAAATAACCTTTTCTCTGCTTACATTCAAGAAAAAATACAAGAGAAGCCAAAGCCATTTTAATCCTCCTTCCCGCTGTGCAAACGGCTTTCTCCTAAATGTCTTGGGGGCCCTGTGCCAACCCAGTCATTTCTATAAAGGTTATGAATAGGAAGCTCAGGCCTGATGGAATGTGAAAACTAGTTTACGTGAAATAGTTACTTCATTTTCGAGGAAATGCAAATTAATCTCGATATCTCTGGAATGGTCCCAAGAGGTTAATCTCAAGACATCTGAGTCCATGTCAAGCTGAGAGGCTCCCTATCAGTAGTCAGAGGAGAGGAGGCCAGGTTGCTGTGGCAACAGCGTGACATATGTAAAACTCTGTCTGATTATGGCAGTATCACAGAGAAAGCTGTTTAAAAGTTAGGTCAGGTTTTTTAGCTGTACTATACTTTTCCGGAGACTGTCAGTCACTGTCAGATTGGCCAATGAGTCAAAATGCATGATGAATAACTTTAGCAATCTCATGTGGATAGTAAGTTAGCTGTCCACGTAAAATAATGTAGTAATAAGCTACTGAGAACTATTAAAGAAACTACTAGTAAGCCACTGAAGAATTCTTCCCTGCAATTTGGAGACAAATAAAATTACAATTTCTGATTAAAATATTTTCATGTTTTGTTTTTGATGCTTTTATTTATCTTAGGATTCAGAAAGAGCATAGGAAATGACTTAAAAATCAAACAGATTTTCTTTGATAGTCTGTTGGATTGGGAGGTGAATGAGTAAATATCTTGTACAGGGTGCAAGAAGGACATGGAGTCACTCCTGTACTATTTTCCCTTATGATTGTTCAAATGCATTTTGTATGATAAACTGTGCTCAGGCTAAACAAAATAGCTTTGTTAATAGAATGCTATAATGCCAATTTTTTGTCCACACTTAAAAATATTAAATGCAAAAGACTATAGTAAAAGAATGCAGTAAATGAGGCAGAAATCCTGAAGAATAATGTATGTAGTTAGGTAACAAAAGATGGGATTTTGAAGTTGCTTGGTCAGCATTAGTTTGATATTTCCATCTTCTGGTGTTTCACTTTTTAATCTTATATGTTCATATAAAAAGCTTTTGGTATAATTCTCTATCACTGTGTAAAAACCAATCAGAAACCCCGGGAACGTTCCCCTTAGGCCCTTATGGACCGGCAAGGATTGCTAGCGCAATGCAGGATGGAGACCTGTGCCACCCATCACCAGTAGATGTGGCTGTTCTCCCTATGGACCTGGCCCTAGAGAAGGACGAGACACACTTCTGCCGGTGTTTTTCCAGAGGAGTTTGGTGACGGGAAGCTGGCTGACAGCACAGCAAAGGGGCAGTGCAGGCTCCTGGCTCATACTGCTGCAGGCACCAAACCAGGCAAGGGACAGCCTTGTTTCTGCAGCTCTGGACAACATGTGCATCGTACAAACGGGTATGGGAGGTACTTACCTGGCCATCGGTAAAAAGCTGTCACTGACTGCATTCACAGCACCAGGCCATCGAATTTTAAGTCCCTGCATGAAGATATTCTGGGTGAAAACATTCTTGGTGAAAAGATTATCAGAATGTTTGTAGTTTGGGAAAAAAAATGTGTTGGTTATTCTCAGGAAAAGCTAAAACCTCCTGTGTTCAGTCTGAGACAGCTACAGGTTAGGGGAAATGTTGCTTTAGATGGCTAATATTTGACAGAGTTATAAGCAGCTAAAGGCAACGTTGCGTAGTGGACAATGTCTAGAGTTCTTTCTTATTACCAGCTGCTGCAAGGTCTTACTGACACTGCTTACAAAAGATGAGGTGGAGCTCCCCTGTGGGAAAGCTCTTTTGCCTTTGCCGGCGTGAAGCACTTTTAGCGCCTAAGTCATCAGCCAGCATGAGCCTTGCCAGCCTTGTAGGTCTGATCCGGGTGGTCCAAGTTTGAGGTCCATTGTCTGGTGAAGGGTGACGGAAACTCGAGGTACAGTGACAGGGTGGTGGCAGTGCTGACAGCGCTGACAGCAGGGCAGTCTGGCTCGTCTGAATCCCGCCGGCTAGGACAAGCCAACACGGGCTGTTCTTCTCCTTACCTGTTGTGCAGTGAAGGACTACAATCCTTACAGTGATGTGCTCTTTCCTTCACTGGAGCTCTGTCTGCTTAAATAAACCCATTAAAGATGGGCATTTGTTCTTTCCTGAACAAGTTTCCATTTGTTTGCTAATGGCCAAGTCGTGCAGAAAGAAGTACAAGGTTTCCTGCTTCTCCATTCGGAAACAGTTTGGTGAAGGTCCCTGTGAGGACACGCGGCACTCTTGTCTGTAACGCACGTTCCCTAAGCCCCGTGCAGGGGTCTGGGCAGAGAGGGGGCTTGCTGCAGAGAAAGGCTTAGTATCCAGTGCATATAAGCCAGCATGGGGGTGGGGCTTCGAAAAGAGACAGCTCAGCTTGTGACTGTGCTGAAATTCACTGGGGGTGACTTACCAGTCTGTGATCTGCCGCGAAGCCGTCGCGGTGGTGGTGTCGGGATGACCTCGGCGCTCACCCACAGCTCGCTGCTGCGCACAAAGCCCCGCGGAGCCAAGCGGACACCGTCGAATGCAAAGTTCAACGTGCACGTGACTGAAGATTTTGCCCACAAAGCCAAAGGAGTCCGTGGTTATAAGGAAGCCGAATGTCAATGCAGCTCAATGCATTGAGTGGATTGCTTCTCTGTGCAGGAACCTTTAAGCTCCCCAGCCTTGTCCCCTCTGTTTCTGCTTCCCCTCTCTCTGAGTGTGGAGATCCTCAGCTCACCCGGCCACATGCTCTGGCGTACAATTCAATTCTGCCACCAAGGCCGCTTTCAGAATTTCGATGTAGAAATGATGTCTTTCTTCTTGCTATCTCTGATCCAACAACTCGTACACAAAAAGCTTTTTATTCTTCCAAAGCTGCTTCCTTTCAACTATGCCAAACCACCCCAAAAACTTACCAGTGGGGCACCGCAGCTGAAGTCTAATATGAGCTGATGCTTTTCGAACTGTAACTATCTTGAAAATTTTCATTTCACGTCCAAATTGTTTACTTATCTGCTAGAAACATATGATAAGAGAAGTTAAGGCTCTGTTGCCCAAGGTGCATTTTAATACAGGGGAAGAACTGCTTCAGATATTTCACATTACATCTTCTAGCTTTATCTGGTGCTGTAAATTATAAAGCTGCTCCATTGAACTGAATGAAGATTAAATTTTTGAACACTGTTTTCTGAAGAATGCAGATTTTTCTCTTTGAAATGAAGAATCTGTCCTGCATCAGTGTGGCTCCCTGCATACTTTGCTGCCCAAGCCTCTCTTTTTTTCTAGTAGGGTGCCAGGCTGTTCCCTGGGGACCACATCCTGTCGTTGATCCACGCACTGACATTAAAAAGCATCTGCAGATGGAGTGAGTGTCAGATGTGCCCTGAACAGCAAGTGGTCTGGGAAACTGTAATCCTTATGCTGTCATCTTGAAATCAGAGCTGTCGTGAAGGAAACTAGTAAGAAACTTTTATCTTATCTTCTCATCTGCGTAGACCTTCTCCTGTAGATGCCCGATGTATGTATGATACACGGATGTGTTTTAAAAAAACAATTGCTTGCAGCATCCAAGTGAAATACTTACGCACTGCTGTTTTACTCAGATGCATGCTTCTGTCAGGCTGAATTCCTGGCTTCCAGCCCTCTTCTCTTAGCTCTCCCAATGTGGGGAGATGTCATCTGTGTTTGTTTCCTTCTGTGCCTAACACAGGCCCCTGGGAGGAAGCTGAGTGGGTGCCTCCTTTAAAGCAACATAGTACCAATAGGATACTGAGTGTTGCAAACAGTTCTGTTGCCTCTGTATAGAAGGATGAATTTAGTCCCGTTTCCTCTTACGAATTGTCTCCCACGTACGCACACACGCACACAAAAGCCAGGCGCTACAGCTGCCCCAAACGCTGCTTGCTCAAAATTCCAACACGACTATCTGGTGCAGATGCTTCACAGGGCCGGAGGATGTTAACCAACGCGGGAAGAGCACCAGCGCTGAGGTTCCCCACGGCCTCTTCTCTGTGTGGTCCTCATCACATTCATGGGGGGAGCGAAGGGGGAGACACGGTAGCATGGCACCTCATTTCCTCCCCCCTTCAGGAGCAGTGCATGGAGGAGCAACAGCATCTCCTTTGCGCTGAAGAGAAAGCAGTGCTGGCAAGCGTGGCTGGGACTGCTGCAGGCAGCGTTTTTCTGGGTGAGTGGGTCGAGGCTACATCCACCCTGTCAGGTTCTCCATCAGCAGAGACACTTGGGGCGTGCAGCATACGTCTCCACCTTTCCAGGAGCGCTGGGGTTAGCACAAAATCAGAGGAAGGGAAAGAAAATGTTTTCTACTAATTAGATGGCTATATACTTTATGCCCTCTGGTTCTTTGCTTTAAATGGGAACGTTTCTGTGTGTAAGCAGATTACTTCTGTGTTAATCAGGGTGTTTCATAGCCTATTTGATGTAGGCAAAAGTTAGTCCAGTTTTCCATAGTGTATTGAAATACTTTACACAGCAAGATAATGAGAAAGGCTGATGAGGGAAAAGATAATTGTTCTTTATAAATCCAGAAAATTAATATGACAACTACTGTTTTAAGATGACTTGTGTACTGATTTATTTCTACAAGTCCATAAGCAAAAGGATGATGAGATCCCACCTTTTCTTCCTGCTCATAAAGGTAATTTCAGGAAGCCGTTATATGAACCTCTGTCCTGAGCATTTCTGTGAGCGCTAGATTGTTGTTACGCGTTGTTGGTAAACAGGTGAATCTTGTTTCTGGGCAGCTGTACTTATCCTTAGCATTTTCCCTCTTTTCTGAGAGAAACTTCATCAGAGTCAGTCTTGATCTGTTTTCTGGGTTACGTATTGCTTTACAAGTATCATGTGCAAGAAGACAAAAACTTTGGAAATAATGCTTATGACTTACTGAAACTGCTCCCGGAAACAAACACAAGACACTGCCCGGCAGCGAGGAGTGAGGGAAAAAGCATGAGAAACAGCCCTGCGGGCACCGAGGGGAGAGGGGGAGGAGGGGAGGAGGTGCCCCAGTCACCCCAGCAGGGATCCCCTGCAGCCCCTGCAGAGACCACGCTGGAGCAGGTACCCACACTGCAGCCGTGGAGGCCCCCAGGCTCGAGCAGGTGGGTATGCCCTGAAGGGACTGTGGCCCGTGGACGGCCTACACTAGGGCAGGTTTATCCTGGAAGAGTGCAGCATGGAGAGGACCCATGCTGAAGCAGGGCAAAAATGTGAGGAGGAAGGAGCGGCAGAGAGGAGCTGCTATGGAATGACCTCAGCCCCCCAGTCCCCATCACCTCTGTACCGCTCGGGAGGGAGGAGGTAGAGGAGTTGGGACTGAAAGAGCGAAGTTGCACCTGGGGTAAGGGGGAAAGGTGGCACTTTAATTTGTTTCTCACTATCCAAATCTATTTTCATTGGCAAGAAATTAATTTTCCCCAAGTTGAGTCTCTTTTGCCCATGACAGTAACTGTTAAGCAATCTCCCTGCCTTTACGTTGACCCATGAGCTTTTTCATCTTAATTTTCTCCCTCTCTCCTGTTGAGGAGGGGGAGTGAGAGAGCATCTGGATGGACATCTGGCAGCCAGCCAAGGTCAACTCACCTCAGCTAGAATGTGGAAAAATTGAGAAGTATTATTTACATGGCATTTATATTGGAATTGCTCTTTTTTAGCAACTTCTAGTAAGAATCGTGTGACGCTGTGTCCTCGTTTTGGCTGGGATAGAGTTAATTGTCTTTCCAGTAGCTGGTATAGTGCTATGTTTTAGGCTCAGTATGAGAAGAAAGTTGATAACACACTGATGTTTTCAGTTGTTGCTAAGTAGTGTTTAGACTAAGAAGTCAAGGATTTTTCAGCTTCTCATGCCCAGCCAGCGAGAAGGCTGGAGGGGCACAAGAAGTTGGGAGGGGACACAGCCAGGGCACCTGACCCAAACTGGCCAAAGGGGTATTCCATACCATGGAACGGCATGCCCAGTATAGAAACTGGGGGGTTGGATGACTGCTCAGGAACTAACTGGGCATCGGTTGGCGAGTAATTGCATTGTGCATCACTTGCTTTGTATATGCCAATTCTTTTATGATTATTATTATTGTCATTTTTATTATGATTATTATCATTAGTATTATTTTCTTCCTTTTTGTCCTATTAAACTGTCTTTATCTCAACCCGTAACTTTCACTTTTTTTCCCTCTGATTCTCTCCCCCATCCCACTGCATGGGGGGTGGGAGTAATTGAGCAGCTGCATGATGCTTAGCTGGGGTTAAACCACAACAAACTACTTCTCTCCAATGGCTTTTAACTGCTGTTGTAAGGGCTGGAGTTTCTCAGGTGGGAGACTGAGCTGCTCAGTGATACCAGCTGACTATGCATTTGCACAGTAAGAAACAGAATTTTAAAATAATTTAAATAACTAAGGTAGTTTAGAAGATGCATGGCAAACTTTGCTGGGGAGCTTTAATTCATGCTAGAATTCCTGGCTTTTATATTTACAACTTAGCTATTTGCCATACCAAGAGCACATTTTATTACAATTCTTAGAATGATGCAATGATTAATGGTATTTTATAATGAAGTAATATGGATGTAAATTTATATTAGTAAACTCTCTTCATTGATTACTTGACCCAGAATTCCAAATGCCCAGGAAAAACCTGAATGAAATGTAGTTATATTGCTCATGCTAAATTGTCAGTTTTTATATCTTGTTATCAATGCTGCATTAATCCATATTGGAGAATTAACAAGAATCAAAGAAGCATTTTAAAAGGAATATCCAACATATTTAATTCCACATTTTATAATTTTAATACACACAACTCTGTTCCTTCAGTACTCCTCTAAGTTAAAAGAGAGACAGGTGGGATACAAAGAGGTGATGGTCAGCCATACTTCTGATTTAACCCCTTGAAAGTATGGCTTGTAATTAAAACATTGATTCCTATTAAGTAAAGTAGTGCTGGCAATCTCCTTCAGCATACATCATATTTAAAATCACTTCCTACTTATGGCAGGGCTGAAGGAAGTGGGCACAAAGATTCAAAACTTGGTCCTCCTTCCATAGTAGTCAATTTGTTATTGTTTTATATTTGCAGAACAATATTTGCCTGTTCATTGGCAACAGGTAAAGTCCAGTGACTGCACATACAGCTTCTCCAGGAAGTTTGACTGACATGAGTTTGAAACTGCCTATCTTCAGCAGATTTAGCTGCAAAACTTCTTTGAAAACCAAGCCCTCGCTCTTATCTGTGAGTTCTTACAGAAAATCTGTGAGAAAATGGGGTACAAAATCATCTCTTCTGATTCTCTGTCCTTTGTTTTAAGTGACAGACCACTTTTTCTCAGGGTAAAAAAAAAAAAAAAAAAAAAGACCTAAAGGCTACTTCAGCTCTGCCTCTCCCAGAGTCAATGGAGCCATAGCAGTTTATAGTGATGAGGTTCTGGCAAGTGTATTATTCTGACAGAAGACAACAGTTGGGCAATTTACTGGAGCTCATTCAAACTGCAAATGAAGGTTCTGGATTCCATTAGTTTGGGGAAATCAATGGTAAAAGGCCTCCTCCTATTTCCTTTTTCTCCAGCTGCTGATTTAGCAAGGTCTCCCACTTTTGCGAAGCTTTCCTTCTCTGCCCTGCTTGTTCTCACCAAAGCAGAGGCACGGGAAGAATGCCAAAATTCACTAGTTTATAGTAAGAACAGATGCTATCAGGTGTAAGTTATTCCAGTTACTGATGATGCTGTAAACAGGCTTGAACAGGAGAGCTGGAATGTCTTCTAGCCACACCTTCTAGAAACAGCATTATTGTTTACATATGATCACGCGGTTGGAGCTAGCACAGCAAACACTAAAAGCACAAACCTCTATATAGAAGAATGTCTTGTTAGGAAAGAATCTTCCCTTGCTTTGTGCAGCTTAGCACGGAGCTTCTGATTCAGTACACGAATATATCAAATAAGGTCAAGTATGATACAATTTTGGTGTCACGCTGAATTCATGGTAGAGCTAATATTGTTACAGTCCTGTTGTGACTGACATAAACCTGTCACATTTTCAATAGGGTGATTCATGAAGGATACAGAGGAATCAATGGAGATAAAAATAGGTAATGCAATAACAGCATCCATCTCATCATAATTTTGTTTGTATTATACTGAGTAACCTGATTAAAAGAGTCATATTTAAATGTAATCTGGCAAAACAGCTTATAAAAATGAGAGTGAGAGAGAAGGAACCCAAACTGGTGAGCTTTGCAGGTAAGCCAGGGATTAATGCATCAGTCTCCACAGGGGACACAGCCCCTGTCACCAGCAGCAAGCTCCCTGAATGAAGGGGGGCAGCAGGCAGCTCCCACCATTTGTGAAACCTGCTCTCAACTGGAGAACTGCAAGCAAGCCGGCACATTTCTACGTGATGAGAGCCAAAGCGAAATAAAAAGGCCCTGAATGGTATGCTACAAAGTAAAAAATATCCTTTGTATTCACACCTAGGATGGTGCAGGGGTCTCTGTGTCCACATGGCCTGTGATTCTGCCTCAATATTCTGAGGTCATTCAATCACTCCTATAGCTAGTAGGAATGGTGCTTTCTGTATTTTAGGATGGATTAGCTTCTGCCATTCTTCATGACATACTGGATGGATTCAGGAGTGTGTTACTCAAAGAAAGGAAAGACAGCTGTGAACATATAAAACCCAGCTCTATGACTTAGGTACAATTTATTAATTTAAATTTTCCCCCCACATTATCGATCTCTAAGTACACAGGAATACTTTGTGTGAGGTCTGATATAAATCTGAAGTGCTCCCTGACCTCCAAAGAGCCATATGAACTTACATTATCCAAGGATCAGGATCTGTTCAGTTTGTTTGTACTGTATCCTAAAAAATAAAACATTACTCCTCGATCCCTTTTGCTGGATAATAATGCTGCATTTATTCTGAGACATACTAATGCTTATATTGCAAGTAAAGAAAAGAAAGAAGGAAGGGAAGAAAAAAAGAAAGAAAGGTCCAAGAAACAAACTATTTGCCGAAGAGCTGACCTAATGAAGCCCAGACGTGTCTTCTGCTTCTCCCCATCCTAAAGTTACTGTAACCACAGCTGTCTTTCTGGTTCTTTCTTGACCTCCTCCCCACAGCAGCACCTGTGGTTTTCCTCTTTCTCCAAAGTCCTGTTGCCTGTCCTCAAATGACAAGCGGCAAGAGGCAAGAGACACACAGCCAGCAGACCAAACCTGCAGGTAACTTGAGCTTTTCCTTCAACGAGGCCATTTACTACGTTCCTCAAACTGGTTTTCACAAAATTTGTAGGAGTTGCATGACTTTGAGACCTCTACCATTTGCCGAACTTGGCTAAAGGTGGCCAGTGGTTAAATTATTGGTGCTAACAGGACTGAGTTGATCAGATAGCATGATTTTGCAAACCTTGTTTCCTTAGAAAATCTGGCTGAAAGCGGGACTTAAAGTTTTTGGCTAAAGAAATCAGATGTGTTTGTTACCCACAAACTAGGTTATATCTGGGATAGCCAAAATACAGGTTCTCCCATTCCCCCATTCTACACTCTGTGAAGATGTATAATCAAAATCAAAGTGTTGCTTCTTTTGCCATGAAGCTTGTGCTTTTGTGAAAGGTTAGATCTGGGGAGATTTGTGTTCCTTGTGGGGCAAGAGCGAATTAAGAGGGGATGCTACTTTCATTTAAGCCATACAGCATTATGCCAGCAATATCTGTCCTTCCCCTCCAGCCTGAGAGACAGTGCAATCAGGACGTAGGCAGACTTCAAAGGGAAAAGCTTTGACAGCAATTTCTGGAATATCGGGCCCATCAGTGTAGCTCAGCTTTCTCTTCATTACAGGGAAACATGTTTGAAGAAATCAAGGAGCATAGGAAGTTCAGAAGTACACTGATGTTTGTTATTCAAAATGTGTGATCTACATCCTTCACGCATCTCAAAATTTACACTGCTCTGTTATGTTGTGGATGATAAGTAAACCACAAAATTAAAGAGAGAATTTTTCATCTTACTGTAAAAGCCCTTTACAACACAGAATATTCATCATAGACATCTATGTTTGAATTAGAAGGAAGAAAAAAAACCCTCACAAAGACAGGAGAGAGCTGCTGAGGGAGATGATGTCCTCTGCTACTTAAAGTAGTGGAAGAGGAGCTGGGAGTTGAGTGTTGTTTTCTCAGTGACTCAGACTGCTGCAATATCAGGAAAGGACATGGAGATATTAGGAAAGCAGATGATACCTGCATTTGGTGACACAGCTTGTATAGATGGACCACATACGGTAACAGGAATGTCAGTCCTTCTGAAGCAGTACTGTACTGTTTGGCTGTAGTCTTTTGCTGACATATTAAGGTAGGTTACGGTCCTCCAGAGTCCTGCCTGTCACCATTTTTCAATCTGTGCTCCTTTCCCCTGCCCTCATAGCCGTAAAAATTGGAGCTAGAGGCTGCTGCTGAAGCCTGCAGGCTTGCCTTATAAAGGTGATCATTTTTATGAGTTTCAGAGATTGGAGTTCTGCTACAATAGCTCTTTACTGCAGTCTTGCTATCTCCTGTCATCATAAGCTCAAGCACCGGTACACAAAGAAGATAAAGAAAAGGAAATGGAATGAAAAAATCTTAGATAAGAGCGAATTGGCAGGTTGATGATAATCTTAAGTATGTGGAACTGTGTTTATGCATGTTTTCTAGTTAAACTCAAGTGCTTTTCAGCATGCAACATGCTTAAGAGATGACAGAGTGTAGGATTTATTGCAACAACTGTCATGAAATTCTCCAATATACTTCTCTCATCCTGGCATATTGCATTGTGCCCCAAACTTGAAAGAACACTGCAGTGTGAACTCAAGACATCTCACAAGTCACATGAATGTGCTTTTAAAACTACCGAGACAGTGTAAGAATGTATTTGCAGCTAATGGGGAATAAAGGATTTATTCATTTTCCTTTCAGTGGGATGCCTTTGCATTAAGATTCAAAGATGTTCAGTATTTCTGCCAGGATGAGAAAAATAAATGACCAAATTGTAAGAAAAGCAACAAGTTTCCTGGCTTTGTAAGTCTTAAAAATTCAAATAACTGGCAGTGACAAACCAATGACAACTCTGACTGCTGCTGACAGTCTGTTACTTTTACAGTCACCTTCCAGAGCTTTATTGCTTATCATCAGATAGAACAGTTGGCCCCAATGGAAAAGACGGGTTGCTACAGATGACAGGATCTTTACAATGGGCAATCATGATGGCATTAGTGTTTATCCACTGCAGTAAGTGTATAAATCACAGCAAATGGGCTTCCCCTTGGAGTCGGAATCTGTTGTGTTATTTTTGCCCAGCCACAAATATTTATCCACCAAATGGTGAAATTGCCAGACACACTTTATGCCTAGTCCAGTGAGCAGTTAGAGATTACTGTCCATAGATCACAAACCTGATATTAGAATGCCACTTGGAGACACAGATGTTAAATTAAAGGTAGATTGTGTACTTACTGGAGAGTTTTCCCTACTCTCTGTGAGCTAGAGGTGTTTTGTAATTTGTCAGTGTAAATGAATACAAGGTTTAAATGGGTTCTCTTCCCTTTGTGAGGTCTTTGGTGGGAGAGCGAGATAACATATTATGGACACGGGTCTGCATACTGTCCCCAGTTCACATATGAAACTCACTGTTTTACACCAGAAAATGTTACATAAATCAGAGGAATTAAATATAAGCATCCTCTGGAGCTTTTTCATTCCAGTTTTCAATGTCAGACAGTGTCCAGTGTTAGAGATCTGAAAGGAAGAAATTAGAAAGCCTGTAATGGAGTATTATGGAAAGATACCCCTCAAGAAAGCTCTTTCTCAGCTTCTTACCCTCTGGTGTTTTGCCTATTACTAACATGCATGAATTCTGCATTTCATCTTATCTGATGTAATCGTAGCTGTTTTCATTGTCCCTGTAAGTGTCTCATCTTTTCTTGAATCCCACTGAACTCTCAGTTCTCAGTATCACCTTATAGCAACATGTTCCCCAGGTTAATTATTCTTTGTATCAAACTGCATTTTCTTTTATCCGTTTCAAATTTGGTGCTTTCCTATTTCACTGAGTATCTGCATGTATCCATACAAATGAAAAGGATAAACTGGAGAGGATAATCTTCTGCATGTATCCCTCTTGCTATTTTCTGTATCTGCATCACGTTTTCTCTGCTCGGTTCCATCTGTTGGCTGCTCCATCCCCAAAGGCAGAGCCTGAGTTGAGAGCTAGCCTTCATTCCCTCTAGTATTAACAGTCAAATCCAAATTTTAGTTATGGTTAAACAAGGTGCTGTTTTATTGAGAGGAAAGGAAAGAAACAGCTAAGAGAATGGAGGGTGATTACTGTTCCCTCTGGAGGCATCCTAATGGGAAATTTGGTTCTGAGAGGAAAATTCCAAAGTTAAACAACAGTAGCAGAAATTTCACAGCTTGGAGCATGCATCTGTGCTTTCTCTTCCGCTCTCTCTCTTCCCTTTGTCAAAAAAGGATGCCCTGAGAGAAGCAGCATCTTCTGATCTCCCAAAAAAGCCATCCCATTTCCCAAACTGCCCTGCAGAGGTGAGCTCTCTCCTGTAAAACCCTGCTGTGGCATTGTCGTTTTTTTGACATGGCACTCTGAGGTCACCAAAACGTGCTTTTTATAGCACTCCTCCTTCTGCCTGTGGAGGAAACTTTCTTGTACAGAACAAAGCTTAACTTCTTTCATATAGAAAGCCTATGATGTTAGCCTCCAGAGATACAGCTACAGATAGGTATTGACTCCTGTGTAGGCACTGATGTAAAGGAAGTGGTAATTTTCCATATGTAAATTATAACATTAGGTATAACATCAGGCCTTCCATCCAACATAAAGTTAACTTTTCTGAAAGTGTGTTGTCCCACCTGCTAGACAAGATTTCCTTTGAAAACAACCTCCCACCTTTTATTCAACACCCTATTTTCTGGAGCTATCTCAATTGTCCTGTTCTGTAGGGTTTTGGTCACTTTATGAGAAAAAAAAGTTAGAATCTTGCTAGCTGTATTTGTCTACCCATAATGCTCTAATACATATTTTATGCAACAGCAAGATAAGCACCCATATAAAAAAGACCCAGGGGCATCCTCCCTGATCTTGTCTGGAAAGGCTAGGATGCTTCCCTGGGGCCAAGTTCGGATCTGGAAGTAAAACATGCAGTGATCTAAATGGTCCTGTGGGGTTTTAATAGAGACATGCCTTACCACACAAAGAATAAGAACGCTGGTTTTCTTTAAGTTGAGCAGTTGTGTGTGTGTACGAGTCAAAGGCGGGCACGAGCAATCACAAAGGTCTGAGTCCATTGTCTTATTCAAAAAGATGAAAGCTGTCTATGAAATCGAGCGTCCTCTTGGCGTCTTATGCTTGTCATCTGATTTTAGTACTATAAAAACCAGGAGTCTAGTTATTTGTGTCCACATTACTGTCACCCTCTTCTGTTCCCATTTGTGCTATGTATCTCATCCCTATGAAATGGGCTCCTACTTGCAGCAGCAACTGTTTTCGGCTTTTTCTTTAAAACAGGTGTTATTATTTGTCTTATTATAAACCAGGGAGCTACTCTGGTAGGCATGCTGTAACCAAATGTTGTGGTTTAATCCCAGCCAGCAACTAAGCACCATGCAGCCACTCATTCATTTCCCCCCCACCCAGTGGGATGGGGAAGAGAATCAGAAGGAAAAAGGTAAAACTTGTGGGTTGAGATAAGAACAGTTTAAGAAAACAGAAAGGAAGACACTAATAATGATTATAATAACAATAATAAAATGACAATAATAATAAAAGGATTGGAATATGCAAAACAAGTGATGCGCAATGCAATTGCTCACCACTTGCCAACCAATGCCCAGTTAGTTCCCCAGCAGCAACCCCCCAGGCCAACTCCCCTCAGTTTCTATACTGGGCATGACATCACATGGTATGGAATACCCCTTTGGCCAGTTTGGGTCAGCTGTCCTGGCTGTGTCCCCTCCCAACTTCTTGTGCCCCTCCAGCCTTCTCGCTGGCTGGGCATGAGAAGCTGAAAAATCCTTGACTATAGTCTAAACACTGCTGAGCACCAACTGAAAACATCAGTGTTATCAACATTCTTCTCATACTGAATCCAAGACATAACACTATACCAGCTACTAGGAAAAAAATTAGCTCTATCCCAGCCAAAACCAGGACACTAAATACTTGTATTTTCAGTGTGGGATTTACAAAAGTGCTGTAATCCATCTTGCTGGCACCAAATGTTCTTGATGGTAAAACTTTAGACTTCATTGGAGTAGGGTTAGGCCAATGTCAAGCACTTCTAGACATTTTTCTGCTAGTTTTCTGTCCTCAGTACATCGATAGATGCAAAACAAGACTGTACTCGTAAAGTGAGTTTTTCCAGGTATGTGTTACTGCAAAGGAATAAAGATATTTATAATGATCCATATCCAACTATAATGATGCATATCCAACTAGGTGCTTGGAAACATGCCAGAAGTTTTTTGTGGTTGTCCAGCCCTAATGGTGTATACAGTAACAGTAATACATGCTAATCCCATTGCTTTTACTTCCCATGCAGGAATTCTGGCAACTGTAGAATTGCTGAGAATCCATTTTTGATAAAAATGGAAGAGCAATTCTTTAAATACATAAATTTACTGAAAGACATGTCAGGAAGAGCTACTTGAATTTGTTCTGTTTTGTGTTTTTGGGTTTTTTTTTTTTTTGCGAGGGGTGGGGAGGTGGGAGGTTAATAACAGGAAGGAACAACTTAAACTGAAGTACTCCTGAGATCATGACAATAGATTACATGCCTACTCCCAAAGGAGAACCACCCCTGCAGCGGTGGAGTGTCTTTTTAAAAGGCACTTAAGAGCCCCAAGGACCCTGCCAGTACTCCTTCTTTCTTTTCTTAAAAAGAAAAGGAAAAAGAAAACAACTAGTCATAGTTAGGCACCAGGAGCTGAGTAAGTGGTATTTCCTTTTTTCCCCAGGGTAAGAGTTACACATTTCACCAAGTAGCAACCCTGAGGAATACAAACATACTGGATAAATTCACTATTGTCTGTCATAGAACCATAGAACCATAGAATCACAGAACCATTTAGGTTGGAAAAGACCTTTAAGATCATTGAGTCCAACCGTAAACCTAACACTGCCAAGTCCACCACTAAACCATGTGTGATTGCTTGAGTAAAATCACCTTCACTTTTCCTGCTTTTCACTTTCCAGAAAAATCTAGTTTTTCTGAACTCTGAGAGATATGAAGTATACAATATTTACCCATGTAAGTCCCCAGAGGATTGTAAGGACATACTTGCTTGGAAGTGTGCAGGCAGACACCGCCAGCTCAGTCCAAAGTATCAGTGAATCATTGCAGAACCCAGCCTGGGCTAGCGTGCTGTGTCAATGGAGCACTAGTGTGGCTCCATGGTTCTGACTCCAGTTCTTGCTTTTATTCACCCACCTTGGGATACTGATAGAGATGCTTAATATCTGTGTAGGCATGCCCTAAAAGGATGTCTGCTGTGCAAGGTGCTATACAAACACATTTCCCAAAGAAGCAAATGTGAAATGTAATTTGAAATAGGAGTGAAATCCTACAGCGTCAAGTTTATATCCACTTAATAGTCTAAAAATTGCAAATCAATAGAAATAGAGAGGCTCACTCTCATTAAGTGGCCTTGATCCGTGCTATCACAGAGTAATTTGTTATAGAGGGAACATTGTGAGGTTGCTTAATTTAGACCTGTAGTAAATAAAAATAACCCTTTACTGCCTAGGTCAAACACCACATCCTCCTACTGTTTCTGCAGTGAGCATCTTGTACTTATAATCAGGTGAAAATAATACAGGCCTGAGAACATAGACATTTTAGTGCTGAGCAGCTACCCCTCTTCAGTTATGGTGTCTTTAGACATGTCTGGGCATGAGGGCCTCCCTGCATTAGCAGAAGGTGCTGTAGACCCATCCACCAAAACAGGTGACAGCTCCACTGGAGTGGCTGCAGCCATTTATGGTGGCTGAGCTCTGCTGTGCTCTCACGAGATGCTGGCTGGTGGTAGGCTTGCGTTAGGTTACACTTCTGGAGCACATCTTCCCGTTTAGCTTCATCCAGATGTGAAGTAGCTTGTGTGCCCCGAGACTGCTCCAGGATGCAAGCAGAAGTCTGATAACTGGGAGTGATCGGCAGATTAACTTCAAAAACACGCTCTGAGCTTTGGCTGAGCTAAAATGCTACATGTACCTGCTCCGTAAGGAGCTTTTCACTCAACACCTAACAGCAACAGCAGCACCGTCGCTACTGAGCAAACTATGTATATACACACTGTGTGCCCTGTATCTTAAAAAGGGTATGCTATAGGTTTGTGCGCTCCAAATTTTCGCTTCTTACTGGATCTGTCACTCACAGACTTGTGTGCCAAACATTTTATTTGGCAGCTGTTCTTCTTTGGTAATCCAACAAACCCTGGTTGTGCTAATAACAGACCAAGACCTCTGTCAATTGTGACATTTCAAATGGCAGCTTTTAATGAAAGCATGGACATATCTTTATAGGAGTGCAAACATCATCAGCATTATCCTAGCAGCCGGTCCTGCTGAGGAGGATGTGTGACTGTAAATTGGGGACATTGACAAAAGTGACGGTAAGAGCAGTCAAAGGAAGTGTGAAAAATTGCACACTCTCTGTGATAAAATTAGATAAGGAAACTGGCAAATGAAAAAGCAGATATACTGTCAGAAGAGTCACGTTGTACACAGTGAAAAACTGTAGCTGCCAAAAAGCAGGGATGGGATGGACCCCCAGGAAAAGAATCCCTGGGGGACTGCAGGTTAATTTAGTAGGTAGGATTTAAGCTTAGTTCAGCTTTGTCTGTTATAAAGGGAACCAGTAACAATAAACACTAATTTCTTAGAAGTTTCTGTCCAGTTTCGGAGGAGCTACATGAAGGCTGAAAGGGAAAAAAGACATTTTTTGTATTTTTATTTTAGATTCCTTGAGTCAAATGTGATACTACGTAGCAGAAGAATAGTAAGCCAGGGACCAGTCTCCAAATCCAGTATAGCTCTCCTTTCTTGAAAAGAAATATAAGAGATTTATCATAAATGAGTCGAAAGAGAAAGAAATGTGTAACAGCTTCAGAAGCAAGCTGGTCCTTAACAATGGTTACTTAATCATCAGACTCTGAATATAAGCTCTATCAGTAACAATTATATGTTTGGCTGTGGACAGGAAACATAAAGAAAAAAGAAATTCCTGAGCAGAGTACACATCCCTAAAGATGACAATGAAAACACCGGATTCGCTCTCTGAGCTCACTTGTTGAAGCAAGTGCAACACCAGACTGCCCCAGGGTGGGCAGAGCTCTCACACTCAGTCCCTCTGAAATGGGAGATTTCTTGGGAATTTGCAGCCAAACAGGAGGAACCTGGAGCCCGGCATGCCCTGTGGTTCGGCTGCTGTTTGGTAGTTAACCACATGTCAGGGCAGTTGCAGCAGAGTGTATATTAGAGCAACCATGCCGCCATACAACTTCAAATTAATTTCTCCTCCAACATGTTCCTACAGGGAGCACTTGGAGGAAGGGAGAATATGAACCAGTCCACCTTCATTCATGCCACTGGCCCGAGGAGCTTTCCATAGGTTTTTCAAGTTTAGGGGATTATAAAAAGTCCTCCTTTGTCTTTTTTTTTTTTTCTTGTCACAATGTAAGACACCGTTTTGAACACTTTGTGCTTCCTTACTTTATATATTTCCTAAAATAAGTTCAGAAACAGCTAACTCTCACGTATTGGAAATCTAGTGAAATGTTAATACCAGGGCAGTTTTTCCCCAGGTGATGTGATCTTAGTTGTCCCAGGAAGCCTACTTTAAATACCATCTGCTGACATGCCGATTGCTGCTCCCTATCTGTTTGCTTTGGTTTAGCCATACAGAAGCTGAAGAAATGATCTAGTTGGAAGTTTTATTCATGCCTAGAAGATTAAACCTCTATTTATATATTTCAATCCTGTGAACTATAAAGCTCTTTTTGGCTTTTTTTTCTTAGCAGCTTTGTTTTTATTCTGTTTTGTGGTGGCAAGCACAAAGGTTTTTATGACGTGTCAGTTGTTCAGGTTTGGGAAGATGTGCGGGAGTTGTTTGGTGTACAAATGAGACTGTTGTGGGGAAACTGTGAGATAAGAAACTTCAGACAGAAGCGCACTACCAGTGCTTTTGCAATATGCGAACACATTTCCCCCCCAAACCTGTCTATATATAAAGCAACAAAATAATAAGTAAATAAATGAATTAAAAAACAAACAGGCAAATAAAATATTTAGTGAGCCTATAGAGAATATCCTTCTAGTGAACCCTGCACTGGAGTGCTCAGTACCACCTGGCCTGACATATTTTTTAAGTACTGAAATGTCACTTATTTTTTGAAGTTTAATAATTTTTCAAAGAAAAGTTCTGTGGCACAGAAAGAAGGATGAGCTCACACAAGTGCTGTGTGCGAGTCAGGTAATTTGGTGACTATGGTCCCTGTTAATGGGACTGGGGTAAGGAAAAAGTGGATCCCAAAACAAACTCTGCCTGTATCCCACTCTTAGCTGTCTATTTTAAAAAAGTTCCTCTAGGAGCTATGAATGACTGTTTGTGCCTTGTTTATAAGAGGGAACAGTGGGACATGGTAATTTTCCTGAGAAATGACAACCAAGGTGGGTTGATAACTGAGATGTTGCCAACTGCCTCAATGCTAGTGTCTGTGTGGTTACAACAATTCACCCTACTAGGTGGATTTTTTTCCTTTTTGTGTGTGTGCTTAGAGATGAACATAAGTCTACTGTCCTCACATTAAAACAGTTTTTTTCATAAATACAAGTACTCTGCCATGGGGCTATTCATCTGCTAAAAGCAGAGGTTTTTATGTGTTTTATTTACATGGGAATAAATAGTATATTTAATCGTTTGGTTTCCATTTGATCTGATACCTGATCTTTTTGATTCTTGAATCAAAGGAAATTGAAGGATAAACTACAGTTGATCTGATGGGGGTAACCATGATCTGATGAGGCATTTTCCTAAAGACTTGATCAGCCTCAAGAGCTAAACTGATCACAGAGGAAGTTTATGGGAAAAAAAGCCAATTTGACAGGATTCATTTGTCAAGATCAATGGTGTGCAACCCTGATGAAAAAGTAGTAACTGCATATTGTCCATATGGAATTGTAGTAATTTTTTCTACTGCGCTCATAAGAAATATGAAGAGTGCCACTAGTACCTGTCCAGGCTGAGAGTTATTTTAAGTGGCAAATAAAACTTAATTGTCTGAAGAAGTTTTTGTTGTGAGTCTATATTTGACTTAATAGCTAGAACATTGGAAGATGACTTCAAATTGTGTTTCAAGCTTTTATTCCAGTCCAGATTTTTCTAAACAGATGTGGCATTCAAGCAAAAATTAATCTGTTTACTCTTTACTCTGTTTATTTTTTGTTGTTGCCTTTTGGATACATACACTCTTACACAGAACTGGCATTTTTAAAATGGTTGCAACTTCTTTTCAGGTACACAGCGAGGTAGACACTTCACTCCAAGCAAACCTCAGAGCAGACTCAGCAGGGAGGGGGGGGAAATCAGCCTCTGGCACAAGAATTTTTTACTTCTCTTTTTGGGTGAACTGAACGTCATAGGAAAGGGAATCTGGTAACATTGTTGGTTTCTAGAGTTGTTCACATTTGGAAGAGCCAAATCTCATCTGAAATAAACTGAGTTGGCCATAATGGGCCCTTCGATATCCTGAGCACTTCAGGGATGTTGGTTGTTCCTGGAGTCTCCTCTGCCAGCTGCACTTGCACCGTCTCTGGAAAGGACGTGTCTGACATGTGGGAGGAATGAGTCCCTTGGAAGTGTTGCCTAAGCAAAAGCAATGAAGTAATCTTGTGGATTACTACCACAACACTCTTGAGACACATGGCATGCATAGTAGCTGTTGGGTGTTCGTGGCGTGCTCACACACGGCAACGTATGATGAAGACATTTATTTATTTATTTATTAAACAGGAATAATATATTTTGTGGCTACATTTGAAGCTGCCAAACATGTGCTGCTGTGGGAGATGAAATTTTCTAATTTGGGATTTAAATGGCCTTGGCATCATGATGGGATTTCAAAGGGATGTATGGTTTTGCTTGGGGTTACCTGCTTCTGCTTGCAGCTCTCCAGCTGATCCATAGATAGATGCTCCCAAATAGTTTTATTTCCTTTGTATGAGTCTCATATTTCACATTATGAAAGCTTCAGGCTTCCCTGTGTAGGCAGCAAACCCAAGTAGAATATTCTGCAAAATTGTATCTATGTATAAATAGGACACAAGAGAAGTTATCAACACTGCATTAAAATATCGGTTGTCTTCAGTAAGAGAGCTGCTCTGCGGGACTATGCAAGGAGCCCAGACTGTTGAGGAAATTCGGTAACTTCCTAGCTGAATAACTTCCTAGATACATCAAAGCCACCTCAGTAGCGTGCCCCCCTTTTTCCTTGCCTCAGCACTCCTAGACACAACAGTATTTTATATCTGCAATGTTATTTAATATATTCTTATCCTCAATTTCTATACCATTTTGGTTTTGTCTCAGAGAACTGTATAATAAGTTTGGCTGTATTTTCCTAACCTTTTCTTTTCCTCAGGCACAACGTCTTTGTAAAACTGGCAGTTTACTTAACTAGCAGTGGGGGTAATGGCATCATTGACATATCCTGTGATGTGTGTCCAGTTCTTTCCAAAGGTGCAATCTATTTTAAGGAATTCATTTTCCTTTGGGATAGTCAGTAGATTTTTAGTGTTATTTAATTACACCCACTTGCCTTTTAGACAGTGCTCTCTGATCTCCCTAACACCATCCTTTGTATGAGAATTAGATGTGCTGCTTTGAGAAAGAATTTAATATCCTTTTCCCAACTTCACTTCTGTGTTTTCCTTGCTTTTGTTTCTTCTATCTCGCCTATCATGACACTTTCATTACACTGGCTCTTCTTTGCTATTGTACCCATATGATCGTTTTCCGATTTTTGCTGAATTTTACTTCCTCTGGTACAATCGTATTGCTCTCCCCTTCTGCCTACTACAGATCCATTTCTCCCTGTTGAGTTTGTTGGCATCCAAGTGCCATTTAATAAAGTTCTGACCCCCGCGCTAAGTGCTTGAGACAATAAATTTCCTTTACCTGCCAAAACAGTCAGTGCAGAGAAGAGCGGTAGAGATGAAAAAGATGCGCTAAGCCTTACAGCTGCAGGCCTCCTGCCCTGCACCGCCACCTCTCCAGAGCTCAGATCTGGACTGCCCTTTGCGCAAGCGACCCCTCAGGTATAACACAGAGGAGAAGGGAGCTGCCAGAGGGGCTGCGCCACCCCCGTCCTTTGCCGGTGCATAAAGGCAAGACTTAGCGGGCTGACATCCCTCTCATCAGGGAGCAAAGCATTTTTCCAATGGTATTTTCTATCATCTAGTAGTTATCAGTATGAAGCTGGTGAACAACTGGGAAGAAGCTTGAATGCAGAATATAATTATATAGATGAATATCTAACATAAAAAAAGGAGCCCTTCTGAGAAATCAGACTTTTCTTCAATAACAGCGTGCATGCTTGCAAAAACATGAAAATTAGTGTATTAAACACATGAAGACACATAAAACATCTCTTAGTTTTCTTCCCAGAGATGTAATATTATTGATTCAGGGAAAATTGGAATAATAGCATAGCTAAGAAATAATTATGCAGTGCTAAGATCCCTGCTCATCTGTCTTTCTACATTGTACAAACTTCTTTCAAAATGGGCTCTCCTTCCTGTTCCTGAATTTCTTCCGAGTCCAAATTCAGGGAAATGTGCTTAATCCTATAATCCAACCCCCCTTTAGGGTGACCCCACGCACTTCTGCCGCTGGGTTGCTTTGAGCTTTGTGCCCTGGCAGGAGCAAAAGTGTAGGAAATAGTAGCGCTCAGGGCTTCCCCTCAACTGGGCCATAGTTATGTCATTAGTGGCAAGGCAAGGTGTATATCTCTGTGTTGCCCACCAAATGCATTTGAAGGGACTGTCTGGCTGTGCATCTGTGGGAGATGCCCTCCAAAATGTGGATGGACCACGTGCTGCCTGCAGGCTCAGACTCAGCAAAGCAAAAACACGCGCAGGATCTCTCCGGGAAATGTGAGGGTCACGGTGTACGCATCCTACATACCTTTTTTGGACTAAACTCACCATCTTCCTGTGACAAATTGGGATTTGATTACACTGCTGCATCTCACTGGAAAAATATTCCATGGAACAGTTTTGACCAGCTCTACCTGCAAGGCAGAATTGAAAATGTAATCCTTTTGGTAGGCATCATTCATTTATTCAGTAGCACCGCTGCCTCTGTTTTAAATGATGAATGCTACAGAAAACATTAATAAAATGAAAAATTATTATAACTGTTTCTTAACATGTTATCCTGTAGTATTTTGCCTTCATTGCTGCCTTAGAGAGCTGGAATATTCAAACTAGTTAACTTTGCGCACCTAACTTTGGTGCCTTGATTAGGAACCCAAGGGACACATTGCCAATGGAGACATTTCTCCATAAGGTACTTCCCTGCTATTCACTTAGGTACCTACCTCTTTCCATTGACTTTATTAGACTGCTAATTTAAACACCTTAATTAGATGTCTAAAATGCAGTGCTGTGAATTCTCCACTTGCTTGATGTGATCCTATTTCTACATCTACCAATTCAGCTGATACTTTGCTGTTCTGATCTGGTTTAGTGAAGTCTACAGGCAGAAATATAAAATCACAGGGTACTTGCTCTGTAAATTTTTGAAGGAAAATGAAAATAGTGACCAAAAGATTATTTTTCTCACACATTCTTCTTATCTGATTTTACTCCTTTCTCTAAGGAACATGAAAAAAATTGATAAGCCATAAATTCAATCTCTTTCTTATGTTCTTATCACAGAGATCTCGATGTGGTTTGTTTTTTCTCACCTCGTGTTTACTATAAAGCTGGAAAATTGAAAAGTACAAGTATCAGATCTGTTGATACTAAAAAATTCTGTTGACCCCCAAAATACAAATTTAACCTAAAAAATGGATTATTTGCTGTCATGGCAAGATACAGATTTTTTTTTTTGTACCATAAATCCATGATTTTACATCATACTTAATAATAAAACAAAATAAAAACCAATTTCTAAATTAGCAGAATTAATTAAAATATAATTATGTATGAGCTACCCTGAACTGATGTTCCTGATGAGCTGAGCTAATCCTGCACCACTTTCGACCTGAATGGAATTGAAATGTAAAAGTCAGAACTATAGGAAGCTGAATAATTGGGGAATTTTGAGTACATGCAAACACCGAAATGATGAAACATTTCCTGGAGTGTTATAGGCCTAACCAAAAGGCCACAGAAATCTTTATGCCTCATAAACCCAATATAGCTTTTGAACACTTAAAAATGAAAATAATTTTTGTTCCAAAACTATGTGACTTTGTTAGGTGGTATACTTCAGGACTTGGGTATGGATCTGAGCTCTTGCTGTGGAATCATCACTATGTTTCCACGGACAATTCTCCGAGGGATAGGAGTTGGTCATTACTCTTTGCATCCTTTCCTGGTGCTTGCAAAAGTGTCTGTGGACAGAGGATATATAGAATATAAATTCTGTTTCTAGAATTAGTTTGTTTTTTCCTCACAATCCTGGAATGAATAGGAGAGGTAAAGGTCAGAGTCCAGGCCAAGCTAACTAGTGATACCCTTAAAAAATGATGGATTGATATCCTAAAATAGAGGCTGATTTTTCCCTCCCTTTGTGTAGGAAGTCCCTTTTAAATCTTTGTGTTTCTTTATCCAGATTGTCAGACAGCTCCACTTTTAGGTGTCTTGATAGAAGAAAATTGATCATTAATCCTGGCTTAACATCTCATTCAGGTGTTTGTGCCAGCATGCCTGATGATACGTATTTTGGATCCTCTCTTGAGTGTGGAGGTGAAGACAAGCTGAGAGATGTAACATCCTCAGGCAAAAAAAAATGGGCAAATTATTTTTCAGTGTCTATTCTTCTCTGAAAAACAATGCACCGTCTTACAGGCACATAATGACACTGCTGATATTCAACATTTCTGTTCTGATTAATTTACTGCATGGATGAGATCATTCTGTATTGCAAGATGTCTTAAATGATGGTTCTGAATGTTTGGCAGGGCTATTATAAAACATTATTCTGGAAAACAGTATATTCAAAATTCACAACATTTTTTTTTTTCACTCTTGCTAGACCATATGCAAGTAGACAGTTTGCATCAGGCCCCTGGTGTCTACTTCTGAATTACTGCCTAAATAGAGAATATTTTGATAAAAGCAAAACGCTTTCTGATGGCATTTCATGCCCCATTAGAAACTCAAGGACCAATCACTAATAAGGTTATACCAAATGTGTACTTATTCATGTTCTTTTTTCTCACCATGCAAACGTTTCCAGCCTTCACCCATTATGAATGTTACAGTGTATGATGTGCGAATCAATCCTATCTGTGCAGACACAGCAGAATGAAAGGTATAATGATGTGGGAGTGAAGTGTCAATTCATAATTTATATCTGACAGCGCACTCTGTGGAGTGCTATCCGGCTGCCTTCCATGGCAGAGACGTCCTCACGCGCCTGGGAAATTCATCTGCATCAGCTCATTGTGTTTCTGCTTGGGTGGCAAGCTCATCATTTAGGATGAGTGAAATGCCATTCAGAGGCACTGCTATAGTGGAGAATAAGGCCAACGTAGTTCTGCGCTACCCTGTTGAGACCTTTTAGCCCAGAAAACTGATCTGGTGGAGTCTCTCCTCTAGCTCAGAAAACCCCACCTCCAGCAAAGATTTGAACCCCTTCGACACAGTAATTTAGTTTTACCAAATTACAGTATAGAATAGAGTATTTCAGTTGGAAGACACCTACAGTGATGATCACCTAGACCAACTGCCTGACCAATTCAGGGCTGGCCAAAAGTTAAGGCGTGTTATTAAGGGCATTGCCCAAATGCCTCTTAAACGCTGCCAGCCATGGGGCATTGACCACCTCTCTAGGAAGCCTGTTCCAGTGTTTGACCACCCTCTCAGTAAAGAATTGCTTTCCTAATGCCATGTCTGAAAACATCCTATGAACTGGTAAACACCCTCGCAGCTCCATCCTGCAAGCGGTAGCACCCTGACCTACTGGAGTCAAAGGGGCTACCGCCGTGAGGACGTGCAGTTAGCTCTGTAGGTGGTTGCTGTCTGCAAGCTGCAGCAAAGCAGAAAACTCGTGAGCTGAAGTTCTTTCCTCAGGTCACCTGAGCGTGTTTATATATTATAAAACTTAGGACCATCTGTTTATCAGCACATTTAAATCAACACCGGGGACTGAAAGCTAGTGGAGCTGTGCCAATTTACACCTCAGAGGTGATCTCCTGGTCATTATGTATTGGCTAAGATAAGGACCCAGAGCTTGGTCTCGCACTAGGAGGCAGTGGGAACAGATCCTGGTTTTGACCCAAAAGATTCAGTTGCATCTGAGTGCACTTTGTGAGTCTCTTTGAGTTTGAATTTTCATTTTATCTATGGGCTTTTTTTTTTAAATTTCACTTTTCTGAATGAATGCTTTTGTGTACCATGCTTAGTGATTCCTTGCTATCCCAGGATCATAATAACAAGGTTTATTATGTTCTAACCCAGCGTGTTGTGACCATATTGCAAAATTATTGCTTTGTTTCTCCTAAACTCAAGGTTTTTTGTAACAGTAATAATAATAAAAGACATATAGGCTGATGAATTATATACCATCTCAGACTGCAGCACAATGGAATCTGAAATAGCCGAGAAAGTGAAACTAGAAAATATCTCAATTTACAAGTGAAACACTAACAAACAGTAAACTTTTGCTGCAGTATTCTTCATCTGATTTTTAGTTTTGTCTTTGCAAGCGGACAAGACTCATGCTGCTCAGGTGATGAATTTTAAGCAGATTGTAGGGATATTCAGCGCAGGCTCTCTCTGGCATGCATAAATTGCTTTCTTTGTGCAGAATCAGGCTCAGAGAAAAGCAGTACTTTTCAGTCTGGTAAAAGATGTATTTCCAAACAAATAAATAATCACTATTGGTGCACAGCTAGATAATAGCTAACTTCTTGTATAATATATCAGGTAGAATAATTTGAAATGAAATTGCTACTGCTGACTACGTGCAGTCACCATTTTTCAATATATAATTCTTGCGAGATGTACAACTTCAGCCACGGGATTTGGGGTAGCTATAATTTGTTTCGATTTACACCAGTGGTTAGCTGGATCATCTGAAGGCATAGCAAGAAATGTACACTAGTGTCTGTTTTTCAGCTAAGTTAAAGCTTGTCTCATCCTGAAATCGTAGGAAGGAGGAACAGGAACAGTGGTGTGGCAGAGAGGTACAGTGCTCTGAGCCTGGACCTGCTCTGGTTTTCATAGATGGGAATGCTGCCACATCTAATCTACTGTGGCCTCTGTTGAGGGAAATTCCCTACCTGGCCTCCCAATACTTCTTGGGCAGGAAGCCCAGCTGTTCTGGGATTTTTGTAAGCAGAAACTGTCAGCTGTGCGGTTTTGAGGGATGGCTAGCCTCAAACCCTTGATATCCTTCCTACTAGTGAGATGATTTAAATCTGAGTCTTCATCTCAGCCCCTGTGGTATAGTGCATCATCCGCCTTCCCCCTCTGAAATAAAATTCTCGTGAACATGAGGAGCATGGGTAAGTAACAGTTATTTGAAGAAATTCCTAGGTAAAGGTAGCGATATTAATTTTCTGTCACTGTAGCAAATATTTATGTCTTACAGAAGGTTGTATCTATTCTGGGAGATAGAGCATGCTATTTAACATCTGTTAAGCCTGCTGAACTACTTTGTATTAAACTCCACACACCCTTTAAATTTCACCAGTTCTAGGGCATGTTAAAGATACAATGCTTTATCTGCCCTGGGTTTGGGGGCAGTTGGCACATTTGGGCATGCTGCGCTACTTGAAATTATGTTCACAACAAAACATGAAGCCTCAAAATAGGACCCTGGTGGGATTTTAGATGTGTGTATGCCCTTCACTGGCCCTCTGTGTGGAGGTGACCTGCAAGCAAAGCCCGGACTGGTGGTTACCTGCCTCTCAGTTCCTCATGAGCCAGTGTGCCAACAGATTGGGCTTTTAATACTAAGCTCTGATTTCCATTTCAGGAAGCAAATATACAGAGAATAGCATTAAGTACCCTGTAAGTGAAAAAGAAATTGTTCCCAGGATTGTTCCATTTTTTCAGAGAAGTGTTGCACTGCTTAAGATTTGAGATGTTCTGTAAAGTCTTTTAGTTTTGTTATTCACCTTTGTCTAGTCAGGCTGCAAGTTTTGGGGGCAGAAGCCATTTCTCTGCATGCACTTATACAACATAAAGGAAATACTGATTTTTTCCTACCTTCTATTGCCCAAACTACTTGACTGATTTAAGTGAGAAAAATCTGTTCATGGGAAACTAGTAAAAAAGGAGACTGAGTGAGGGTAAAGGTGCCTCAGATGTCAGACTGTGGTGCAGGACCTCTGAGCTAGAGAAGTAGTTTTTGAGGAGCTGGTGCTAAATAATGATCAAAGCTCTTTGCAGCATCTCAAACTGTCTTCTAAGGAATGATGCAGATCACCAGGTTGTGCCACCTATGTACACTGGAAACTTAAAAAGGGAAGGGCCGGGGAGAGCAGTGTTACATACCTGTGAGAGCAGGTCTTACGGGAGAAACCCCATAAGAGTGACCGCTAGTCACCTTGATGGGTGTCAGTGTCTAGATGGCAAGCAGTATTGATAAGGTGCCCATAAAATCATAAATACTATTTTGAAGGAAGTTAAAATGTACACTGTTGTACATAGTACTCACCTGGTATGCTTTCTGAGGAGTATATGCCTGGAGATAGTGAGCAACTCGGCTCCGCTAGCCTTTCTGGGACCATCACCATCTGGGGAGGTGGCTGCCACTAGTTTGCATCAGGCAAAGTAAAGGAAGAAAGAGGAGCATTAAACAGGACAGGAAAATGACAGCAAGGTTGGTTAAGGGACATTTAAAGAACCAGCCCCACACCCCTGCCCATACATAAATAACTTATGCAAATCTGTTTGCCTTTCCTTACTATGAATCTGCCATATGCTCTGTATCCTCGTTGGATTCTTTTCATGCTTTCCTGTGTGCAGAATTAACGTGAATCCTCACTTTGTACTGCAAAATTGTGAAGACAATTTAGCTTTGATTAATTCTAGTTGCAAGTGAATGTGAAACGTGTGAGGGACAGTTACCCTTTAATCTCTGTTAAATCCCAAAGTTCCTAGTATGAAAATATTAATCATTATCTTCCCAATTGCATATGATAAAATGCAGCACCAGCTGATTATGGGGGAAATCATTTTATCAGTTGCAATTGGGAAAGTAATGCTTGATGTTATTACACTGAGGATGTCTAGAATGAAAAGGTACTTTTCTGTGCAAACACCCTTGAGGAATGTAAGAGAAAAAGGCCAGGAAAACCTACAGGATTTTTATTCCATTCATCCCCTCCTCTTTCCAGCTCATTTGGTGTCACAGAAGGCTGTGGAGAGGTGGTATCTTTGATTACCTGATACTCCTGGAAAAAAATGGTCAAGCTCTTTGATGTATAGTCCCTTCCACATGATTTCATAGTGTGAACATCTAAGTTAGAGCAATAAGGTGCCCTGCCAGTGGGTTTCTTTCCTTAATAAAGATTAGTGCAGTTAATTTGATTATGAATTAAAATGTCATTAATTCTCTGATAACGTAAGTAGATTCAAAATGAAGCTTTGCTCAAAGAAGATGTGATGAAGAGTCATTGCAGGGATCCATACTTATTGTCCCCCCTTAATTCTGTATCAGATTTACCCAGAATAAAACAGCATTTTCGTGTCCTAACCTCCAGGTTCTCTGCGGATTCTGAGGCTCAAGGGGGTTTCTTTCCTCTCACTCATCATCATTATAAGTAGCCAAATTATGCCCTCAGGTCACTTTGTGCAACCCTATTACCTTCAAAGTGAACCCAGTGATGTACAGCCTCATTAGATTTGAGGGAGTTTGCATAGGTTTCTCCAAAGGCACAGTCTGAAAGTAATGGAGTTATAGAATATTACATTAGCTGCAGAATGTCTTTCTGCTGATGCTCAGAAGGACCCAGCTATACTGGCAAAGCCTTGGTTGAACTTTCAAGGGGAAAGAAAATATTTAGAAGAAAAATGTAATATGAAGTAAGTAGGACATGTTAATTACATGTTTTTGGTCCATTTTTACAGCCCATTTGAAGCTGATTCACATTTTCTAACCATCATTTCTATTAAGCTAAGGTTTCAGTAAAATAAGGCTTTGAGTTTCTAGAGCTTCTGGTGATTTACATTTGCATGGTGCCTCTTTTATACATCTCTACTAAAGAAGGCATTTTGAGGCACAGCATCCCAAATGATTCAGGCATCAGATTAAAGAGCTATTCAGAAGCGCTAAGCAAAAGTAAACATCAGAAATTGCGTGTCACAGTCAGAGGAAAATGAAGGATATATTAAAGGCAGCTTACTTTTTAATAAGAGTTCTAATTACTTTTTCTTATGTTATGTCAACGCTACCATAGGAAATCAAATGCCTCATCACCTTAAGTGTCCTTTTAAAAAGTGCACTTTTTGCTTTGTCTTTTCAAACATTTTCTGGAAGGTAAATGCTCAGTACGTTCCTCAAGCTGGCAGTGCTGTCATCACATTACATGACGTCAATTTGAGCATGTTTTGAGGAGGTCCACTTACGACTTTGTGGCTATGAGGTCCAGTGGAACTGGGCACTGGTCAGTGTCTCAGGAGAATAACATCCATGCCAAGCTGACTGAAACACCATTTGATGTTGGTAATGTCTTTGGTCTTCAGGTTTTCATTCTGTGCCATACCTTCTACTTTTTCTCTGACTAGATGGTAAATTCTTTAGTTCCTCTCACATGGATTGTGCAGTGCCTGGTGCAGGGAGCCTCGAAGCTTGGCTGAAGCAGTAAGGTAATAGTCATCTTCACTTCAGAGACAAACACTGGCAAAGTTTGGACTCAACCATAGTTTTGCAAATTTAAACTTTTAGTAAACACTTAACCAGCTTTAAATTTTAGTGAACACTCAAGTTTATTCAACTTCATCTAATTTCTATGTAGAATTTAAATACGCATATCAATTCATTTTTGTCACTTTTTTGATGGAGAGATGCAAAATATGGTGTGAAGAAAAGACAGTAATAGCCTGATAGCTGTGTCTCAGATTCAGGCCATGTGCAATTTAAAAAAAAAAGCTACGAAGAATCATTCTTCTCTTCTGTAAGAATGAAGTAAATACTGATCAAGTTCAGTAAAACTTGTCTCTACAGAGTGAAATAATTTCTCCAAATGGCTCTATAAATTAAAATATTTGCTCTGTGTTGAGCACCAGGGGAAGACAGATTGTAGCACATTCACCATAAAAGGTCAGCAGACCCGAATGAAAATGCAGAAACATCAATTGTTTCCATTCACTAATCATATATAATTGGTCTGGCTCACCTGAACTAGAACACATTTGTTATTATAATGCATAATTAAAGTTCTTTTCATTTTGCTGCTTTCCAGTTGCAATTATCTTTCTTTTAACAAATGTATGAAAAGAAAACTTCTTGTAAAAATGAAGATACATTTGACAAATTAGTATAATTAAGAAAATGTCCCTGAAAGAGGAAAAAATTTGTAAGTATGAACATTTTCAATTCCAAATTACTTATCGACTGTCCTCTGTGAATTCCATGAGACAGAAGAAATTCCGATTTTGTCTCCTGTGGATGCATTCAATTTTCTGTTTAATTTTAACATGCAGTCAGGCATATTGGGGGTTCAACATCCTGAATGGAATCATTAAAGGACAGGGCTAATTCTGATTTTGACTGAGAAGTTTAGCCTATGACATCTAAAGACAGCAATAAACAGTATAAAGACATAATTCCCTTGAGTAACTTGAGGAGATATCATAAAGCAGCTGAGCACTAAATGTTTTTGTGTTCAACAGCATTAAGGAGGTCTATTACATAATGTGCCATGAATAGGAAGTTTTATGTTGTCCATTGCTGTGCAATATCTTTTTGAAGCTATACATCTTCTCTTAGTAGGAAGATTACAGAGCTCCTTTGCTGGACCTTGCCCAGTTGTCTTTTTTTTTTCCCCCCCAGCAGATAATTGTGAGAATTAAAACTTTTCTGTGGTTCCACTTGCACAGCAGAGTGACAAAATTGCAGGTGAAGGATGAAATTGTACAAATCAGAATGGCTGACACACGTACATCTTCGTTTTGCTTTTCACTTCTAAATCTTCTCATGCTTTGGTTTTGCTTTTAGAAAAATAGATTTTTTCCCCTTCTTCTCCCCATTCCTCTTTAACCAGAAGGCTCCTCAACCACACAGTGTCCCCTACCTCTTCTGAATTTTCCCAGTCCCACATCCTCCTTTCCAGTTCTGTGACCGAGCTGTGTGCTCAGTGTCAGGGGCTCTCTTATACATCATACCTAGGCAAAGTGGATTAAAGTAAAACATGAGGTAATGCACTTTGGAAAACCAGAAGGAAAAAAAATATCGTTACAAATTGAACCTCCAAAGTGAGATAACATCTTAAGGCAAAGCTAAATGTATTGCTTTCAGGAGGGGTGTAGTGCCAGCGAGAGATACTGAATTTTAGCCTCGGAGACACAACTCTTCAGAGCAGTCCCAGCCCACCATAACATTGCACACTCCCCAGCATACCTCTGGGCTGCCTTGCACTTCAGGATTAAGAAGATTAGGGCAGCCAGTGTTACAGCTTTGAATCTGGCTTTCAAAAGCAGGTGAGGCTGGTCAGCATCACCTCTTACTAACAGCTTTTAAGCATGCTCAATGTGGGCTAGGCTTTAAGTGCTGAACCAAAGGCTCTTGATTCAAATCAAATACCCCAGGCTATTTAGCTCCTCTGCAGAAGTAGCATTCTGGAGACTCGTGCATGTGTTGGATATGATAGATTTAATACTCTCTCAAATATATAAATTTGAGCCCATGGGTGCAGATGAGCCAGATCAAGCCACTGAACCTCTATCACTGCAGTGCTCCTCTAGTGAGATAGAGTGAGATCTGGAATGAAATTCTGAAAATAAGATCTTCCAAAAGGCACTTGTTTATCAAAGGTAGAAGGAAGCTCAGCTGTGTCCCTGTGAAAGCAAGTAGTTGAGGGGAACGGGAATATGGTCACTCCTCTCCAAAACCTGACCGTGAAGTGAAGACCAAAGGTGAAGATTTCTGACTTACTCAGGCCTTGCTAGTCTCAGTCTGTGAGAAACAACTAATAACTGGTACTCCCGTATGCACCATCCCGTACTCCTTGTGCTATTTCGGTCCTATCCCTTCCAGGCATGAATGAAGAAATCCCACCCTCAAAATGATGCCCACATGCCGATCACAAACTCTGGCATCACTTGAACAAAGTTTCTGCCTGAAGTCTTATTCCACCTACTTTATTTGTTTGTTACCACGGCAAGCTTCTTTCAAGGCCGTGTTTTCTGCAAATGTGAAGTGATGACATGGCACTAACTGCTACCTGAGTCTGCCAAGCCCATCTCCAGAGAAGAATAAGCTAAATTTGAACAAAGCAGCCTCTTTTAAGCTAAATCAAAGAAAGAAATCACTGCAGCTGGTCCCAGTTAACCATGAATGCCACACAGACACTCTGTTAACGCAAAAGTTGAAGTGAAATCTCCCATTCTGAATGATCTGTATTTTGTCTTTTTCTGGTGTATAGCAATTTCCTGTAATTTAAAGCTAAATATAAAATTTTAGAAGTTATTATAATTTTAAGTAATGATGTTAAAGTCAGTGGTGGTTTAGAGAATTATTAGTATCTTTGGGAATCTAAGATTAAAGATTAAAATATTAAGAAAATGTATGCAGTAATTAATGTAATTTTGAAGTGTAAAGCCTGTCTAATCTAGTTTACTATCCTACAGCATGATATATAATTTCACTAATTAAATGTCTCTAATCTTTTTGCAAGTTTAAGCTTCAATTAACCAATATTTACTTTATTAGGATAACATTAGATACCTCAGTTTCCAAGAAAAATCTTTACAAAGTCTAGCATCCCAATGTCAGTTGAAGCAATGCAGTGCAGGGGTACCGGAAGCCATTTTAGAGAATCAAAATGCGTTCAATGATTGAGTACAGCTTTTACGTAAGGAGGACTATTAAAGTAGTAAAATGAATTTAATAGAATGTTATAAGTGCAACACTGTGGCAGCAGTGTTTTCCAGAATTTAGGAGGTAGAAACAGAAAATTACTTTATTCTTGTCTGTTTGTGCAGCACATAATGTAAGGCAGGTCTAAGCTCATCAGCAATATGCTTTAAGGTTCACCTTCCATAGGTTTTCACTGCAAAACAAAATGGGTAATAACTATTTCTGTGTGCAAAAGAGGATACACTGCAGAAAGAAAATGCAGCATGACTGGAGGGCAATTTATTAAAATCCTCAATGCTGTTAAGTGTAGAATGAAAGCTGCATTTACAAACCATGGAATGCACCAGGCAAGACAAGATATAATAATGATAAACAAACTAGAAAGCAGAAAACTTCTTAGCAGAAACAAGCGGAGGCATCACAGCAAAGCACTGCTTAAAAATGTGTCTGCTATCAGATATTTCATGCAGCACAGCAGCAATTCATATTTAAGGCTTGTCAAATATACCTATTCTCTGTATAATAAAATACCCCCAAACCAACACAAACAGTTTTTAAACAGTCACCAAAAGGAGAGGCAAGAGCCTGGAAATCATTGCCTGTCATTTCCAGCTGAATGATGAGACCATATAAATGCAGTTTCTCTTCCCCTGAAGAGTGGCTGGGAATCCTGAGCAGTCACTCCTTTCTGCTCCCTCTCTCCCTCATCCCTATCTTAACCACCACCATTTTTTTAGGAAGGGGAGGAAAAGAGTTTTGGAGGTTTTTTCCCCACTCCACTCTGAGAACTTGTCTTTTAATCTGTGAACAAGAGAGAGCCTGTCGGGATGGGAGGCTGCTCCAGAACCTCATTTTCATTACTGTCTTTGATTTATTCATGACTACTTCATATCCATGTCTCCATGTGCTGCTTGTGTCCTTCAGCCTTTCCCTCCCTATATATCAGACCCCTCCATGCCACCAAACAATGGTTTTAGAAAGAGAAACCTTGTTCTCTTGCAGGCTTTATTTAGCTCTGTGATCCAGCCTTTCTCATCTATTCCCCATTCATAAGATGGATTTTCCACCTCCTGAGCATCTGGCAGGCCAACTCTGCACACCTTTTTGGAATATATAGGTGATGAGGATTGTGCGCTGTCCTCCTGGTGATGTCTCACCAATACCTAGTGCAATTGCACCAGTATTTTACTCTTTCTAGGGGACAGAGCTTAACAGAGGCATCCAAAGATTTCATTTGCCTTGCTCGTGGGAGCACAGTCAAATAAGAAAATAAATTTCTCCATAAACACCAGTCTACTGCAATTTTGCCACTTTATTGTGAGCCCCAGAAACTGCTCTTCATTCAAAAGGGAACATTCCCTTTCAGTAGCAGCTGTGGAAGTTCAGTATCACTCCGAGGTAAATCAGGCTGCTTCTTGTCCAGTCACCATCTGGCTACTGATTGCATAAAACAGAATCGGAGGTTCATTTTGAAAGAGCTACAGACAAAAGACAAGCTTGTCAGGAGGAACGGAAGGAGGATGACTCACTTATTCATTGAAAAACAAGATTTCAGAAAAGCCAAAATTGTTAGTGCGTTCAGGTCTATGGGTTTGAAGAGCGTTCATTTTAGTGTTTTCAAAATGGGGGTAGATTCACAAAGTATGACCCCGCTGACAGAAGAGGAAGGCAAGTGTCCCAGCTCTGCCCCCGAGGGCAGGTCTCGCCGCCTTCTGCCCCGTCCTGCCTCCGCAGCTCCGCCAGAGCCGCTCCGGAGCATGCCGGAACAGTGGCACCTGATTCTTGTACACCTCCTCTTAAAAACCAAAGAAACAAACACTTCTGGTCTATCAGTCGGATCCTAGGTTTCCAAAGACACTTTGCTTTTGTTTTAAAAGTGCTTGAAAGTGCTCCAGACGATTTTTTGTTTGTTTGTTTAAAAGGTATTTGATTTCAAATCTGCCCTGCCAGTATTTGTTTTGCTTTGGTGTTGTTTGCAGGCAGTCCTAGCCCCAAAAGATGTATTGTGAGAAGCATTTAAATACAACCTATATATATAAACTCCCTTTCAAAACCTATTATGGAATAACACTTTGTGTTTTTTTTAAAGCTTACTAATATTATGTATTCCTTACAATTTTGACTTACAAACCAAAGTCAGGCTATGAAGCACAGAACAAGTACAAACAAAACATAAGGAATATTTTTTAACTTGAAAATAGTGTGGTTTAAAAGCATTTTCTTAACACTTCACAGTGTGAAATGTACCATTTCACGTGTGTTTACAATAATTGCCTTTATTTGGATGCCTGATTTAGTAAGGTGTAACAAATGGTAACATGAAGTAGTAGACTGCCTGTTTTGATCACTGCTGTGGAACATAAATGATCAAATTAAATGGATATGATTGCACTTAATAATACTGTGATGGAAATAGAAGTTAGAGCAATTATCATAAAATGAAATGAAACCAGGAATAGAATAATTTCTTTAGCACAATTACAAGAAAGATTTCCATAAAGTAACCCAGACCTTGCACAGTACTTGTGCATCACTTGCAATGGCTGTACCTGACTTTAAAAATGTTGTTTTCACTCCAAAGCACTTTGTAAGAAGAAATGTCTTTGTTCATTGCTGAGTTAAAGCAATACCTGTCATAATATACACGAATTTTTAACAGTGGCTTGGGCTGGGGAGAGAGAAAAGATGCTGTATCTAATAGAAATGACACAGGAAGGTGTGGCTGGAGACAAAACCTCTCCCATGAATTGGAGCTGGCCATGGCTTTGGGTGTAATACTCTTTCACTGAAAAGAAGTGACAAATGGCCTTTATTTTCCGTGAACAGTCAGAAGTACTGTTATTTTCTGTTTTATCCAAGAACTAGCACTACAGAAAATTGATTCAGGGCTGAGTGAAAACAATGCCAGTTCCTGAGTCACCACCACCTTCTGGTAGACCAAAAGTTTCCTCTGGGTAGACGTCTTACAGAAAACATACTATTGCTGATGAAGCATACATTTGGGGGAATTATCACTTCCTAGTAACAATGCATGAAGAAATAGGTTTGTGTATCATAATGGTAGGGATATTTATAAATATATTTAAAAAGCAGGAGGGGAAATAGCAGGCAATTTTGCTTCCAGAACATAAGTCAAGTGTGTATTATTAAGCCTAAATAGACTGGATTAATCAAATGTCATACTGGCACTTCTAATAATGATTTTACATTGCAAATTCCATTACCTAGCTTTACCAGCCAGGAGAAAAGTTACAGAAGATCAATTAAACAAACAGGAAATTACCTTTTTTCTTTATAGTCCATGACTTCCAGCACTTACAGTGGTGCCAAGATCTCTGAAAATTAAACAGGCATTTGCATAAGATTAATAACTCACTTGCTTTCTACCTGAGTCACCGTAGCTTATTTAGGACCCCAGAGTTATCTAATGTCTACTAGAGAGGATGGAGATGATGAGAGCGAATTAAAAATGGCTTAATATGTCAGAAAGGACCGCAGCATTTTAACACGGGGCTCTTACAGTAATAAATGCACCTGCAGCATCCCAGAGATTAATGAGTAAGATCTCAGCAGAATCAGTTTAAGTAGGACGCTGCCTACGCGTGTTCACCGGTAGGTACACTTTCCTGCCCTGGAGCCGGCCATGAGCTCCTGCCAATGTGTGGGAAGGATCTCTCTGGAGGCAGACACCCTGCTTGTGAGGAAGGAGCCTTAAATTTGGCCCCGGGGCCACATCTGATTTGAGGAGGAACTAGAGACTTGCTGAGTTTAGGGAGAACATACCCTGCCCTGTCAGCAGGGAGCTCCTGTTTGAAGCCCAAGCAGCCAAGCCAAGTTAGCTGGTACATCTTGAAGTAGGACTCATTTTCCTTGTTGTATTAGGAGTACGTTTTAAAGGATGCTGTTTAGAAGGATTTCTTCTCCCCCCTAGAAGGAAGCGTGGGGTGCATTTTCGCACCCCCAGCTTTGCCTGCCTTCCCCCCCTTGGTGCGGAGGCCAGGCTGGGGTTTCTTGCCACCAGCCGTGCGGCACAGGAGGTGGCACCGGGGCTCGGTACGTCTGAGGTCACACAGCTTGGAGTTTGGATGAGGCTGGGTGGGGAGTAATTTTGGGGACCTCAGGTGGTCTCCTTGCTCCACCGCTGCATCTGTCTAGTGACCGGCTCTATTCATCTGGGCGGCTTACAGATCCTTGCACTTGGAGAGAGACGGTGTCAGGCGGCACGAAACTGGTGCTGTCACAGGCACAGGGTCGCTTTTGTGATCACTGGGCTCGTGAACACTAACTAATAATAATCACTATAGGGAAAAAAAAAAAAAAATAGAAAATAGGCTGGCTTGACAATTGGAGGGGAGGGGAATAAACATTTCTTGTCACTTATTTGACAGCCCGAGCTGCACGTCCACGCCCCAGATGGGGCCGGGGATCTTGCTGGACCCAGGTTCACACAGACCGAATAAATGATGTGGTTGTTACTACTTGAGCTGCTTAGCAACGGTTTGGGGGAAGAGAGTACTTCCTCCTCCTTTCAGTGGCTGGCTCCTAACAGGATGTTTAGCCAGATGGTGTACATAAGATTACTGGAAAATGATTTTCAGATAAATCATGAGCCTGAACAAACTAATGTAGTTCCAGGTGCGTTATCTGGTAATCCATAGCAGAAGATCATTTCAGAGGAAAGCGCTACTGAATCTGTCCCTGAAAAATCTGCAAGTTGCTTTGTGTGTATCTACCTATCTATCTGTATACAGAGACCCAGCAGCAATCTTACTTCTTTAAAAAGTGAGTACGGAGGGGGCTGGAAGGAGGCAAAAGTTTCCTTTAGTGGCAGTTCTTTGAAAAGAGGCACAGAATGTGGGAAGACAGGATATGTGGGGATGAGGGGATGAGGGCAGCAATCCTCTTTATCCAATCTGAATGAAAATTAAGTTTCAGTTAGGGTGAAGAATTGTGGGTAGCTTCATCAAAAAAAAGAAAAAACGCTATCATTCCTCGTTTCAGTACATGAAATGAATATAGTTTAAAATAAAAAAAAACAACAAACAAATAATAAAAAAAAGGAAACAGGATTTGGCAGTTAATTCCTCCATGATTGAAGAATGCAGAAACATATGAGGCAAAAAACAGCTTTTGAGGGTGATTAAATGCTGAAATGAATCCAAAGGCATTTGATAACTGCAGAAGCAATTTACTCAGAATATTCCTTCTATTTTTGACAGCAGCCATAGTCTTCATTGGAGGAAAATAGTTTGAAGAAAACACAAAGCACAGACTATATATACATACATATATATAGTACTTATAAAAGTAGAGTTTAAAAGTCTGTATCACTGCTGGGGTTTGTTTTTGGTTTGTTTGTATTCTGCATGTTTGCCACACTGAGATCAGGCTCAGCTGAGTATTTATTTGACTGGAGCTCACCAAATGGGTAACCCTTGAGAGCAGGATTAAAAGCCAAATAACATTCAGAGAGCGATGTTGGAAATGCGCAAGCAACTGTATTGGCAAGCTGCATTTACAAAGGTCATTTGATCCCAGCATGTGCAGAATGTATGCACATACTAATTGAGAGGCATATCTGAAAATATGACAGCCTGTTATTTGTGAGAGCATTGCTTGTATTTTCAGGAATATGAGAGGTTCAGACGAGGGCAATAAAAATAGCTTGAAGCATGACAGGAAAGTGTATAGAGCTGGCATGCAAAGATGGTAACGCTGAGACAGAGGGCTGTGAAATCACCAAGGCGGTGGAGAAGGTGAATCGGGAGCGAGCTTTCCTTGCCTTTCTGAACACAAGGACTAAGGGGCATGCAGTGAAACTAGCAAAGGCCAAATTTGCAAGAGTGATGTAAAGTGGTTCCTCACACAGCTTGCAGTTAAACTGTGAAACTCCTTGTCACAGGGCACCGAGGAAGCTAATGGCCTTTCACAGGTTCAAAAAGGCATTGGAAAAATCCTGGTAAAATAATCCAGTGAAGACTACTAAATGCCTAGACAGCACCTCTGGCTCTGGAGCTGGGCGAGCTACAGACACCCAGATGCAGACTACTCAGGGGAAAAAGTGTTACATGCTTCCCTGATACTCATGCTGTTTCCTAAACATCCACAGTTTGCCACTGTCGGAGCCAAGAGAGCAGGAGAGCCTGCCCTCGGTCTGAGCCAGCACAGCTGCCCCGTGTTCCTCTCCTCTAGATTGCTCTTGTCAGCAATCGACTAACGACCACGAGAGTATTGCCAGAGTATCAGCACGACTGACTGCAACAAAACCAGATCTCACTCCTGAACTGGACAGGTCCCGTTCATGTGCCCCAGTCACAGGAGAGGAGAGCCAGAGGGCCCTCGGGTGGGCCGCTGTCAGCCTCCATGGAGGCATCCAGAGCCAACCAGCACGGACCCGGAGAAGGGAGAGGCAGGCTACGAAGGTGAAAGGCCAAATCGGAAGCGTCTCTGCTTGGAGGGGAGCAATGGTGTCTTCAGTGGAAATAAAACTGTCCTTCTTTTGCTGAAGCTGGGGATAAGCTCGGTGGTGGTAGGGACGCCTATACCCACTGGGAGCGAGTGAGTTACTCACTCCCTCATCGGATGATGCACTGAGCATCAGGTGAATGGGGCCTAAAGATACTTGAAGCAACTTAGTAGCAAAGAGAGGTCAGGCAGGGGAAGAAAGTGTCTAAAATAATTAAGAGGAGGAAGACCAGTGCAGAGTCCCCATTCATCCTGTTGCGTAAAATTCCTTTAATTTATCATGCCATTGACCAGATCCCAGTGTTAAGTCACAAAACAAAGATGCTGCAGGGTCAGCCAGTCTGGTGTATGTGTAATCTACATAGTGAGGGAGGAGGGTCAGAATCGTACTGTATTTCACCAGTAGCTTTCTTAAGGCCAGATTCTCTCCTTGCATTAGATTCTCTTCTTGCATTAGTTGTTCTGTGATTTCCATCTATGCTGGAGGATATGTAGGATAATATAACATTGTACCTCTGTACAGAAGCCATGTTTTTCATAGTCAATTGCATTTTAAAGCTCCCCTACTTTCCTCTGAACCATTTGACATTGGTTCATGTTTGCAAAGGGTTTCAGTGCAGGCTAACGGCTCATCTTTTTTGAAATACATTATTACTAATAAAATTGTGCCTTCTCTCTCTAAAACAGTTTATACTTATGTTTGTGCATCTATTCTACACAGAACATGCACACTTGAACAGAAACCGTTCAGGTTACCACTGATTTTATAAAAGAAAACTTTAAATACATGGATTTTACTTTGCAAAGACTGACTGCAGCAGCAGAACAGTTCAGTTCAGCATTGCCACTCGTGGAGCCCTTGATGCTTCTGCTCTTGTGGCAAAGGAAGTTGTCAACTGCAGGTAGTTCTGTAGTACACAGCCTACCTATGACCCACCAGCACACTTCATGTAAACCTGTGAAAAGCTGTTGGTGGCAGAGCCTCTAATAATGTGATCTGAATCTCAATAGTTTCTTGATCCATACATGGAATTACTTTATCCCAATGTATTTCTTTTCCTTCTGTAGGTCTGGGTGTATGAGAGGTATTTCACCATACACATTGTGAATGTACTTACATTTTTAGGGTTGTTATTTTGCTTGGAAAAACTTAATGTTATTTTTGAGCTATACAAGAATCAACAAGCAAAAAAACCCAAAGACATTTATGACAACATATACAAGTGATGCAGAGTTTAACCAAAAAGCTTTATCGAGCTACAGTTACCCTGAATAATATCTGCTTATGGGACAGCCCTGTGCTGGTAGACCAGAACAGATTCTTCATATGTATATTAGGCACAGTGTGCAAACACTCTGCACACTCTCAAAGCAATCCAGGAGCATATCGACTACTACCCTGGCAAATTAACTAATAAAATAGCAATATACACATAGGTACTCAAGGGCTTAAGGGGAAATCTTAGTTTGATTGTTCACAGAAGAAGAGTGCATTCGCTAACAAATTTTTAGAAAATGAGCTGAATACATTCTAGGATATTTTGTTGAAGTCTAAATCCACTTGGAAATGAGAGAGACCAGGTTCCAATTACTCAGGTGTACCTCATAGCTATAAATTACTGTTCGCAGACTCTATAGAGTGGTAGCTTATATTTAGATAGGAAGCTGAGAGGAACTATAACTCATAATCCTTTCTTGCTTTGGTAGACGGAGAATGAAAAGACAGCAAAAAAGCCCCACAAACCGCAATCCCCAAACCCCTAAACCCAAACTCAGCAAGACTGATAAATTTCCTTTGAGCTTAATTTTGGCAAGTAATTTGAACACTTGGCATCTGCATAAGCTTGCCTCCTTGAGCTTACTCTCCATCAGTTACTGAAAGAGTAGAGATTACATTGCACACCCTCACCAAAGAAAGCTACACAGAGCTGAGATCTGATGCAGATCTTGTGTATCAGTACCAGTAACATACAAAACCAGGTATTATATAACATATAAGAACAACTTTACAGGGGTTCAGACTTCCACTGGTACTAAGCATTTGAAACCTACTGTATTCAGAATTGAAAATGCATTCCAAATGAATCTAAAAATGTTCATATTTTGAAATATTCAGTTAAGTCATTCTAATTAACATCTAGTCTGTTTTTAAATTAATGATATGTACGCACAACTTTTATGCCATCTTAATATGCTTTTGTCCTAGCATCTCCTTGGTTTTATTAAAATTTTAATAACTTTTTAAGCAAGGGAATTATGTCTGATGCTGACTAAGTTATCGCTAGATTAGAAACAAGTAGTTTACATCAACAGCTGAAATTATGCCCCCTTGAAATGTGATAGTTTGTTTAAGTCACAGTTCCACTCTAGATTCTCACAAAATCTTTGCTCTCCTTAAAGGTTATAAATCTATTTTTAGACTAGAATATGTATCTGTAGTTGATTTTTAAAATAATATCAAGTAAGAATGCCATCCCATTCCAGTTGTGGTTAGATTTTCAAGATCTAACACAAGCCCCTAGAAAGAAGATATAAAACTACCGACATATCTGCAAGTGTAGCATGGGGATAGTGGTGCTGCAGTAATTTTAAAGTTATTATTAGTAAACATTCCTAAAAAAATCCAAACAATGTATTGTTGATAGTAAAGACACCTGTATTATCTTTGAAATCTCTCAGTGCTATCAGTTTTGACACAGTATTCCTTTTATATAATCTTTACATCTTCATGTGAAAGCCTGAGGCAATTAAGCTTGAAAAACAGTTCTTGATGGCAGCATTGATAGAGGTGTAGTCATTTAGCTTCTGATGACCAGCTCATACCAAACTATGTTAGTCCCACATCTGAAGGAATACTGTGATGGGAGCAAATATTTAGCTGCAATGCTCTCCATGCTGCAGTTCCCATCCCGGGTGCCTTCTAGTTGACCTGAGAGTTTTCTTTATTGGGCAGCAGTCATTTAGTTTTAGTCTGAGACCAAATCAATGCATTTGCTTCCTTGTCACCTAGCAAAATCAAATGAGCTTCTCCATAAGTGAGAGACAATTACTGATGGATGTAGGGAAGAAAACAACCGATTACTGCAGTTTTGTTTTCCATGTTGGGCTGTGGTTTCACACATGCTGGTAGGTATTGGTGAAGCCATTCTAAACCACAGAGTGCCCTCTTCACCCGCAGAAGCTGCTCCTGCCCCCAGTCTGGCACACTTGTTTGTGTGGCTCCATGCCGAATCAGGTGGGGAACTGTTCTGTCTGAAAGGAGCTCAGTTTGAAGAAATAGTTTTTTCAGCTGGATCTGTTCCCTTATCTGACTCACCATGTGCCTGCACACCCAGATGTGCCGGGCACAGGGCAGTCTGCAAGTGGAAACAAGCAGCAAGGGGCAGGGCTTGCTTAGGCACTGAAAATTGGAGTGAGCACAGTATCTTGGACAAATAAGTTCCCTGGTTTGAATCAGCATTTCCCACAGAATTCAGAATTTCCAGAAATAGTTGTTTATCTTAATTTGGAACTGTCAATTTTCAGCTGTCTGTGCAGAGGCCATCTAGAGGGGAGGTCATAAAAGATAGAGGAGGAAAGGTGTGAAAGATGAAATAAATGCTAATAAAGATCGAATCTCTTATCTCTATACTATCATCCAGTCTCGAGCATCTACTGCTTTTGGATACTGTGATAAGGATCTCTTCACCGGTGTCAAAACCTAACTGTACCAGGAAAGACATAGCCAGCACAGGAGAACAAATTAATGGGTTCTCATGAGAAAGGAGGGCGAGAGAGGTGGGACTGCAACGGGGCCTAAGTTGGTTAGAAAATAAAAGAATTGTTGCATGGCTGAGTAATAGAAACTTAAGGGGAAAAGTAGCTCATGGGGAAAATCAAAGACGAGGAGGTGAAAGTGAAATAAAAAGTGAGAGGGAAGGGATGATAGCAGAAGGATGATGTGAATTAGAAGCCAAGACGAGGAACAAAATAGCTGAATAAGGGTTTGAGAGGAAAGATCATGGCAGTTATTACCATCTTTGGGGAAAATGGGCTTTTTAGTAGAGAAAACCCAGTTTTATGCAAGAATAAAAAATAAAATATAAGACTCAAAGTGCTGATTAATATTGGTTGGGATTGGCTGAAAAAGGGAATAAAGTAATTTAGGAAGGAAAATACTGGCAAGGAAAGTAAATACTGGTGCAGTATAAGAGAATAGAAGTGCGAATGCTCCTCATGGAGAATGAATAAAAGTAGGGATGAGAAACAAACTGTTGCACAGAAGGAAACAAAATGGCTTGTCTTGAAAACAGGGACTACACCACTGGCAGAAAGGAATGAGAACACCATGGGAAAGGAAGCAAAACTAATGACCACAGATTCAGATATTATTTTGGTAGATACTGAAAAAGAAGTGACGGGATGGAAGGAAGACCAAAGAAGAGTGAGAAGCAGATCAGAGGAGGAGAGGTTTGAAAGGAACCTACATTCAGCTTCACCAATCCTGGTGATGTTAAGGGCAGGGGAGAGGTGCCTGTGATGTTGCTTAAAGACAGCTACTAAATTCCTGCAAGCACTTGGCTTCCTCCTGCCTCCTTCCTGAGGAGGACTTCATTCTGAAGACGCTTACCTGGGAAGAGAAGGGCTATACAAGGAAACCCAGAGAGGGAAAACATCTACCTCAGGGAACACACAGCATGGGAGAGGAATATTGTCACTACTTAAACATACCCAAGAGACAGCCTGAGGTCCATACAAGCTCACTACCTAATGAAAAGTAGTATCTCATGATATATCATGTAGAAGATGCATCTACGACTCAACTCATTTTATGGCTGCCAAACTCCCAGTAGGTGGAAACCATTTTCAGCCCTTGCAAGGCAAGGCATGATCACACATGTGATTTCTCAGGAAAGGTTCAACAGCTCATTACCTACATACGTGCTTATTTCATACTTTTGGGAATAAGGTTTCTTTTTCTTTTCCAGAAAGATAAGGCTGTTAAATAAGCTTCCGACCACCTTGAGGCTTACACAGACAAGATTATCTAATGCCTGGAAGCAGGCATACAGAGGAAATCCTGATCTGCCACATCTTGTAGAAGACACAACTCCCATGAAATACAACTAGCACATTTTGGTCCATGCACAAGTTCACACAAGTGTTTTTCAAGATGCAACATCCACAAACTCTTCTAAGATTCCAGCACCGAACTTTTGTGTTTTCTTTCTCTTCATAACACTGTAAGTCATACGTGAAACTTTAAGGTGTGAATCTCTCTCAGACTCATGAGGCAAACTTTCTTCCGCGTACATTACATGGGTAAACTGAAGGAAGTGAGCTTTGATCCATTACGAGCACTACCCAGTAAAGGTAGATGGAGCACGTTTATTCCAACATTTGTCCGTAGGCTGCAGGACATCTTTCTTACTTTCTCCTTCTGTCTATGAAAGCAGCCCATGGACAAGGCAGAATGTGCAGTCAAATATACTAGCACTAATTTGATCCCTCTCTCTGTAAAAGCATGAGCCTCTATCACTTATGCTCAGGATGAGGAGATGTTAGTGTGACCAGTCAAACTGTGTGGCATAGTTCCTGGAGTGACACAGCGTTTCATTCTGTTCAAGCAGCTTACACAGACTTGGTGTTGGCCTTACATACTACAAGAGCAGATGAGACCTTACCCTCTTATATTTCAGCTGTCCTCCCAGCTCTGCTGAATTGATCTTTTCCATGATTTTAGAACATGTCCATGTTCAGGTGTGGAGATCCCTCCACGCAAAGCTTGCTCCCTGTTGCACATTGCACTTGTCACTGCTGATATGTTTCAGTAAATATTAATCAAGGGTTAAACTAATTTAGGGGAGAGATTTTATTTATAATTTTGTCATTTCTACTGATACTCTGCTGACAGTCTAGTGGTGTAAGTGGTGTTTACTGGATTGCTGCCTCCTTGGGACAGGGATGTCTGTGTGTTTGAAGAATGTCTGGAAAATGGAAGAGGGGACCAGACTAAGAAAGAACTAACCAGGACACTGTTAGTTTTCCTGGTTTTAGCATAGGAACCTCTCTCTGATAAAGGGGACTAAGAGCAATGTTTGTGAGAAAGTAACCAGCATAACCAGTTATAGTGGAAAGTGCTCAGCAGAATGTCATTACTCTTCTGCATTTAGACATTGATATAAAACAGTATTACTCAGTTTCACTGTAATTATATAACACAGACCCTGCACTATGGCTAGAACAACAACAACAACAAGCTTCAATTTCCTTCAATTTTTGTTACTAGAATTTTACTGTTTGTTGATACACCACAGTTTTCTTCATGTACTTTTCCCGTAACTACAACAGCTGCCCTGTCAGGGAGTGAAAAGCAAGCAACGATTACGTGACAGCTTTAGGGTATTTGCAAAAATAAAATTTTTTATAGATGCTTTTATGACCTTTGCAGGGAAAGGCTGAAGTCACAAGCATAAAACCTGCTGTTAAAAGCCTTACCCCTTCTGTACTTCACAGCAGAAAGCTAGCACCTCCACTCAGCATGCTAAGGCTGTGTAGAAAATAGAGCAGCAGCCTCATAGCAGAAAGACATATGCCTGCCACAAGGATATTATGGCCATAGAGACAATCTGACAGAGTAAAAATGTGGAAACCTTCACCTAGAAACCTGAAAGATCTCATTCCCCAGATACTTCCAACCAGCTGTTTTGCCTTGTATTGGCTCCAACAGGTAGAGTGCTGGAGAGACAGAAGAAGGAGTTTATTTTTGGCTGTTCCCAACCACCTACCTTCTTGTCCCTCACATAGCTGGGAATGGCTTCCGGACAGATTTGCTCCATAACCTTCCCAGGGACTAAGGTGAGGCTGACCAGCTCATAGTTACCCAGATCCTCTTTCTTGCCCTTCTCAGAGACAGGTGTGACATCTACCTTCTTCTCTTCCACTGGAAACTGTCCCAGTCACCACAACCTTTTAAAGATAACAGAAAGAGGCCTTGCAATAGCATTGCCCAGCTTGCCTAGCACCCTTGAACACATCCCATCTGGGTTCATGGGCTTCTGCATGCCCCATTGGCCTAAGCAATGCTTACCTCCTTCTTCCCTTGCAAAGGGTGATGCTACACTCCCATGTTCTCCGCGTAGGCTCAGGAAACTGGGAGATGAGATGGCAGGTCTTACCACTGAAAACGGAGGCAAAGCAAAGCATCAGGTACCTCAGCTTTTTTCTTGTCCTTTGTCACAAGGTCCATCCACCAGGATGCCAGCTAATAAATACCTCTGCAATTTCCCTATATGCAGCTGAGGATGCCAACAATGCATCCTTGTATCCCCAAATGTTGGCAGAGCTAATTTGAATGTCAAGGAAGAAGAAGTTCCTTTTCCTGGCTGCATCTTCCCTCTTCCCCTGCCCCTAGTCTTGCAATGCTCTTAGCCAAGGCCTGGTGCAGGAGCCAGGCTGCCAAGGTCACCCTGATGGGTAGTTAGGCTGGACGTGAGCTCAGAGGAGGGAAGCCGCAGTCAGAAGGACAGATCAGAGAGACCACGCAAGAAAAGGGTGGCTACAATTTTTGCGAGGGATACGTGGTAGATTACTGCCTTGGCCTCGTCTTGTCTTCTGATCTACCCCTGCTTCTGGGGGAATTAGAGAGTATGCCCTATCCCCTTTTCTCCTACCACCTCCAAAGGCAATCTCATGCAGATTTAGTCTTATCACCTTTAGAAATAGGATGGAGCATCCTGCCACTACACAGGCCAATGGGACGTGACTAAGTGCAACAGTTCATGAGTTGCCTCTGTGAGATTGCCACGTGCTGCTTGCTGAGTGATCTCAGTATTGCTCTTTTTAAGTGCTTTATAGCTTTTTTTTGTCAATAACTGTCAAGTTTCAAGACACACTGCTTGTTATGGTGCTTCATCTCATTACAGTACCAAGAGGCAGATCCCTGCTTTCTTTGGGCACTCAGAACTCAGCCTGCCTTTGGGGGAGGTTTGGGTGAAAGTGTACAAAATTAGATCCAACATGAATTTGTGAAAAACTGAATTTCAAAGCAAAGGTTCACATATGCCTAGCAGAACTCTTTTCTTTTTCTCATCTTCTGTCCAGCCTAAATTCAGAATAGCTAAAAGAAGAGTATTAATTTATATTTAACTAGCTGAATGCAAGTCTGGCATGAGAGCTGCTTTCCCCCAGGACAAACGCTTGTATGACCATATCACCTCTGTAGGGTTGTCAGTTTTTACCTTCATTAGCGACAGAGAGACAGAGTTCATAGCCATCAAAAAGCCTAAAGACATTATCTGTCAGTCATCGCCTACTGAAGTCAGATTTTCTTCATCTTTTCAAAAGATGGCAATGGTGCTTCTGGACCACAGTGGAAGATTATTATCTTGCTCACAAGAGTAGGCAACACTGCAGAAGGAACTGTAACCTTCACTATATTTGCATATTTCCATACATCCTTTCCATTTATGTTCTCAGTCAGTGTGAGTTTTCTGGAACCTTAACTTTGAAGAAAGTTTAGCCTGTGGTTTACAGTGATTTTTTTAAAAGTTTGAATAAAACATTAATTCCCTCTCCTTTCTGGATGGAATTCCTACTTATTTCACACATTTTTTATTGATTTCAGAACTGTTTCCCAGAAGTTTCTCCTGTCTGACATTCTCTAGAAGTACCAAATGGAAGACATGGTGAAAAATGTTAGCAAAGTCCCCCTCCAAGTATTTCCATTGAGATTACAGTTAGAATCCATCCACTAAATCCTGCCCTGTGATAACTTGTCCTAGAAAATGCATGGTATATTTATGGTATGTGCCATTATGCAAGCTTGTGTATATGTGTATTACAATCTCTTTATCAGTACCATGACACTTCCATTAAATTTCATGGTAGCTACAACCTTCTCTAGAAAAATAAAGTCACGCAATTCGAAAGCAAAGATGGGACCAAGTTTCGGAATTGAAGCTCAGTAGGAAATAAAATTCTTATTTTCATAAATTAATTAGTCCATAAAGCTGGTCCCTTGTCATTACAAGTAGTTTGCAGATGTCAGTAAAGGGAATCTGTCAGAAAATAGGAGGCGATTTTGACCAGAGAACATTTTTCTACATCTGAATGAATGCTGCATCACTTAGTGTTGGGAATATCTCTGCTCTTCAGTGTTTATTAGGAAGCATCCTTTGCTACCTTCGTAACTCACTGTCTGCATACATACTCACCTGAATGATTAAGAATGTAATAATTTACATTTTTAAAAATCACCTTTTATTTTTCTCCAAGAGAATTAACAGCCCTGACGAGTTTTTCCAGCTATATGGTGGCTCCATTAGCTCCATATTTCAGTTTCCTGACTCCTTTGCATATTAAACACTGCTGCTGTGAAGGAGGTGCAGTCTGTCTCTCCTCCTATGCAGAAAGAAGACATGAGCATTTGCAGGCGAGCAACACGGTCACAGCTGCAGGTACTAAAACTGGTTGGCCCACAAGATAGGGTGGGAGGTCTGGTTGCCATAACCACTTACCTGCGACCATCTAAGGTTACAAATACAGCCTGCCGTGAAATATCCTTTACCTACTGCCAAAACCACCCAAACACAAAGGACTTATCAATGAATAGAAGAACTGGGAGTAGCCTTGGTCCAATGAGTCATGACCGAGAAATCTGAAACTTTTTATTTCTTGAATTGCCAGCTGGTCATAATTTTGGAGGCAGTGATAAATGGTCTGTGTCAGACGTTCTTGACAAAACCTTTCCTTGTGAAACTTTATGACAAAACTGGCATCAGCAGGAGCATTTGCTAGGGGAGTGGGGGAAACCCAGGCTGGAGGCCCTGCTCCATCTGCCTAAGACGCTGCAGCCTCACTCTCCTGGTGAATGAGAGTCTCTGTCAAACTGATGTTTTTTCATTGGCACAGAGGAACATTTTCACTAGGATTGGCTTTAGATGGCATGTCAGAGGAACACACTAGGTTCACAGGCTTTATGCTGCCTAGGTGTGTGTGTGGCTGCTGAGGTAGAATTAGGCACTCTTTCTTGCAGCAGATATTTAACTTCCAGTTCTAGATGGAAAAATTTCCTCACCAAAATCGTTAGAAATCTGACCAGAACTCAAAATTGCAGCCGTGGGCTTCTGGAACAAAGATCAAGAAACCACACGCTTTTTCTAAGGAGCCAGAGGGAGAGATAGCACACTAAGACAGTAATAGATAGTAAAAATTATTTACAGATTTTTATATATAAAACTCTCAGCTTTATTAGTTCATCAACTGTTCTACAACATACCCAAGTCTGACTGCAATATCTCAGTTCAGCTGCTGACACCCACATGCCCACTGCTTCCAGAGGGCACACTGCTTTAGCAATGGCTCAGTGTAAGCAGGAATTTGGAATTAATCTAAATAACCTCTTCACCCTAACACTCACGATATTTAGATGTAAGCTGTCTCAAGCCCATGGAAAAGAGTGGAAATTAAGCCTTATAAAACCCCTGATGCTTTGCCTCCTTTAACATCATTCCTTTTTTTTCTTTTTTCTTTTTTTTTTTTTTTTTTTTTTTACTTAATGGTAGCCCTATTTACTTTTTGTAAGTCTACTGCTTTAAAAATATTATAATACATATACACTATGCTTCATAAATCCAAATGCTGGGACATGAAAATAGGTTTTATAACAACATTAAGGAAGATCTATCTTTCTTATGTGTACCAAAGGCATCACACTGACATTTTTAGGTGATGGGCCATAAGTTTGCCAGTGCAGCAGACCCCAGGGAAATGATGATAACAATAAAGTACATATTCAAAGAAAGATTTTTAAGATTTTTAAAGCTGTGTTCCACAAAGATATACAGTAATTGTATAATTACTTTTTAACTTTGGGTTTTTGAGAGGACTTCAACTCAGGCTCCAATTTCATGGAAGCAATTTGCCAGAGACAGATTACTCTGGGAACATTTTATAGCACATAGCCATCTTTTTGTGGGATAATCAGGTAGGCAGAGGTCTACATATCAAAAAATGCCCTTGCATCTATTTGCTGTGAATCGTACCTGTAATTATTTGCAGGCACAGAATTGGAGGATAATTCTGAAAACTGGGGCCTTAATATCATGAATAATTTATAGCAAAAGGGTTTGGGTAATTTGCAAGTTGTAAAGCATCATAAAATCTAAGGCATTTCCTATATCCATCTGGCATATTGGTTAGTATGGGCCAACTTAGTCCGGGTGTAGTGTAAATGCAATTTCAACACCGGAGAGGCAACGGGGCTTTTTCCTATTTGTATCAAAGCCACACCAAGTCCCCTAAGCCTGCTTTTCTCTGGCACTTGATATCTATAGCATTTAACTATTGTAATAACGGATGACATGCATAAACATTATTGAAGGTTAGTTCCTGCTTTGTGCCTAAAATGATTCCCTTGATGCCACATACAGCTTCAGTTTCACCATTATTCTTGTCAGTCAGTCATATATGGTGGCATTTCAGATACAGTGGCTTATTAATAACAGAGAAAATTCTGTACATATGCACACAGTACCAGGACAGACAGCTACCCAGCATTTTTAAGGAGTTTAATGGTAATGAGTTTCAGTCATCAATATTTACGTGCAACTGTAGGCCCTCCGGTGGAACACAAACTGGTGTGTATTGGCAATGCTTTAAATACATAATGGAGAATTAGCCATGAATAGACATGAACTGGCTGTGAATAGTTTTATGTAGGATAGGAGGAAAAGACCTTGGAGGGCTTCTGGAACACGTACAATGAGGCTGAGCCTGGGCAGGCTGTCTGCAGTATACAGATGCACCATCGGAGCTGATCCAGGACAGTTTGTTGCTATAAAAGCTCAGTTTAGCAACAGCATGATTTTTATCTCACCATTGCATGGCACAGCAAGGCAAGCCTGCCTTACACATGCAGTTGCACACACAGTCAGTCTGTATCTTGGCAGCCACATCCCTCACCCTTATAGAAACAAACCCCAGCTACTCTAATTCCCCATACAGAGCTGCTTGCTTTCCCTCCTCCAAGTCGGAGCGGTGCCTACAACTCAACCCAAATACTCATAACCTTTTCATTTGCTGTCTGCTCTAGCAGGTTACTTTCCCTATTCCCAAGAAGCTAATGCCTCCCTGCCCTCCTCCCCATGCTCAGGGAGGAGGGCAGGGAGGCATCAGTGTGCTGATGCTCAAACCAGCATCAAAGCACAAATCACTTCCACACACCCAGGGCAAGGGCTTATATGGCTCCTGATCACCCGTCACAAGCTGAAATGAAGCATTTGGTCAAATAGTGAGAATATCCATGGCTAGACCATGAATTACTTGCAGTTAAGTACTTTACAGTGTACTGTTTAAAGGGTCTGGCACTACAAGGCAGCACTGTCCATCTTGGTTTGCTACATTTTTATCATTAACTGTCCTGAAACAGAAGCAACTGTTAAGTCTTGTATGTCATGCTATTTGACACAATTTTCTGTAACCTGTATGACTGTGCAGAACAACAACAAAAGAGGTTCTTCTGAGAAAAGATAATATGCTAGAGGCACGTAACAGCTACTCTTCCAGGAGGTGTTACAGTGAATTACCTGCCAGGTACTTCTACCCTCTGTAGTTACCTGTCATAGGCAGGAGCTGGGAATTCCAAAGATCTTTTCTTCCTTATGCCATGAAGGTGGCAACATCGACTTAAGTGCAAAGCTCACAACTTCTCTCCAAAAATGCAATGCAAATGTCTGGAACAGACAGATATGGAGGTTAATATTTGAATCTGTAAATGGAAATGAGTCGCTGCAGTTCTGCCCTCTTTCCTACATCCTTCCTGACATTACAAAGGGGAATACAAGCCTTCGTGAAAATCAAAAGCTAGCCACAATGCAAAAGAAAAAGATGGAATAAATAAAATACGTAAAATACATATTCCCTTTTCAGAACTGAACTGTGCATTGAGATAGATCCCTGAAGAACACATCTGCAAGTAACTAATCTGCAGAAACTATTCTGCTCTTTCTGTTTACTCCTTGCTACCAGTCATGGGGAGGAGGTGCTGGATACTGCAGGGAATTGCAAAGCCAGATTCTCAGCACGGAGCAGCCAAAATTTGATATAAATGTTCTCATATTAAGAGATCAATCAAACCAGCACTGTAGTTGCTCTGAACCACCGAAGTAGTGTAGAAGGATGTGTCTGCATGCAAAAAAAAAAATGGGAGAAGAGCCTATGCAATAGACTGGAAGGGAACATCATCTGTATTCTTTCAGCTAAAGGCCACTTTCCCAAACTGTGCTGGCTAGCTTCTCTCCCAGAAAAGCTATCTAGCTGTTAGTAGGACAGTAGGATAATTCAGGCTGGAAGGGACCTCAGGAGGTCTCCAGTCCAACCTTCTGCCCAAAGCAGGGCCAGCTCTGGGATCAGACCAGGCTGCTCAGAGCGTTCTCCAGGCAGGTCTTGAAAACCTCCGAGGACAGAAGTTGGATGCTTCTCCCGCAGATACACAGTGCTAGCCCACAGGCAAGAGTGGTAGCTGTGGCCATTGCGTCCCCACGGCTGCCACAGGACAGCTAGGCACTGGGTGGGCCACTTAGGTCCACCAGAGACAAGCTGGGTCTTCATCCACCTGCCCCAAACCTTGTGGAACCTCATTCCTCTGACACATGGGCTGAGAGGCTGGTGAAAAGTCCTAGCAGGACTGTGGCAGGACTCGCCATCTTTTTGCATGAGGATTATTCAGATTGGATCCCATCATCCCAGGTAGAAAGAATGCAAAGCCTTGACAGTCTGATTTCTTCTTTGTTTCAAATGCTTCTCCCAAACATGCTGCTGGATGTTGAATAAGCAAGTAGCAAATCCTGGAACACTTAAGAATAAATGGGTTTATATTTATAGCAGAGTCTGAAATGTAGGTCTGCTCCTCATAAGTGAGACTGATTTTTCTCTCCTTTTCTGCCCAGTTTTCTGAAGGAGAACGCAAAAACAATCTTCTGAGGAGAATTTCTGAATGCTGCTTTGCAGCAAGTTTTAACTTCAATATAATCCTCATAATCATACCTAGAGGTTTTCATGAAACTGGGTCTATTTTCATGAAACTGTTCTATTTGCTGCTGTAAACATTCTACCATAGAACAGAGCTTGTCCTTCTGCATGTCTCTGTACTTACTGGAGCTCGAGAGTCGCTTTTAATGTTTAAAAATAAGTAGGAAATAGAAGTATTAATCTTTGTGTCTACCTTAGCAAAGCCTGTTGAAGACTTGCCAGATTCCTGCATGCTGTTAACTTCTCCCACCATGCTTAATACAGTATTGCCTAAGGCCTGTTTCTGTGACTTTTTCAAAAAAGTCCTTCTCCCACCTCTCATCTATAAACTTTGAATGATTTTAGCCCTGTTGTGCAATAAATACTCTAAGATAGTTATCAGAGGACAGCAGTGGCAATCAGCCACCACTACCTATTAAGATCTGCTGAACACAGAAGGCCTCCTGCTGCCACATCCCACCCACAGATCCTTGCAGGAAGGGGCAAGGGGACCTCGGCGTGCGGTGCACTGTGTCTCTAAGCCACTTCAGTACAAGGGAAATTTTGCACAATGTGTGCTATTCTGGATGCAGAAATTTTGCAGTTAACTACCACCATGTCTGAATAATGCAAAAGAATCACTTTCATAACAAAAGTCCTCACATGGGGAAAAACTTTCTTTCTTTAAAAAAAAAATCTTTAATCAAGAAAACCCAGTTGCTTCTAGCAGATGATTTAGATACAAGAAACCATCTCCAACACATGCATGATTCAAATACTCTTTTCAAAGCAAGTCTTTTGATGAAATAAGGGAATTAAACATCAAACCCAATGTCTATCAATTGCAAAAGACAGCCCTTGGTGTGACAGCTGGTCAGCCGAGGAGCAGAGAGCTGACAGCTCTATTACTCAGTTCATTATCCAAATGTTTCAGAACGTGAGATAATTTTATTAAAATAGTGATGTCAAAGAGTTATTAAGAAAACCAGCAGAAAATGGTCCTTGAAAGAGAAAAGAAAACACCACAAATGTGTTTATCAGTTTGGATGGAGCCACATAGCTGCTAGCTGAGCTTCACCACCAGCCCACAGGAGCAAAAAGCATCGCCCAGGCACAGTGGTGAACCTCGAAGTACTTTTCGTAGATGTCCTCCCAGGCATTGTCCTGTGAGCAGAAACCTGGCTACCTGCAGCTTCCTGCAGGTTTCTGAAACCCAGTTACCTAATGAAACCCCGTTAACTGCAGACATGCAGCAGATTTCTCTCAAAGCCCTCCTTTCCCTCAGTCCCCACTTCAATATCCTCTGCTCCGGCAGGGCTCCCCAGTGGCCCTGCCCACAGTGGGGCTGCTGCTCTTCTCTCCCCACTGGCTGCTCCTGACAAAATCCACAGGAGAGGAATTAGCTTTGAGAAAGCTGCTGTTTATTTGTGAGGACAGACAGGAAATGACTTGACAGATGGACAGAGGGCTTGTTCGAGTCTTCTTGTCCTCAGAGAAGCTAAAAAGTCTTGGTTTCATGTGGCATGTGCGAAGGATATAACGGCAAATGGCATGCTGGTGGGACTGGCACAGCTGTGTGAATTTATACCGACAGGGCATACTGCTTTTACCTATTTACTGTACCTTGTGGCGGCATGTATTGCATTAGGTGCCAGGCAGACAGGGGGTTAAAGCTGCATCAGCAGAGCTCTCCCTGGGTAAGGTCTGAGGAAGGCTAAGCTTCTTCATCCTTCACCCGCTGTTAATGTTTGCAGTATTTTGTGTCTTGCACATTTCTGAAAGCTTTCACGCCACACTAGCAGCAGCAAAACCAGGGGCGGGAAAAATGGATGCAGCGCGATCTATCAGCAAGATGGTCATGGTTCGGCGGTCAGGCCCACAGACTGGTTTCTTCCTTTTTTACATGTGAGCAGTCTGTAGTTGCCCCATCAGCAAAAGATGAGGTTTATTTATTTGTTTGTTTGTTTTAAATTGTGGTAAATTGAGTAGGGTTGCATCTCAATTTGTAAATGTTTTTGTGTACCTTTTTAAACCCCAACTGCGCAACCCACTCCCCCGCCCTCCAAGACACAGCCCATTTTCACCACACCGGCTTTTCAGGCCCTTGGGTTGCCAGCAGACGGGAAGCTTTACAAGTCTCTCTGGAAAGGAGAGAGTCCACGTGCGCAGCAGGAGCAGGCGGTGCGCTGCCGCTTGCTTCCCCAGCTGCAGGTTTGCATCCTGCAAAGGGGGCTCCGGCCCCCTGGGAAGGAGGTTGAAGAGCCCCCCCCCGGAGTGTGTGGTGGCCATTGCCCCTGTGGTGAGCTGGCAGAGCCTTCCTGCATTTTGCTCACTCCGGCCATGCAGTAGTTGCAGGGGAAGGTCCCAGGGGCATTTCCAACTGGAATGACCTCGCTAGCTCTTGAGACCGTTTAAGGAGTGGGAAATCAGACACAGGGGAAGGCCTCTGCCACAAATGCCAATCAGTTATTTTCCAGGCCGTTGAGTGACCTTCCTTTGCTATTTGGGTAGGAAGCCTGAACAGAAGCGTGCTCTGCTTAAGAAGAGCACACTGCGTGGGATGCGCCAGCCACCCTCTGAGCCGAGCAGATGCGAATGCACGGGGAGAAGGAAGCACGAAGAGCGAGGAAAGGAGGGTGGGAAAGGCATTTTAATTAAAACCTCAAAACAAGGGGTCAGGGAACTCTGCCTGCATGACTTTGGATCATCACATAAAGACATATTTGTGCCCCACGGTGCAGTAGAGTTCAGCACGCAAAGCCTGCGCTAGTGCCACAAAGCTGGCCTCTGGGACCAGGTGCAGCAGAGCCGTGTCGGTGGGGTGCTGCCGAGCCGGCACGCGTGCTGGGGTGCGTGTGCTATGGCTGGGAGCCAGAGAGCCAGAGCTGGGGTGCTGCCCAGCTCCTGGCCACCTCTGCAGAGCGGCAAACAGAGCAAAAATCTAACAGAGCTAAGGAAGCAGGCCTTTACGGTGTTTCTCAGTTTCTTACCTCCATAAAGTGGAGTTCATCCAGACCTATCTGCACTTTCTCTGTTTTGTTGTGGTTTGGTTTTTTTTTTCTAGTGCCAATAATATAATTTCATGTGCTAAGGGGAGAAAACAGTCTCACTAATAGGACATCAAAGCAAATCCAGGCCATGCTGTGTTTTAAATAAAAAGATAAAACAGTAGTTTCTCCAGGTCATTTTCCTCTTTGCTGTGAATCTGGAAACCTGGAAAACCCTATTTTGGCAAATAACCATATTGTTGCTGTAATGTTAAATTTTGCAGCTGGAAAATGTAAGACCCTCAAGGAGACTGAGTCCCTACCTGCGGTCCCAGCAGTGTTACCCTGCAGTCACAGCAAGAAACGCAGTGCATCCATGGAAAGGTGACATACCCCTTAAAAGCCCCCTATGGTTTACCTCGGTGTAAACCTACTTCCTTAGTGCTCTACCTGGTTTTGCTTTTTAAAGATCTTAATGGTGCAGTCGCCTTCTTCAGTGAAATGAGCTCCTATTTTGTAGAGGGCCCTTTGATCATTGAGGCATCAAGAGAGCATGCACAGTCAAAAAAAAAAAAAAAAATTGCTTGTAGTATTAAAAGCTTTGCTATAATTTAAACATGGAAAAAAACAACCAAGCCAATGTCCAGCCTCTCTGCCTTTTCTTCCGGGCAGCAGTGACCCAAAACCAAGACTCTGGGCAAAGCGTAGAGAGTAAATTGAATTTCACATGCACGTCAAAGAGGACTGTCTCCAGTCAAACCTATCACCATGTTTTCAGATGTATTTGCAACCCTTCTTGCTCAGGTATTGTCTTTATTTGAGATACCTAGAGTATAGTAACTTCAACCTCTTCTTGTCTCTTTCTGGTTCTCTTTTTCTATTTAGAATGAAGTAATTGTTTTCTTTATCAGTCTCCTTCCTAATCTCAAGTCTACAGTCAGTGCTCTGCAAAGTATCATCTCCTGCAGTAAGACCGTAGTTAGGTCTAACTTTCTGAGCTCTCACTTTTTAAGGTAGATTGTTATTTCCATTGAACTGGGAGCTTTATCAGGCTCTTGTAATAGCCCTTTATAAAGATTTTCTCAGGCACAGACCTGAAAAAAGTGAGAAAACTGTCCTTCTTCTATATAGAAAAAAAAGTGGCTGATTTTACACACACATATAACTTCCGAGGTTTGGAGACCCACGCTGTGCATCCATCTGCATAAAATCTTTTTTACTGAGATGAGAATATTTTAGCTCTGTAACACCTACCATGCAAAGAAGTATGCACTGGCTTAGGTTTAACTTTAGTCCCATTGAGCTCAGTAGGAGCAGTCATGTGCATAAGTTTAGACATACAGGTCTTAGCATAATGAGAGACAAAGAAAACATTTTTTCAGAAACCACGTATGACATTTTTACTCATTTGGATGTCAATAACAAAACCTCCATGAGCCAGGACTTCAACCATGACTGCTGTGTAAAGTGTGATTCAGGCTTATTCTGCAAGTAATTTATAAATATGTCATCTTTCTTGTCTTACTAAGAATTAAATCTGATAACATGAAACATGTATCCCACTGTTTTTCAGATAGATCTCACGTCTTCATTTTCAGTGGAAAAAAAAAGAAAAAAAAGAATTAACTTGTGTTTATGTTCCTTTTGTGCACAAACCTGATTTTTAATTTTGAATTTGATGAATGTCATAGAGAAATTTAGGTAAAATTCATGTCACGATTTCCTAAATTCATTTGGCTTTATGTAGGGCATATGGCAAGATTCCTCCAAGACAAAAACATAATGAAATTAATTTTTACATGTTTTTGTAAAAATGCACAACCTCCACACTAAAACATTTACAAACATTACATGGGGCTTTCAGAGAAAGAGATTAATTTCTATATTTTTTTTAATTGCCAGAAAATGCCTTAAACAAGCAAGCTGTTCATTCAGTAAGTACACATGGAAGAGTTAAAAAAGATCACTGCTGAAATAAAGCATTTGCCACATTAGGCAAGGAGAAATAGGTTTTCTCACATCCTGATGAGATGGACATGATTAAACATGTGGACTCCACACACAGCTTTCAAGAGGAGGCATTTGCAGTAATAAGAACTCTTAGGCAGCACAATTTATACCCAAAAATGCAAAAGAGGGATCGTGCAGCTTTGTTCTTCTCGGAAAAAGATTCCTGAGGACTCCTTGTCCCCTGACATGCTGCCTCCTCCTTGATCATTGCTCTTGAGGGAAACCCATCCAAGTGTCTCAGCTGGGAGCGCAGCTGGCCTACAGCTAATGCAGTGACTTACAATGCTGCTCCTTTTCCCTTTGCTTTTTTCCTGTTCTTTTTTCCTTTGTTCATTTTTTTTTTTTTTTCCCTTTTCCTGTTCCTTTTCCTTTTCATAGCATCATAGAATCATAGAATGGTTTGGGGTGGAAGGGACCTTTAAAGGTCATCTCGTTGAACCCCCCTGCAATCAGCAGGGACATCTTCAACTACACCAGGTTGCTCAGAGCCCCGTCCAGCCTGACTTTGAATGTTTCCAGAGATGGGGCATCTACAACCTCTCTGGGCAACCTGTGCCAGTGTTTCACCACCCTCATCATAAACCCTTTCACCACCCTTTTCCCCTTTTCATTTTCTTTTGCTCCTCTTCTTCCTCTTCCTCTTCCTCTTCTTCCTTTTTTTCCCTTCCCACTGCCTTTGGGAGAAGGCATGGCAGTAGGAGGTGTGGCTGCTCCTGGCTGTCACCAGCTGGCAGAAATTACTGCAGCCCCCTGAGGCTGGCACATGATACAGAGCAGGAGCCGGTGTCACACCAGGTGCAGCCACATGCGCTTCCCTGGTTTCCCTCACCTGCATCTTACCCCAGCAGAAGGGATATGGGGCAGAATAAAAGCAACCTCCAACATAGTAAGAACCTGATTTTCAAAGCCAAGCGAGGGTTTGTTATCAATTTCCAGGTCTGTTTGACAAGCGTGTGGAGGGACTCTGCCAAATAAGGAGAAACTTTGATTTGGGGGTACTGGTGGAAGAAAAGTTGGACATGACCTGGCAATGTGCGCTTGCAGCCCAGAAAGCCAACCGTATCCTGGGCTGCATCAAAAGAAGTGTGACCAGCAGGTTGAGGGAGGTGATTCTCCCCCTTTGCTCCTCTCTGGTGAGACCCCACCTGGAGTACTGCATCCAGCTCTGGGGCCCCCAACATAAGAAGGACATGGACCTGTTGGAGCGAGTCCAGAGGAGGGCCACAAAGATGGTCAGAGGGCTGGAGCACCTCTCCTATGAAAAGGGGCTGAGAGAGTTGGGATTGTTTAGCCTGGAGAGGAGAAGGCCCTGGGGAGACCTTATAGCAGCCTTCCAGTACTTAAAGAGAGCCTACAGGAAAGATGGTGAGGGACTTTTTAACAGGGACTGTAGTGATAGGACAAGGGGTAACAGATTTAAACTGAAAAAGGGTTAGATTTGATGAAAGGAAGAAATTCTTTACTGTGAGGGTGGTGAGACACAGGAACAGGTTGCCCAGGGAAGCTGCCCAATGCCATATTGGATGAGGCTTTGAGCATGGCAGGGGGGTTGGAACTAGATGATCTTTAAGGTCCCCTCCAACCCAAACCATTCCATGATTCTATGATTTCTTGCTGCTAAGAGCAGGGCCTGCGGCATGGCAGCCGAGCACGCAGTATACTTCTGGCCATGGCAAGACACGTGTACCGGCAAGCACAGTAGCATCAGGGGCTTCGTTTGTCCTCTGCATATGGACGACAGGAAAGCTGTTAGGTTGGAGCTGGTGTCCTGAAATGCACGGCTGCAAAACTCTCTGCTAAGGAAGTGAGTGTCCCCACTAAGGAGCAGAAGTGCTGCTACTCTCGTTCTGGGTCTGCCCCAGGTGGCTGGAGTGGGTGTCCTGTGGAAAGGCAGTCCGTGGTGCCAAGCAGGCTGTAGGGCTGGCCTCTGCTGCTCCAAGTCAAAACAGGGCTTCCCTCTGGTAACGATGCGCAAAATTGGGCTTTATATACCATGGCAGCCAGAGGGATCTGTCATTGTTTTAATTCATCTAAAAAGACAGGGACCAAGGTGTGAATTTGTGCCTTGCTATGAGAGTGTTGTCCTGGTCTGTATTGCTTCCCTAAAACTCTCAATCCTATTTGCCTTTTTGACTTTTGCTGCATGCTGCACCAATATTTTCAAGAGAGTATTCACAGTAGCTTTGAGGTGTCTTTTCTGAATAGCAAGACTTAATGTAATTAGTTTAATTTTAAAATCAATCATTAAATAGATATATATCAGGTTATTTGCTAGTGATTCTCCACATCAGTCCCAAGCACCTTTTTCAGGAAACTAGTACAACTGTGTTTGCTACCTCTGAGTCTTTTAATGATGCCTACACTAATGAGAAACTGCGCATTTTGTTAGCAGCTCAGCTACTTCACTTTTCTGCTGGATTTTCCCCCCAGACTTCTTGAATACGTGCCATGTGGGATCATTTACTATTTAAAAAGTGTCTAGTTACCACAGAAGATTTTAAAGATATACACACCTTTGAAAAGATCTAAATTATGCTCTATAAGCTGACCAGCTAGCACTTGAAAAAATAAACAAAATATTAAGGAAACAGGAATTTGTCAGTCAGAAATTTTTTTATGACCTTTTTCTTTTGAATTTTCTTCTCGTTTCTCCTGCTTTTTATTTTTGCAAATTCTCACACAACGAATGAAATGTAACAAGGATCAACTGCAATTTCTTATATTAATAAGCTTATTCAGCTTACTGCTGAAGCTTTATTGAACTAAAATGAATTCTAAATGCCTAATAATACATTTTTACTGCGTTTTCTAGAATTCAAACCTTCAGTCTACCTTCTCTCACAAAATAATGTGTACAACAAAAATTTAGCCACAATAGAGAAAAAACCTGTCAGAGTTCACAAAGGACAAATTTCATACAATCATAGTATCGTTTAGGTTAGAAAAGACCTTTTAAGATCATCAAGACCAACCATTAACCTAGCACTGCCAAGTCCACTACTAAACCATGTCCCTAAGTGCCACATCTACATGTCTTTTCAATACCTCCAGGGTTGGTGACTCAACCACTTCCCTGGGCAGCCTGTTTCAGTGCTTGACAACCCTTTCAGTGATGAAATTTTTTCCTAATATCCAACCTAAACCTCCCCTGGCCCAGCCTGATGGTATTTCTTCTTGTCCTATCACTTGCTACTTGGGAGAAGAGACCAGCACCCACCTTACTGCAACCCCCCTTCAGGTAGTTGTAGAGAGTGATAAGGTCTCCCCTCAGCCTCCTTTTCTCCAGACTAAACAGCCCCTGTTCCCTCAGCTGCTCCTCATAAGACCCAGGCCCCTCACCAGCTTGGTTGCTCTTCTCTGGACACGCTCCAGCACCTCAATGTCTTTCCTGTAGTGAGGGGCCCAAAATTGAACACAGGCCTCGAGGTGCGGCCTCACCAGTGCCAAGTACAGGGGGACACTCACCTCCCTGCTCCTGCTGGCCACACCATTTCTGATACAGGCCAGGATGCCGTTGGCCTTCCTGGCCACCTTGGGCACACTGCTGGCTCATATTCAGCCAGCTGTCAGCCAGCACCCCCTGGTCTTTCTCTACCGGGCAGCTTTCCAGCCACTCTTCCCCAAGCCTGTAGCACTGCATGGGGTTGTTGTGACCCAAGTGCAGGACCCAGCACTTGGCCTTTTTGAATCTCACGCAATTGGCCTTGGCCCATCAATCCAGCCTGTCCATATCCCTCTGTAGAGCCTTCATACCCTCAAGCAGATCAACATTCCACCCAACTTGGTGTCGTCTGCAAACTTGCTGAGGGAGCACTCGATCCCCTTGTCTGGATTGTTGATAAAGATATTAAACACAACTGGCCCCAATACTGAGCCCTGGGGAGCACCACTTGTGATCAGCTGCCAACTGGATTTCATTCCATTCATGACAGCTCTTTGGACCCGGCTATCCAGCCAGGTTTTTTTACCAGCAAAGTGTACGCTCATCCAAGCCATGAGCAGCCAGTTTCTCCAGGAGAATGCTGTGGGAAATGGTGTCAAAGGCTTTACTAAAGTCTAGGTAGACAACATCCACAGCATTTCCCTCATCCACTAAGCAAGTCACCTTGTCACAGAAGGAGATCAGGTTAGTCAAGAAGGACCTGCCTTTCAGAAACCCATGCTGACCGGGCCTGATCACCCAGTTGCCCTGTATGTGCTGTGTGATGGCACTCAGGGCTCCATAACCCTCCCCAGCACTGAGGTCAGACTGACAGGCCTGTAGTTCCCTGCATCCTCCTTCTGGCCCTTCTTGTACATGGGCGTCATATTTGCTAAGTTCCAGTCAGGTGGGACCTCCCCAGTTAAGCCAGGACTGCTGATAAATGATGTAAAGTGGCTTGGTGAGCACTTCTGCCAGCTCCCTCAGCACCCTTAGGTGTACCCCATCCAGCCCCACAGACTTGTGTGTGTCTAAGTGGTGTAGCAGGTCACTAATCCCCTTGGATTATGGGGGCTTCATTCTGCTCCCCATCCCTGTCTTCCAGCTCAGGGGGCTGGGTACCTGGAGAACAACTGGTCTTACTACCAAAGACTGAAGCAAAGAAGGCATTAAGTACCTCAGCCTTTTCCTCAGCCTTTGTCACTATGTTTCCCCCAGCACCCAATAAAGGATGGAGATTCTTTTTAGCCCTCCTTTTGTTGCTAATGTATTTATAGAAGCATTTTTTATCATCTTTTACGGCAGTAGCCAGATTAAGTTCTAGCTGGGCTTTGGCCCTTCTAATTTTCTCCATGCATAACCTCACAACATCTCATGTCCTTCTGAGTTGCCTGCTCCTTCTTCCAAAGGTCATAAATTCTGCTTTTTTTTCTGAGTTCGAAAAATTATTTAAATTATTTAAGAAATAATTTCTTGGCACACTAAAACCACATGTTGAAATCCTGTCAAGATCAACTGGTATTATTTCTGGCAGGATTAACCATATGAAGGCAGAGATTAAAAAGTAGAATATCCCATGATTATGGACAATGTATGTGCTATCTGAAAGAACAAGGAATACGACTGAATTCCTGACATGGCAATTTTATATGTTGTTGTCCTTCATATAGCAAACAATCTGAAGAGGAGAAATGATTTAAAAAATATATTTTTTGTAAAAGAAGAGTTATAACCATGGCTTTATATCTTCTTTTCAGTCCACCTCTATGCTCAAATCTGGAGTTGTAGCTGAACCCTACTTCTCAGCAAGTCAAAAGTCAGAACTCCAGTATAAATGGGAACAGTAAGATTCAGATTTTCATACCCACAATCTCACCCAAACCTCTTGTCTATAGTTGGGGTTTGGTTGATTTTAGGGAGCTGGATTTTGGATCCAGCATTTCTGATTTGCATAAATTTTTAATAATATTCTGAAGGCTAGTATGATTGTGGTTTATGTATTCAGCAAAATGATCTGAGAAAGATATATTTTTATTTTAATAGAATAATTTATTATACACTCACTATTTATATGCAATTGACCCTTCAGTTATGCCAATTCTCAGTATTATTTCCTGAGGCTCCTATTTTCTTGATGCTCATTGAAAGTCAGTGGCTATCCCCAGAATTGCAAGTTACTTTTCCAGGACCAGGACTTAGCAGAGTATCACCTAAAGAGGTGCCTCCAAACTCTCCAGCAGGAATGCTTCTGCCAGTGACTGTCCAAGAGGTGCCATATTATAATAACTTCAATTTCTTTTAATTGATAGTTAATACCATAAAACTATAGGCTGTATTTAAACTGTCTGAAACAATTTTATATTTCAAAGATTGTATTTGCTACAGTGAACATAAAGTCAAAGCTGTGTCCCAGAAAACACCCCGTATTTTGTGAAAGGGAAATGTAATAATCATTAGGGAGCAAAACAAAATCAAAATGAAGGTTTACAAGATATCCACACACTGAAAAGTGTGAAATTTCACATGCAGTGTGTGAAAACTGTTCTAACTATTTTTCCTTAAAAATGCTTAGTGCTTGTTCTCCTCTCAAACTCATTTAGCTAATTCCTTTTTAATGCTCTTTTAAATCACAGGCAGATTCCTCTTAGGGTTTCACTGAGCATTCAATGTGTATTTTACATCTGCTTTAGCTGGACATATCTGCACTGCCTGCAAGAAATGTAAAATACCCAGAAGACATGTATAATTAGCTTCAAGTCAGCTGAGGGGACATCCTGGTTCTGAGTCAGAGCATTTATTGGTACATGGACTCGGATCGCCACGATAGCTCTAGTGATGGGAATGGCAATTCTCTGCAATGGGGAGGTGCCATTCCTACATGCTACCTGTAGAGGGTTTCTGTGATGCACAAAGCTTAAGCTAGCTTGCTTCCCCCTGAGGAAAAAGTGCTTTCAGAAAGTTTCTAGGCTAGTAAGGAGTGCAAGTCTTCTCTGTACAGGCTGGATTTTAAAAAGAAAAGGGTCATTGGCACAAAAAATATGATTTAGAGGCAAAGTTCTCCAAGTTTCGTGGTCACTATTTGGTCAAGACTATGCAGTGCAGCAGTTTGAGTTTCTGTGTTGCACGCTTGCCCAATGCCATCACCCTGCCACAACCGCTACCAGTTTCTTCGAATACAAGCAGCCAACAGCTGGATGTTTTTTCCCCACATGCATTAAGGGACTAATTAACATGCACAAGTGCCTGTAGTCCCCTTTAGACATTTGGAGAGCCTGTGCTAACAGTCCTGCAAGAGTAACCCGCTCCTTCACAGAACTGGGAACCAGAACAGAATAGCAAACTACCTGGCAAATCTGACGAGCACCATCAACCATCCAGTATTCAAACAATAATAAAATAACCGTTGCTTCAGTCGCCCTCAGTCTTTTCCAAGCCAGCTGGCATTGTGCTACAGGGAAATTACACATTCATTTTGATTATGTACTCTCATCTGCACTCTGTATTCCCCACCCTCCCCCTGGATTTAACAATCATTACTGTTAATAAGGGCCAGACCAGTGAATGCTGAGGGGCCAATCCAAAGGCCAAAAAAGTTAATGGAAGACTTTTACATATGGGATCAAAATCACACTTTCACACTCAAACACTCAGTGAAAGCTATGCACTCAGCTCCTGTGTCATTCCAGGAAGACACGTGCATGTGTGCATCTGCAGATGTTTTATGGAGAGCATATGGATGCAAAACAATACTTAGTGGAGTTTATCAACATGGGGAGATAATATCACAGGGAAGGTTACTGGTAGCTGCATACGTCAGATTAAGTTTAAGTTGCTACCAAATTTGATGGTGACACTTCTGAATCCACAGGTTCCTACAATCAGCAGTTCATTGATGAGCAATGATAGAGATAGACAGAAAAGTAGAGAGTTTAAAAGCGTCTTGAGGGGCTGGATGACTAGTTCTTCCTAATATTAATGGGAACTAGATATCTAAAACCTGCTGCCAAGGGAAATAGATGAGGAGGCCTTAAAAACTGCAGACCTAACACTTAAATAAATGAAAATCAAATACAAGAATACAGCAATTTTGTTCTCACATCTGATTTTACAACAATGGCTGATTGTGCTGGAAACTGGTGAAACAATATGTATGGAGAGAGAAAACTATGGCAAAAGCCCACAGTTTAGATCCTGCAAGAGATAAATGAAATGTACTCAGCGGATGATCCTTAGCTGAACACAAGCTGCAGGGTAAAACATAAGCTTCAATCAACTCCTGCAAATAATTTGAGCCCAATGCCATAAGTGCCTTAAATTAAATCCCTCTCAACAGGAGCCAATCTAAATCATTAAACATATGTCACATAGAGAGCTATAATCACTAGAAGTGTTGTCTGCACAGCATTTAATTTACATAGAAAATGTATTGTGGTTGTTAATTTGACCATTTTTCAATGTTCAGTATCTCACAGAAAACATACATAGTTAGAAGCAATGCTTGTTTTGTCACCAAGTGAAAACCACATGTGACATAATTCTGTTACTCAGTTTGTTGTGACATGTATAACTGTGGAAGAAAGCTTTCCTGCCACATATCCCTCCTCTTGTTTGAGATCTCAGGTATGATTTATTACTGTCTTTAGAATTTCATAACGTTTCGGGCCTGGTAGGATCATTAGAGGATCCGCACCTATCTTCCATCATAAACAAACAGCAGAATCCCATCCCCTTACCTCAAAGCTGAGACCAATAACTTCTATGTGACTGTGGCACATCTTTCAGAAAGGCACTCAGGGTTGATTTGAATAAATGACAACCTGTCAAGGAGTAGCGTTCTGGCTTATAGTCTTTAAAACTGTCTCTGTTTTTTGAAATCATACAGCACTCTGTTAAGTCTCACCTCCTTGGGAAAAAAACCCTCCCTCTGTCTATGTGATTCATGTCGTATGAAACTTTCACCAATCTATGGGCACCCGGGTGTTTGGAGGCTTGTCCATCCCAGGTGGCACATGCATTGGTGATGTTCCAGGTTTGCGTGTTAGGGAAAGTTAGAACTGGAGACATCTCTATGCTTGCTATGCTTCCTGCACTGAGAGCATCTTTTAATACAATAATCAACCAGCCTGGCTCACTTGTTATCTTTAGTGTATGTTGAAAGTAAGTCACCTAGGACGGTGAATAGAGGTAGCCTGAGAAACTTCAGTGATACTAAGATCAGAGTCATGCTCAGCAGGTATCAGCATTTTGTAGGCACAAAATAACTAAGCAAAACATAAAGGGAAGAAAGAATGTGTTAACACAGTAAACCCGAGCAGCCACTTTGCCACATCTGCACTACTCAGCAAGTGTTTGAATAGCAGGGTTTCACTGTAATAGCTTATTTCTTGACTTACTGGAACCAATATGATAATACTAAAGAATGTGCATATGGGGTTAAATACTAATTTTGTTGAATAAAGGGCAAAAAGTTGCATTCACATCATGGGGACAAGAATCACAAACTCTGAGAGAGATAGTCTGTTTCCTCCTACAAGTGCCTGCCTGAATCTGAAGAGTTTATATGATAATCTGCAAGACAAGGATGCCCCACTTTAGAAGACCTTTTAGTCACCCACTCTTTTACACCCTGCTTTCCTCGAGCTCTTCCGCATTCCCCTCAGAAGGCCTTCTTAAGTGACCTTGGGCATCTAAAAACCTCAGTCCGATATCTCTCTTAGAGTTGCAATTCATTCCTGACGTGAGCTCGTGAAGTCACTCAGGCAGTTCTTTTTCTTCAGTCTCCACAGCTGCAAAATGCAACAGCTTCAACAACCTGAAACAATCTCCACCCTCTTGTTATGGTAACGCACCCTGAGGTTTTCAAATGTCTAAACATGAGGAGCTCAATTCAAGCTCTCTTTGATTTTCAGGGGAAGACCAGCCTTGGTGTCACTTTGAAACAGACTTAATATATAGCTTCCAAAAAATGTAAGCCTGTTCAAATGTAGAAAATGTCAAGAAAATTCAAACTAACACAATATATAGGAAATTTTACACGCAGAAAGGAAAAGTGAGTCACGGAGCAAGGAAAAATAATCTAATGTCTCATGAGCTGAATTTTTAATTTTATTTTGAAATTTAAGTTTTTCTCTCCTGATTGATGGTAACACATTGAAATTATGGCCATTATGGCCATAATTTATTCCATAAATTATGGAATTATTTAATTGAATTAAAGCCATACTTTACACACTGTACTAATTATGAGTAATTACAGTCTCCTCTTCATGGCAAGGTTATTTTATGGGCTTTTGATTGAAATTTCTGACAATGAAGCTATGAGGCTAAAACCCCCAAAATAATAGCCATACCTAGTAGCATCAGCTTTTCTATTTTAGAAATCTGAGGAATGACTGAGTAACTCACATATTCACCTCCTGGAGCCTAAAGATGTTGTATCCAGTTTTTTAGAGAATTGTCTTTTTCTTTCTTTAATTTTTTTCTTATTCTTTTAATACTATGCCACAGTTTCAACCCATTTGTTAAATTTTCCACAATCAAATTTTCCTGCTTTTAAAAAAAGAAGTACATATCTAACTTTCCTATCAATAGCTATGATAATTACAACCAAGGATAACTATAATATAATAAATAAGTGTAATATCTATAACTAACATCTCTAACTAGCATTAATAATTCCTGATGAAGCTGTTCCCCCTGAAGCTGTTTGAGTGATTAGCCATGAGGAGATAGAGTATCTAATGCTGTACCACATGCTGTAAGAATTTTTCTTGCAATATTTGGGCTTGATCCATGGCTCACAGAAGTCAATTGGAAGACACAGGCTTCAATCACAATGATTGCCTATAACAGATAAGGCTAGATCAGGGAAAAAAAAATAAAAAGGAAGAAAATAGTCCTGCAGAGACAGAATGTTGGATGAAACAACCAAAGAGATCTAAAATCTAAAAGTGTATTTTCAGTGCAGCACAATTTTAAGCATGCATTGTGAAAGTGTGCACAACTGCTAACATACTGATTGCACATAACAAATCTTTTCAAGAATGTGAAATTTGCATATGTACGACATCTTTGCACAAGAAACGGATAATGGCCAGTGCACTTTGCACATCTTCATGTTGTTTCAGCCAAATCACTGCTACTGAAATCTTTGCTAATGCAAGAACAGACTACCTAGGCTTTGTGGTAAAAATCCAAGGATCCTTGTGTACAGTCATGCCACCATAATTTTATTTGCAACCAAATATAAACTAGGATACATGTTGATTTTTCAGTTAATGCTTGTTGATAAGCAGGGCTGTATGCACATATGAGGGCTTTTGTTAGTTTTAAAGAATTTTGTGAGTCTTTCACAGATCCCATTCAGACAAATCACATCTGTTGCATGAAGCTCTTAGAACACAGAAAAAAGTGCTATCTGCAAAAACACTCTGGAGAAGAAAAAAAGAAGAAAACCAGATGTAGCTACTATAGGCTTTTCTACTCAGTTTTATATTGAATTAATTCCTGAGAATTGGATAGTAAGTCCCAGCACCAGAATGCCTCAATCTGAGTATGATTGCTGGTGAAAGACATTTCTATGTATGCATCAGTTAGGAGTGTTAAACATTTCATGTCTGGGTTTTATCTGGTTATAACATTTCTGGCTGAGGTATCCTGAAATTTGCCTACACAGCATGAAAGGGGCTTACCTAAAAGATACCGCTTTTACAGGTTTAATGAGTGATTTGAATAGGAGCCTCTCAAGTCCCCAGATTCACATGCAAATGGAAACTTGGCTAAAATGAACCCCTAGGGATATTCAGCATTAAGAAAAGTGATGATACAACCTGGGAAGTTACCCCAAAGCAAGAATTTCTGGAGTTAAGTCTCTTACATCCCCTTTAACTTAGACTCCAATATGCATAGGAATTTCAACACCATATGCTTTTCCATCAGATGGTTTAACACTACTGAGAAGTCTTGGTTTCCTCTGCGCATTCTATGTATTTTCAAATCAGTCTTGCTAGAATATGAGTTTTTGAAGAATGTATGTTCTTTTTGGGGGGGGACGGGGGGGACGGGGGGGATGGGACGGGGGGGCGGAGCACATTACAAAAAACCTGTTCCTGTAGTTGTTTGGGTTTCTACTCCAAATTTCTATTGAAGTTGTATAATTTAACACTTCATGTAAAGTTGTGATTAGGTGCAGATGTATTCTGTTTACTCTTGTTACTTTAACATTTGCAAATGTAGATGTGAATAAGATATTTTTCAGACACAAAAGGCCCTCAGTAGATTGGGGAATAGAAATGTTCCAGATTGATAATTACCAAGAAAGCTTTAAATTGCAGACACCTCAACTAAGTGTCTTTTTAAGAGCCAACCATTATTATTATAATGAAATATGGGAACTCAAAATGCAGGTGCTGATTAAACATTACTTGTAAGAGTGGATTGGTTATAAAATCTGCAACCCCCACCCTTAAAAGCATAATCCTAGATAAGCCTACTTAGACATTATACCTTTCAAGACTGAAAATGTATCCTGGTATTTTTCTTTAAAGCACCTGCTATGCTGAGGCTGCAATATAAATAATACCTTGTTTAGAAAAATGTCAGCTCATTTTCTATGTGTTCCTTTTTGATGCTTGAGGATTTAAGGAGGAAACTATGTTAATGCTAGTAAGAGAGGGACAGAATAATCCAGCAGGATGGAAGAAAATATATTTCTATAAAGTTTAAAGAATAATAGGTAAATCCTGAGCAAAACCTGCCAATTTCCTCGCATCTCACAAACTGTGGGGGACCGTCAGTGAAGTGCCCCATCCCAATGGTGTGCTTGGAGTTTCAGGAGAGTCAAAATAATTGATCCAGTGGGAAACCTGGTAACATTTGGTTTTATATCCTTCCTCTATACCAATAAAAGATAAAGGTGAGGGGATTTATCTATTTTAATGAAAATCAATTAAATCACTTACGTCTTTTTAAGTTTCTGTTTTTAAACTTCAGGTATCTACTTCCCTAATTACATACCTGACATGATCTGAGTGGCTTGTGGCACTCTTACCTGTATTTTGTCACTCTTCTAGAAGTCTGCAAGTCCTTCTGTCATATTGCAACAGGCTCAGCTGTGCAAAAGAGCAGTAAGAGGCTTGGGAAAATCTTCCACTAGGTTAACTGCAGCATGAACATACTCTGTTCACAGAGGGGTTATATGGGGTGCTGGTCCTTAGCTTTTTTTTTTTGTCAGAGGAGGTCAAAGGCTTCTTCCAAAGAATAATCTTTTCCTAATAGACATGTTACATAGTTTCCCTGTAAGCCAAGACAAGCTCGGCAAGCAATATGTCAAGCTGGCTATGTTTTAATAACGCATGTCTTCTGGGTTCTGAGCATCCACCTTTATCTAATAGCTGATGCTCCCCTTTGCTGAGATGTTACAAGAAATGCCATCATTTCAGTCTGACGAGGACTGAAGCACACTTGGCTCAATGGTCTATTTCAGTAACAGCCGTGTTTAAATGGCTGTTGGGCCAAACCCAGTTTGCATCTAAATGAAGCTGAGCAGACCTGAGAAGAAGAAAGGCAGCAAGGCTGGGGCTGCACCTTGAGAAGGTGCAAGTGAAAGGGGATGCTGAGGAAGGAGGAGTGGGGAATAACAGCATCCCTACACTGATCCCCTTCCTCTGTGCTCTTCTGGGGGTCTACATCTCCCAGGGTTAGAGGTGTGGACAGCAGTGGAAGGTGCCAAGAAGTTCCCAAGTGTTGTATCTGGTGTACTTCTGAAGCTGAATCAGGAAGATTTCTGATTCGCTTACTCGGTGTTAAGAGTACAGGATGTTGTCTCATGCAGGAGAGAGGCATTTTCACAGAAACAGATCCATACTGTCACCATTTGACAAAGTTTTCTGGGGCATGGGCTGGCATTTCCCAGTGAGGCTGGAGAGAGGGGCTGCATATCTCAGGCCACTGTCCTAGCCCCCGGTTTATTGGCTGCCCTGTGCTACACAAGTCTCTCATATTGCCTTAACAAACAAAAAAAAGGTATGAGAGGTCTCATTTTCCCCTCTGATGAGAAGGGTAAGGACACGAGAACTGAGGCAGGTTTCTTGTTTTCTGGCTAGTCTTACACCACTGACTGCATTTACTGCCTGTACCAGTGGGGCAGAGGTTCCAGCCATGAGCCGAGACTTTGGCAGGGTTAGTGAAGAGCCCTGGGGGAGCTCCAGCCACCGTGGGAGAAGGAAGGGTGGTGACAGTCACAGGTTAGAGTCCTCTCCATTTTAGCTGAATGATTTTAAGCCTTTCCTCCAGGGTGAGAGGACCAACTTCAGACTCAGAGAAATCTACCATAAACTGTTGTTGCATATTTGAAGGAAAGCAAAGTCAAAATTCACTATTACTTCATGCACACTGTGTGACAGCAAAAGCTAATGTAACCTTTGTATCCTTAATGTTTAAACTCTTGATTAGGACACTATTTTTTGAATGCTTAAAAATGCAACGTGTCCATAGTAATTTATAAATTAAGATCTCTGCTGTAGCTTGCTAGCTGTGAGCTTCTTGGCATCCCCCATGTCAATCATTTCTGGATTGATAGGTAGCATTGCCTTTAGGGGAATTGTGACAGCTGGATTTCAGAAAGAAAAGAGCGATTGACTAAAGTTTGAGTTTAAAATGTCCTCCCCTACCAACTTTAACCTCCCTCCAGCACAACCTCCTCTCTGGAAAGGATGTACTTTTGGATAGTCTGTGATCTGAGTTTATCCACGCTTTTTCAGGATAAGCTCAGATTTCTTCAGCTTTAATAAAGACCTTATGTTCCTAAGCATCTTACAGATAATAGTGCTTAATGGGCACTCATGAAAAGAAGGAGTATATAATTTTTAAAGATATAACCCTCATGTTTATGCATAAAAATGCTGTTTACTGAATAACACACATTTCAAAGTGTAGTCTAGGATTTTGAAATGTCTTTCTATTTCTGTGTAACAGCTTGAGAAAAATGGCTAATCCTGAAGTAGTTTCATTGCATATTCAAAGTAACAATTGCTTTATAGTAAGGCTATATTCTAACACCTCAGGATCACTCTCCAGAGGAACCTTTTGAAGATTTCAGTCGAATGAATCTATACATCTTTCTATGGGTCCTCTGCTGTCACAGTGCAGAAAAAGTAGTAAAATGGCTCCACATACTGTATTGGTTGCTACTTTCTGGTAAGTGTAATATCTTGTAGCCACTGCAAAGGAAGGTGGTAAAGCACTTTTTGCACAGATATACCTCCTGTTTTAACCGGGTGCCTACATAAATGCAGGTGTTGAAATGCCTCTTAATTCAATTTTCCTTGCTATTCTTTTAGATAGGGTCTCTATTGTTCTGTTTGGGTCAAGGTTTCCTCAAATGTAAGGTACAATTACTTTGGATCTGCAACAAATCTTACTATATTTTTTAAGCAATCTAATATTTTTGAGATGGAGCCAGATAAAAATCAGTAAATAAAACTTCCAGCAAGTTCCACAGCTCAATGCCATCAGTCTTTTAGTCTTCATTCAACCAGTTTTCTCTCCATTCTCCTCATCTACTTTTTATATCTGTGAAATTCTTTTTCCCTTCCCTTATTCCTTAATATAAATATTGGCATTTTTCTGTGATTGTTCCTTCCTCTCTACTTTTCATGTTGCCTTTCCATCCCTTTCAATTTTCTGAAGCACCTTGTAGTCCAGCACATGATCAGCAATTAATATGTCAAGATGTCTGGATGTCTCAGAGAGACATCCTCTGACTTAGACAGATATGTAGGAAAAACGTATCTGTGAAGTAGTGCTCTGAAAGATTGAAAAAGACACCAGAAAGTAAGTTTCTCTTCCAGTGGGACTATTTAAGTTGTTAAAACATGGTGGGAGAAATGCTCAGCCATGAAAGAATTTTATCAAAACCTGTTGAAATCAGTAGAAACATTTATCTCCTTCAGTAAAGTCTTATTTCTTCTGAACAAGATGATGGGGAGGGAAGTTTAAAAGCTTGTTACTTTGTTGCTGGGAGCCTTAAAAAAAAGGGAATGAAACCACTGTTTCACTGGGCTACTGGGGAGCTCTGGAGAAAGCAGCTCCATTAGTACCACACATCCTGATTAGAACGTGGTTCTGTTGAAGGAGAAGGCTTGATCTGCCATGTCCTTTTGCAAAGAACAGCATACAAGCCGTGCTCTGCAAAGTGGGCCAGATAGTATGTGAGGGAAAGTGGGGTGCCAAAACTCTGTGTATGCTGCTTTAGCCAGTGCCTTGCTCCTGGGGAGAACATCCCACACAAAATCTAACCCTGGTCTCTGCAAGGCTCATCTGCCTTATTCTAGCTGCAAGAAGAGAAGGGAAACAATTCTTATTCCCTTCTCCTTGCTGCATGGCCAGAAATAGCAACTGATGGGACCCAGTGTTACATGTGTAACTGGGTAATTAGAACGAATTTTCTCCCTCTCCTGTTTTTGTCTTGTTTGAAATTAATGCTGCAATGCATGGATAGCTAGTTTGCCCAAGTAGGTATGGTTATGTGGGGGGAAGAACAGCAAACAATATAAATAACATATGTATTATTCTGCATTTTCAGTACTTCCTGACTAGCCTGTGCATCAAGTGAAAACAATAAAATAAAGACAGCAAGGAAATAGTTTTTAAAATTTCTATTAAATCGAGAGTTTGCACCTCTAAAATGATCCTTTAGTTTCCAGCTAGTACTGCTACTGTATTGCAAGAGATACCTGAATCAGGTCAACCATTTTTTTCCTTGTTAAAAAAAGAAAAAGTTCATTACTTCGAAATTCTATAACATGAATCATGCCAGTTGAGCCTTTGGGAAATATCGCCAAACTCACAAGCTGAACTCAACTAAATCCCAATTGAAAAAGCACATCTTTGTGTCTTAATAAGCTCAAGTTTTTATATATGTACATACACACATACATATTTTTATCCCTCTGCTTTCCACTGAATAAAAGCATTGCTGGATGCAGTACCTTGCTAGAATGCAGATTATTATAAAACCCCAGCTCTGACTCTCATAGAGGTTTTGGATAGGGAGGTGCTTTAACATTTTCTATTTAAGATCCTTTCCCTCTTTTGTAATCTTCATCTCAATCTTTAACTAGGCCTTGTTTGCTGTGAGTTATGCATTCAGACCTGGTATAAGGGGTTGCAGCTCTTCAGCAGTCACAGAACTTGCACCTGCCTGCATGAGGGCTGAAACCAAAATGTGATTTCTGCCAGTTTCATCGCTGTGTAATTAAGCACTAACCATGTTGCATGAAAATAACAGAAAGGCTGAGTCCCTGTGAGAGTTCAGTCTAAATCAAGAGAATTCTAAATCAGACTGCAAAGCCTGACAAACCGTACCTCACCTCTTATTAAAGCTGAGAGCAGAATCTTCACAGAAGCTACGGGGATACAATCACATCCTAAAGCCATGCCCAGAGGTGGATTTCAGATGTGCAGTTTCGAACCTAGGAGATACTCAATTTGTCAAATATTCAGTGACCTTTCTAAAAACAAATCTAAAGTTAAAGAAAAAAATCCTCACATTTGCTGAATTTGACACGTGAGTTGCACCCCCTTCCATCTTTCTTTGTTGGGTTTCAGGTCATGAACCTGTCCCAGATTTCAACTTCCCAAGCCTACCACGCAGTCATGGAAAGGAAAATGTAACCATCACTCCAACCCCACAAAGCCAGCCTTGCTCCAAATTATTGTCTGGTTGCAAATTTCTTGCAGTCCGGAGAAGCTTGCAGTCTGCAGAGACAGCAGAGGAAACAAATGCAGAGATGGGGATGAGGGAGGCAGGAAATCCAGATGAGCATGAGAGCAAGATACTTGCCTTTCTATGCTCACCATCTCATCTTTTATTTTAGATTCAGATGGCTGAAAACAATGAAGATAGAGTGTAGAAAGAGGAAGGGTATGGGCTTCGAGTTTCGTTTGGAGTGCATCCTAAAAGGAGGAGCCCACAGACAGATGATGGGTTACAAACGGAAAAGGATCCAGACCCAGGATCTGGCATAGGCAAGGAAATGGCAGTGACATTTGGCAGGGTATAGCAATGAGGAACAAGATTAAAGGCATACTGGACAGGAACGAGGCTGGGTGAATGCAAAGATGGTGAATGCTGAGGTAAGAACAGGGGCTTGAAAAAGGGCGGGAATAGGCTGAAACAGAGCACAATGTATGGAAGGTTTCCAAAACAGCTTTTGAACAGATTGAAGAGGGAGTGATGGTAGAAAAGTCGCTCAAGCTCTCAGTTTCACTGTCTGTAAAATGAAGATGATAATAGCTACCTAATTCAGAGGTCCCTGTTGCAAGGCTAAATTCACCCGTGCAAAGAATGCTAATGTGTTCAGTTTGCATTCTGTGAGCCAAATGCAAACCCCATGCATCTAATTCCACAAAAACCTAGGGGAGCAAACCCACTTTGGTCTGGATTTGTAAATGTAAAATGCAATTACTGTTTGTTGTAGGATTGTGATCGTTAATGATTCTTCATGAGAAACTTTTTTTTTTCATATGCACAAACACATAACAGTAGTTTTTAGGTCATGTATAAATTAGAAATAATAGCCAATTTCTGGACTAATCTTACACAGTCAGTGAGCTAACTTTAAAAAGAAAGATACTGTTAAACTGTCTGCTAAAGGTAAGCCTTTAAGTAACAACTTATTTGATTATTCTTTTCCAGTCAGCTTAATGCCCAGACTTAGCTCTGTAATGAGTGCAATTGCACCAGCTCTCAGACTCCTCATTGCACAGGAGAATATGTCCTCTGGTCAGAGGCAAAGATGGAGAAAAATGCTTGGGGGGGATTTCTTGTAGTGAGTGGTTTCAGTCCAAGTGGCACACTCTTTAACTCTGTAAGTGGACATTATCTGCAGAAAAAAACTTCATAAACACTGTTTTGCTCTGCCCTGTTCCTCTTTGGGCTAGCAGGTCTACCCCTACCACTCTGCTAGCCCTGCTATGTTTGAGAGGTGTGTGTGAGTCCATAGCCATCCCACCAGCAGAGCGGTGTGAGTCCATATCTATATTGACAGAGAGCAAGGGCAAACTGCATGCTAATTTGGCTTTATGAATCTCCTACATTAACTTGGCATCAGCAACAGCTTCTCTTTTGGGAAACCAGTGACACATAGCTGCACAGTCATTAGGATTTTAAGTCTCATTTCTCTTCAGTGACTGACAGATGGGTTTTAATGAGGTCTCATGGACCTCCTGGTGTTCAGACGGTGCTATGGAAAGGAGGGGAGGCTTCTCAGAGCATAAATCCCTCCAGGAGATAGATGTTCAGATGTTTCTGGAAATCCTGCTAGCAAATCACCTGCATGTCGTGGCACTGGATTGCCTTTGAAAGCTGTTGGTGGCTCAAGCTCTGGGATGGAGCAATGACATCCAGTGGGCCCCGTGCTTCCACATTGCTTATTCAGTGTGTCATCCTGTGCAACAAACACCTCGCCAGGAGGAGAGACTATGAAATTAGGAAATCCTTGGAGCAAGAAAAGAAAACCTGGACATCAGCCTTGTAGAAGTAAAGTTTTATCCTTAACTGGAAACAGCTGTAAGCTTCAGAAAGTCCTCTTTTTGTCTAGTAAAGGGAAAAATACCTATGTCTTTATAAGGAAAATCTTAATTGTAATCTTAACTATATTTTGCCTCCACTATCCTTCTTAGTCTGTATGTTTCAACATTTCAAACATTTTTTACTGCATAGTCAGCATGTTTGTTTTCAGACAGCATTCTTTTGAAGGTAGAACCTGAATAAGAATGTAAACAACATACAGCTTTCAGGTTTTTTAGCACCTGTTTCTCACTTTAATTTCTGTCGAAATATCAAAATACTTGATGCTGGTATTAATATGGCTACTCCTGGAGTCATATGCCTATATGAATAGCTGAGCTATCGTCTTTAAGTTGCTGGGACTGCTGGCTGTATGAAACAGATGGTATGCTGGGGGATGAAAATCTGGCAGCAAATAAAAATCCCAGCAATATATCTTTTAAATCTCATTGTATCTGGTGGTTTGACTTATGGTCCTTGAATACTGTATCTAGTATTCAGCAACACTTTTCTCTATTTTAACAGTACAAGCAAATTACTTCCCTACACTGCCAGCATTTTCCACTGGTCAAAAGCGGAGAGAATGATGTAAGTGATAACATATATTATTAAAAAATGTCTGGAGGACAGTTCAATAGGTGATACACAGTGGATTCCTGGTGTGAAAGGGAGGTTGACTGCTGGTCTGGTGTGTAAGCATGCACATGGACCTACCACAGAGCTGCCTCACACAGCCACCAGTGAGCTGGAGAGACTTTTAACAAATTTAATTGGGAAATTTGAAATTTATCCACCAAGATAATGAACACAGGCATGTCCCAGAGCAAGATCTACCTCTGAAAAATAACTGCTTTTTTTGGCATGTCTATGGTGACCACTAGGTCTCAGGCTGGCTTAAGAGCAGAACATGTTTTTTCTCTTTTAGTCTCCTTTAGGTGTCAGAAGAAAATATAGACCACACTCAAAAAGCATGGCATTTTCACACCTCTTTTTGCAGGCTATCAGTACTGTCTTTGTAAGACTACCTCCATTTCATCTGGCTTTATGTAGTATTTTAATAGGAAGTAGCAAATAACAAAAAACCCCCAATGCCGTAAGATGCTGTTCTTAAGTTTGCTATGGAGTAGGTCAGGAAAATCTCTCTGCAAGCAGGATATGACTTTTAAAAATATTTTGAAAAGTTAGCATTTTACTTTGAAAACATCAAAGTGATACTACTGACTGAAATCACAGAAATTCCTTCAAGGCTCTCAGGCACTTCTATGTATACATGGCTTAAAAAAATATACTACATCCACTGTATTGGGACTAAAATATATTAGTGAGATATTTTGCATTGAGGAAACCTGACCAAAGAAGCCCAGGGAGACAGGTCGATAACTGCCATCAGAAAGGGCGTCAATTTTTAGCTGTTGCTGTTTATGACTGGCTTTAAAACAGAGACAGAGAATTTTTCCAATAATAAGCTTCTAGCTCCGCCTTGTCTTGAAGCAAAATGTTGAGACCCTTTGAGAGGTATGGAAATTGATGCAGCCATGACCTTTTCTGAAACTCTCTCAGTCCATGATGGCCCCTTTAAATGGAAACATTTGCTTGCTCAGAAGGACTGGAGGCTGCTTTTTCAGGTGTGCCTACTGAGGTGTGCTTTTATATTTTTGACATTTTACTTGCTGTAGAATTTTTTTATCTTCAGAGGATGAATGGGGCTGATGCTTTGCCACAGTGGTCAGTTTGACTAGCACTTCTCAATCCTCTCTGCTGAGCAGTCACTCGTGTGGCTCAGCCCTCATTTCTGTCAGAGCAACATTAGCCAGGTAGTCATTTTCCTCTTACTTTCCACAGCTAAATTAAAAGTAGGGGCAGATACAGCTTTTTCCTTCATGCTTGCAGGCATCGCTTTATAAATTAAATGCTTAAAGTGAAAGGTTTCCTCACACACATGAGCCGAAGGAGGGTTATTGGTTAAGTTGACATGAATGTGGGCTTATCCCACTGATGTGCTCACATGTGGCTGGTGGAGAGTTACTCCCTGTGTGCAGTAGGATGGGGTAACCTACATCTGGCATTGCTCCCCAGCTGTAACTGGTGAAACAACTCTGGGAGGTGTTGACATCCACGTGAAGCAGAGCAACCCCTATAGCTCTGGCACTTACCTGGTTTGGGGTGGGCGGCTTCCCGCTGACTCAGGCAGCCGATCCCACTCATAATGGGGGCAGATGTAGTGCCTGTGCAGAAGAAAGGTCAGGTTTGCCACTAACCAGGACTAGGCAGCTTTTGGTCAGCCGAAGCTGCTGCAGCAGATTCACTATCTGGCTGAGTAAGTGGGCAGGAGGGGAGAAAGATGAAAGGGAGGACCCAAAAATTTAAGCTTTGTCCCTTGTATGTGCTACCAGCAGCCTACCTTGAAAGGCAGTGCTTGTTTTTGTGCTTAGCAATAATAGCCTCATTTCTGGAGCATTATTTATATCTTGAGTTAATATTGATTTTTTTCCTTCCCTTGTAGAATCCTGTAGTTAATTTGTTTTTAAAATGTTGTACAGTAATTACTTTGTTTAAATGAATCATCTGACAAAACAGTTCTTCATCAAACTTGTCACTTACTCTGCTATTTCTTTTTTAACCTGGACCTTAGAATAAATTCTAAGCTTGACTGTAAGTCATCAGCAGGACACGGGGGAAGAGGAACTATTTACTAAATTGCTAGATTTCATTAAGGATACATGGATGAAAATACAACAGCACAGAACAGCCAGATTTTATCTGCTGGCTTGTTTGTGATGCAAATTTATAGACTGATTCAACTCTTTTTTGCACACATAGGTCCCAACAGAAAAGTCAAGCTCAAATAGGTAGCAGTTCAAGCTTTTCACAGTGCAACTATCCCAAACTTCATTCACAGGAAGCAAAACTTCCTCCATAAACTATCTCGTTTACTTTGTTCGTGGGCAGCAGGGCATGGCTCTTTGTGCTTACTTTAGGGTTTAATCAGGAGAACATTCATTCAGTCAAGTAAATGTTTACTGACTTGGAAGAATGACTTTTGTGGTCTCAAAACTTCCCCATCCTAGCAAGGAGAGGGAGCACTACTTCTCAGAGACTTTAAATGGCCCCCTATTCAGCATCTCCAGTTCAGCTGAACTAAATTTTCTGTGTAAGATTATGAACCTCTTGACTAGCTGTCCTGTTCTTACACCAGACCTATCCAGAGTATCTCACCAGCAATTGAAAGCATGTAACCAAAGTCGTCTGTGCTTTACTGCTATGTTAACACGTACAAAAGGAACCTGGAAAATATGTTGAGGGGGTACCAACGTACTGGTTATACAGCTGACATTCAGAGAGACCTATCTGAATATATTTGATGTGTATGTGATAGTACATATGCAGTTTTGATTAGTTTGCTTAGGAAATGCATCCATGCAATGCTTTCCCTCTTTCCATCACTCCTCCTTTCCCTCCACTCCTTCCCTCTGCCCAGTGAACTTCTAATCTTTTTTAAAAGGGACCAAGCAAAAATTCTGCAAAATTCTGCTAATGAAGTATAAATAGTTCACGGATATACATCAATTAATATTAATCTCCATTTAATAGGCAACTGATTAGAGGTCTAGAAAAAGTTCTAGTCCTAAAACATGAAAGTGCTTGTGTATGTACAGGTATGAAGGTTACCTCAAGGGTGGTTGAAAGAAGTTGTTCTAATTTGAAAAAAAAAGAAAAAAAGAGAAAAAAAAAAAGAAGAGAAAAAGAAATTAATACAAGCCCAGCACAATAATTGTTTCCAAGATGGTAGTCTCCCTGTCTTATTAGAAAATTCTCTCAGGCTGTCCATTATACTCAGTGACTTCCACCTTGCCTTACAAAACAATGTTCTGCTAATTCTAGTAAGGGTCCAAGCAAAATACAACAGTTGTATCTTGCTGTCCCAACCCCAAGCTGGCATTATAGCTAACCAAAAATACTTGTCTGCCTCAGGGAAAGCAAATTTTATTTTTTAACTAGAAAAGTAGTAAACTTGTTGGTGTCATCATTGGGATGAGGAATTATGAGATCTGAATGAACAGGCATTAGATTTTTTTCCTTCTGCTAATCCTATAGTTTGCAAATCTGGAAAATCCTGCTGACTCTCAACATTCCACATGAGGTTTTACATTTGATTCCAAAACCAGCATTTCAACTTTTTTTTCAGCTATTTCTCTGTGTCACAGTCTCCTGTAATCACTTGTATATTTTATGATGGAGGGGAAAAAAACCAACCAGAAAGTCTTTAAGGTTTTAATACATGCATATAGTAAATGAGAAGTAGATACAGTGAACAAGAAAATTGCTTAAGTTGGCAAAATTGCCTAAGTCATGTTAAGGTATTGTTATATATGGGTTTGACAGATAATATAATGCTGTGTATTCAAGAGTAGCTAGAGATTACATTGCCAACTTGGGATTGATAGCCACCAGTGTTTTCATTGCTGAGTTAAAATTCGAAACAGGTTTTAATTCCACTGTGTCCCCATTTCCTGATTGTCAACTAACCACTGCACTATTCCTACACTGGTGACATCAAAATTGCAAGAGATTGCAGCGCATTAGCTGAATACATTCTGATGCTCAGAAAATATAAAGTGAATATCTAGGGCTCAGATTTCACATGGGGAAATGCGAAAATATGTAACTGAGAAATCCAAAGTATTCTCTAGTGACTTGCACTAAATGAGTAAATTATACTTGCAAAATCAAGTACTGAAGCTGGAGATTGCTGTTTAAAGGAGCTCTTTTTTTTTTTTCAAATTAGCTGTGTTTGTTATGCATTCATCAAATCCCAGTGCTCCTAGACAGCCTGAATGTGTTGTTGGCATAATAAAGTCTCTAGAGGCTAGAGGGAGTAGACATCCCCATATAAGTGGGACAGCCTGTTGTTGGCTTGAAACATAGCCACCTTCCCCATCTCCGAGTATATGCCAAAACATTCAGAATGCTTCCAAAATTCAGATTGGTTATTTACAGGTCCTCTTCTGGAAAACTTGCTTCCAGGTTAAAGAAAAGCTCAGATTCACCTCATTTGTTTTAAAAAAGAACAGGAAGTGTATACAATTTCAGTTTGAAATGTAGAGAAAATTCTGACAAATCAAGCAGCACTCAAAAAGCAGTTGCCCAGCTGGGATTGCACAGAATGGGTTGGGACATGTCTTTGTTCAAATAGTTCAAAATAGATGTTGGAAGAAGAGTATAGAGGATGATAGGAAGTTGAGAGCAATTGTGCTAGATTCAGCACTGTCCTTGGAAGAAGACTTTTAAACTAGCGTCATCATGATACCCGTAGATGCTACACCACTGGAGAGATCACTCGACACTTTGGCACAGAGGTGAAACCTGTGGGAGCAGTGTGTGTTTCAGTTATGTTCTATATCAACAAATTCAGTTCATTCAGCAACGAGCTTTGAAAAAGTAAAAATACTCACCTGTCCCTGAGCAAACTGAGAAATGGCCAACAATGTTGCCTAAGTTTTATAAAAAACCAAAGCCCTACTAAAACACCAGCCTCGAGTGGAAACTTTCAGTCCATTTCTACTTAAACTCCTAAGTCACTTCTGAATGTGGATCTTGTACTGCCAAGATTTGCAGAAACACTTCAGAAAACATCTCCAACACATCCAAGTTTCATCTCTAAACATGGATTAGATTGGAGCAGGGGGAACAAGACCTAAGAATATCACTACTTTCATTAGTTGGGAATTTGATAGAAGTTTTCACAGGCATTTAAAAATTTTATTTTGAAAATCCTGAATAATAAATATGCATCATCTTTCACAGATGTTTGTCTAAGCAGCATTCATGATATTGAGTTAACCTACAGTGACACTGTAGATAAAAACTAATGATCCAATAAGTTTTTGCTGTAGTGCTTTTAACGATTTTAACTGTTTTCCTTTATGAACACTCAGATTATTACTGCTCATAATTTATTTTTCTCTTTTTATGTACAGTGATGAAGAAGTGAATAATACTTCTCATTTATCTCTGTTTCAACAGGAGGGATATTTGAAACTGTGGAAAATGAACCTGTTAATATTGAAGAATTGGCTTTCAAGTTTGCAGTCACCAACATTAATAGAAACAGAACACTGATGCCTAATACCACATTAACCTATGACATCCAGAGAATTAACCTTTTTGATAGTTTTGAAGCCTCCAGAAGAGGTAATTATCTCAATTACTGTGTCAGTAACACACATGTTCTGTACTACCTTTCCCCAGCCTAGTCTCCTTTTTTGCTCCAATTGTAACATGTATATGTGAATGGTAACATAAAATTCATCTTCCAAAGTTATTTGAACTAAGAATGAAGCTGGACTTGGACTTGTCATCTAGTTTCTGATAAAACACCTACATACTGTCTGCATGCTAAGAGTCCCAGATGGAAGGTGGCAAGTCCAACCCATTTTTCTTTCCAAAAGATAGATTTGCCACCTGGAATTCTGCAGAGTATGATCACGGACTAACAGGGAGCACAGTGGGATGTCACAACGCACACACACACACACACAGATATCCATTATTCATAACAAATTATTTCTATTGTACTTTTAAGAACAGAGGCCAATAGTCTCCCTGTCCTGAAATATTAATGCTTCAGAGGGTTAGACATAGAAGTAAGTTTCTCTGTGATAAACAACTACAAGAATTAGAGTGGACAAGTTTGGAATTTTTTTGCCTATTCTTTTATTATTCTCAGAGGGAAAATTATGATCCAATTTACTTGTGTCTAATTTACTTGCAGACCAAAACAGAAAGGGGAAAAAAGTCACAACTCTCCTCAAGCACAGTGTAGCTCTTCACCTCTAGGAGGCAACCTTGAAGTTTGCTAAAATTTTATGTACAGCAATCTGGTTCCTGGAATTACATGGTGTGCACACAATCTTATGCAAACAAGTCTGAAGAAAGACTCATAAGTCCCTAAGACTTTGCAGATGGGCTTTGCACTTCACTATAACATCTATCACTGTAAATGGTACAAGATATGCTTGCTATAAGGCAAAAGATGTGTCTGCTATAAGGCAAATGAAGGCCGGAAAATAAACGTCACAAATCATGCTAGAATGCTGGTAAACTGTCACCTTCCAAACATCTAAGCTACTAAATTCTCCTCATGGTACTCTAGTTTCTTACTAAAGACTGGAAAAAAGGAGATTGCTTTCAAAGAACATGAAAAATAGCTTTAAATTCTCTTTATTGCATTCTTTTTCAAGTATCAGCTATATGCTGGAACTATATGCTATGAAAAATCAAGTATGCTGGATTTATAATCCATATAATCCAGAGAGGCAGGATTTTAGATTCCCTGTAGTGTGAGAATCTCTTCTGTGACTGTTGTGAAAGTACCTTCTCCATTTGATCTGTAGGAGGGAGCTCATTATAAATATTTTTACATACAAGGAATACATTCAGACAGTAGTAATTTCTTCTCATCATGAATTATTGATATTATTTATGCAATTTGCACATTAAAACCTGTGATCCTTTACAAAGCCTTCTGAATTAAACCTTGGAAACCTGTGCATTTTATGCTGTCTGTAAAGCACTCATTTGTAGACTGAAAACAGAAAACAATTGATTTTCTGTCATAGTCTATTACTATCAGAGAGCTAAATATTAATTTAAAAAATCTCAGCTCATTGTGGATGTTTGTGTACTTAGTATTTCATCCAATCACTGTAATTTCTAAATTTTCCACAGAGAACTACCTTACAAAGAGTACAGCACTGCAACTCAGTGCAGGGCTTTGTCACAGTCAATAAAGACCTTATTAGAAACATTTGCAGTAAATTTTACTAGTGGACAAAAGTAATTAATATTACTTCATCTTCTGTCTGTTAGCCTGAAAAGACATGGGAGGGAAAGAAAAATGAAAAGACACCTACAGGAGGGATTCTTTTGCCTGAGATATAGGCACAAGGAGAAAGAAACCTTTGTTGATACTAGCATTTGACTGATTTGGAAAGGTATTAAAATGTCAGTGTCTGTTGGTTCTTTATTTCCCTGTGTCATTACTAAGGGCTTTAGGCTTTACTGCCTGTTTTGTAAACACAGATTATGGAGAGCCATGAATCATAGTGCCCTTTACTGTTTATATTCCTTCAGTAGCCTGAAATTAAAGCAACTCACATGGGTAGAAGCTTGCCAGTCATGGAGGGAATCTGTAAAGTCTCTGTTGTAACTCCATGAACATATTTCCTGTTATGCTGCCATGAAACTTAATTCATATGACGGCCTTTTGGCAAGTCCATAGCCAGAGAGCTCCTGGTTTCTCCAGGATAATGCCATTCTGAGAAAGGCAATTTAGGAATCAATGTGATCTGAAGGTAATGAGCAGAGAAGCTGTTTTGGTTTTTATTTGTAGCAAGCAGGTTCTAGGATATAACGCTAATCAGTAAAGCCATTTTCAGGAACTATTTGCAAATCTCTCAGTGGGTTTGGGAGCAACATGGTTACCCATTCTTACTTTGAAATGATAGGGATGGATGGAGAATAAATATTCTCAGTAAACATCACACAAGTTACTTGCTTTTGCCAGCTAAAAGCTTCTTCCTCTCCCCCTCAGCATGCGACCAGCTTGCTCTTGGTGTAGCTGCTCTGTTCGGACCTTCCCACAGCTCCTCCGTCAGCGCAGTGCAGTCCATTTGCAATGCGCTTGAAGTCCCGCATATTCAGACCCGATGGAAGCACCCTACAGTGGATAACAAAGACGCATTTTATATCAACCTCTATCCAGACTATGCAGCCATCAGCAGAGCAGTTTTGGATCTTGTACTATACTACAACTGGAAAATAGTAACAGTAGTATATGAAGACAGCACAGGTAAGTAGTACTGGTGCACTGCAGATCATGTACTTCTGTTAATGTACATACATGAACAAATTCTGTGAGAGAGAGTGCCTGTGATAGTTCGGTTTGGCATACTTACAGCAGTTTTTCCCAGAATATAGAAGAAAAATATCTCTGATGGTTCAGCTATTCTTCTGCTGCTATGGCTTTTGGAAAGCTGTTCATTTCATCAGACCTTAAGAAGTCACCAGCAGGTAGCTCCTGGATTTTGAATACTCAGTCATGTTTTGCTTCCTATTTGTGGAACAACTAACACAGCTTCAAACTGATAAATACTGTAGTGTGGGACTGATTAGGGATTCCCCCTTTCAACGAGGGGTTGATCTTAAAAGGGATGCATCTACAACCCAAAAGTTCAAGCTGCAGCATTTTTAACGTAGAGGCTACCTTGTTCCTTGAAACGCTCAGAAAGTCAACTCACTTGTCAGCTGGGTACTGAAGACTGAATCTGAAAGTTGCAATTTGTGTAAATGTGTCATAGTTTAACCCCAGCTGGCACTAAGCACCACACAGCTGCTTGCTCACTCCTCCCCCTGGTGTGATGGGGAGAGAATTGGAAGAGTAAAACTGAGAAAACTTGTGGGTTGAGATAAAGACAGTTTAATAAGTAAAGCAAAAGCCACACATGCAGGCAAAGCAAAACAAGGAATTCATTCACCACTTCCCATCGGCAGGCAGGTGTTCAGCCATCTCCAGGAAAGCAGGGCTCTGTCATGTGTAACAGTTACTTGGGAAGACAAATGCCATCAGGCTGAATATCCCCCCCTCTTTCTTCTTCTTCCCTCAGCTTTATATGCTGAACATGACATCATATGGTGTAGAATATCCCTTTGGTCAGCTGGGGTCAGCTGTCCAGCTGTGTCCCCTCCCAACTCCTTGTGCATCCCCAGCCTCCTCGCTGGTGGGATGGGATGAGAAGCAGAAAAGGCCTTGACTCTGTGTAAGCAATAACAAAAACATTCCTGTATTGTCAACACTGTTTTCAGCACAAATCCAAACCATAGCCCCCTTCTAGCTACTGTGAAGAAAATTAACTCTATCCCAGCCAAAAGCAGCACAAGATGTTTCCAGCCTGGGACTCTTAACTCACAGCAGATCATTAATTCTTTATGACAAGAACCTCCCCCTGGGGCACACAGTAGTCATAGCTGTCCAGTAACATACCATGGACAATCAGTATCAGTAACATGTGCCTTTTTATTCACAGGTTAAAAATAGAAAAAAAGAGAATAACAAACTCATTCCTGGGAACAAGTGAATTAAAAGCTTATCAGAGACTAGGACTTTTTTTTTAATGCACAGAGACTGTGGAAGGGTGTCAATGTATAAGGGAGTCCAAGCCACTGTTGCATGTCTTTACGTGTATAGGCTTTACTACCCCTGTAGCTGATACCATATACTGTACTGTATTTGTTTCTGAGCAATGTATTAGCTGCTCTGGTCATTGAGAAGACTACATACCTAAACTGCTCTCAGAAGGAGTCCTGTCCAGCAGGATTACACAGGAAAATTTGTTCAAGCATGACTGCAGGGAACGTTCTCTCTCCTACAGTGTAGACTCAGTCATGGATCAAGGGTCCATAACCTGGCTTCACAAGAAAAGGTGTGCATGTAAACAAACCGTTAAGAGCTCAGAGAGGTCTACAGCTCTCCCATCACCACATAGGAAGCACTAAGCAGGGCTTGCTAACTGATTGTTTTTTGCAGGGCACAAAGTTACAGATAAGGGCACATTCCATGCAGCAGAAAAGATTTTCTTGGAGACATCATAACTGTAGAGATGAAGAAAGTAAAGCCAACCAAATAAGACTTACACTGACAGTTTTTCCGCTGTAAACCCTCACCACCATCCTTCAACACTTATGGTAAAGGGGTAGCTGAACCATATGCATTTCTGAAAAATCCTGTTGTGCCTTAGTGGTCAGTGGTGCAAACTAAGCACTTCTCTGTCAACCCCACTCTGAGACTTGCATTCCCCTTTCTCTTCCCATTGCCCACAGAAGTATAACAACTTCTAGAGCTCTACGGATGTGCAAGTAACATTTAAATTGATTCTTTGATAATGGCATAAAACAAACCTGGATGAGCCATGAGCTCAGGCATCTGCTTAAGTCTTTAAAGGGAGTATGCAAAAAAAAAGCATGTATATTAAAATCATGTTGTAAAAACATGTCTGAAAGACAGAATTCTGCTTAAAAAAAAGCCAAACCTCAATTTTAAGGCTAAAAATGTTGTATCTCTTTCTGCACTGTTGACAGCACAAAAGAAGCACATGTTTCCTCCTGGATCCAAGAGGCAGATCTTAGTGCCAATATTCTGCTCACCTTGGACTCAGAGAGTACACCAGAGGGTTGGAGGTAGAAGAGAAAGACAGTCAGGCTGGGCTTACTGCAGCAGTCTTCTTGCATTTCCATTATGATGGTCTAGCTCAGCAGGATTTCTGCTGGGCTCCTAGCACTGTATACCAAAATATACTCATGGATAAACAAGTAGAGGTCTTTTTCAGCCTACTCCATTAGCAAATTAACCTTCCAAAACACTAAGTGTTGTGTACGTGTTCAGCTACAAAAATGACTGATATTGAAGAGACTTCATTTGCAGAGATATTTAGAAAGTAAATTAATCATCAATCATCTTATTAACTTGGAGTCAGGAAAGTAAACAGGTCAGCTTTGTTCAATATAAGTAACCTTTGGATTTTGAGCTAGAGTGACACCATTTAACTCAAACTCTTTTTATTTCTCATCTCTCATGTTTGACATTGTTACACTACAAGAAGAAAAAACATATTAACCTTTTTTTTCTTAGAGACTAATTGTATGTGAAGATTAGCTTCATTCCTAAACAAACAATGAACTCATAGCTGTAACAGTAAATTTCCAGTGATCCATACCCAGATTATTCAGTTTGAGATTAGCCTTGCTCCAGATTAACAGACTATTTTGAGGATTAAGTGTGGAAAATCCTGCTTTCATCCTTTACACTACAGCACTGCTGCAAGCTTATGTGCCGTCATGGCCAGCTCCAGCACAGAGGCCACATACTGTGCCAGTTTGCCGAGCTCTAGCTGTTCACCTCCTGTAGTTACGGTTTTCACTGCTGCATGGACACATCCATCAATGGAAATGGAAATGGAAATGCAGAGTCTGGACTAAGCAATGTTAAAAACCCCAGTTCATCTGAGTGAGCTCATGTTTCCAAATGATCCAAATCCCTTGTGCCTACCCTCCTTATCACAAACACTATTTACCATACTGCCAGTTTTTGTCATCCAAATGCTTTTCAGCCATAACTTTTTTCCAGTCAATGATTTAGGGGTGCATGCAGAGAAAAGAGCACTACAAATGTCTGACTGGCTTAGCACCAGCTTTCACAGACCTCCACTGTTTAATAAGGCTTTCTCGTTGACATCTGCTTTTTGAGACCTAGCAAATGATTATTTTATAGTCCCACATTTTTCATGAACAAGTTGTATCACATATGAAGATGGACACCTCCCAGGGACAAGCGCTTTACATCTAGGGAGCTATCTGTGTCAACAGAACTTGTAACACCAAAGGCACTTGGTGTGATACAGAGCTATCTCCCCTTGCCAGCATAACATCTCTCATAATTATAGTCCCATGTTTTCATTCTTCAGCCTTTTACCACCATACCAGCTTTACTCTTAGCTTGTCCAGTGCTTACACTGGGGTAAGCCGTTCTGTGTTATCTCACATACCCTTTCTGATATTGACAAAATATTAACATTTTTTTCCAATCTTCTAGAATTGACTCAAGGCTCCAATATTTATCACATTAGTTGTTGAGTGTTAGTAATCTACTGAGTGGACTCTATAGGACTGCCAATGATAAGCAAATTTGATATAAGCAGGTCTAGAAAACCTGCAACCTGTAGTGCTAAAAATTACATTTGTAATAGGAAGTACTTACTCATCCTGCTTTCTTATCAAATATCATGTTAAATGATACCAAATGCACCATGTTAAACAACTTTACTGTCTCCTCCAAAGGGACCTACAGCAGTTATAAAGCTTGTATTTTGTTCCTAAAATACATTTGCAAAATTCCTTCATGTTTCCTCAGTTGAGCTGATCAGGTTTTTTACCCTCTCTCTTAAACTTCAATATAAGTAAGAATAGAAAAGTGCACTACAGCTGAGTTTTATTATTAATTGCTGTCCTTACTGTGCCATTGAAAGATGGACTTTCATCCAAAGTCATCTTTCTTAATAATAAATTAATGGCTTCTGGCTATAGAGTAAATATTTATTTAAACATCTTATAGTGTTCTCTTTCTGAAATTCTCGTCCGTCTCATTAATGCCTATAGCTTTCCAATGCTAGGGAAAAATAAGACTCCTAAGCAAATGTATTTATTTTTCAGGTTGAGACTGTGCTCCTTTTTTCCATATTAAGCATAATTCATGTTATGTTCAGAGTCCCCAGGCCATAATCCGCCTTCATTCTGATTATTAATTCCTGTTTATTTTTCATCAAGGTATTGAAAAAGACTTAGTTTATATCAAGTGCAATGTCTTTGTGTAAGGCAAAAAATTGTCTTCTGAAGTTTAAAAATGATCTAATGAAAACTTGCAGTGGACTGAATGATACATTGAGCATGCATTTCCCAAACTTACGTTCCATAAATTGTGGTTTATCTTTTCACATGCTAGAACTGGGTAGACATAATGTTTTCTGGTTTAATTTAGTGGTTTGTAACAGAACCCTTCCAATATCCCACTTTTGCACTTTGTTATTTGGCATATTGATCTGTAACAGACACATGACTCTGTCTCAGTTATCAACAACTCAAACAAAAGGAATAACACTGCCTTCTGTCAGTGCAGGTTTGGCTCCGTTTTTGATCTATTTTCCCTGAATTCAATAATTTTAACGTACCAGGTGCTGAGAAGGGCAAATGCATCAAATTCCTCATCTTCTGTAAGAATCCCTGACTTTCCCCACTTGTTAGCCTGCTGCCCCAGCATTTGTTTAAGGCTGAGGGGAACTAAATCTTTTTGTCACATCAGTTCAATTAATTTGTACAGGGCACAATTTGAGTTCTTACTGAATTTTCTTTCTTTGAACTTGCAGTTACAAGAGGCATCTAACTTTGCTAACCCTAACACAGTGTTCTAATAAAAGGAGTACTTTGTCCCAAAGTAGTAAAAACATTTATTCAATTTTAAGTCTGGCTGAATTAACTGTACATTTTTTTAATTAAAAAAAAAGCGGGGGGGGAAATGGGGAGGTGAACACTTTCTAACAACACACACTACCATGCTTACTGCCAATGTGTGTGATTATTTGCCTGTTGGAACACTGTGTTTATGTTAGGCATGTTTCAACTCCTAAATACATCACACACAACTTGCAATAGTTCTAGACATCATGAAATGATATTAAATATTCAAAGACACTCACGTATTTTAATATTTTACTCAACTGTTAGAGCAAACCATTTCTCTTGATCAGACCACTAATTGTGGTAGGAAATCCAACCCCAAGGCTTACTGAATCCATTAATGTTACAGACCACAAGATACTTTATCAACAATACAGGAAGTTCCCAACCCTGTTTCCGAAGGAAAAAAAGAAAGTGTTTACATGTCTGAGTAAAAGGCAGCAGAATACAGACAGTAGGCCAGGAAAGTTACTGAAACAAATCTGGTTTCCATCCTTACAGATTCCCTTCTGAAGCCCCAAACTGAGCCTTTCTTTCAGTAGGACTGGCTAACACTCTCTTCAGGCCCTCCACAGTTCATGCTCAGTCACCGCAGCTTCCACCTGGCCAGACTCTACAACATCTTTCCTATCCATGTTCCTTCTCCAGCTCAGTTCTGTGTCTTTCTTCAGGTCACATCACCCAATTTTCAGATAGGGGGCTGATGCCCAGAATATGTGATTTTTTACCCCTTGCTAGCGTGGCCGCTACTTCCTTTCCAGCTTCGTGGGCAGTCCGCGATGCCTCCTGCCTGTCGTAGGCTGAGCTCCAGATGGTCTTACCAAGCGAGAGAAAAGCAACTGCCCTAAGCACTGCACTTGTCCAGGCCGTCCCCACTCCCGCCAGGAGTCAGACTAAGCACTTCAAATTTAAGCTTTGTCCCAAATCAAGACATGGTGGTATCATGTCCAAGGGTTTGGACTTGTTGACGGGGGAGGAAGAGGAAGGAGAGTGCTGATGGTTATTCCCCTGTGCTATCAATTATGCTGGCACTCAGTTGATTCAGGCTTTTGCCTGGTCCTCCAGAAAAATAACAGTGTTGGAAGTGTGTGCCCCATTCTCATAATAATGAGCTCAAATTATTTCATATTTACACAGGCTGGCTTCCAGCCAGGCTCTGATCTCACAGCGTGTGCAGTAATTTACATTTGAATACTCATGATGCTTAATATTCTATATTGATTGTTGATACTTGAAAACCTACAAAGAACAGACCCAGCATTGCAGGCGGAGGGAAAGTTTTTTTTTTCAAAACACTTTGCCAGTGCTTGAGTGAAAGCCAACAGTTCTCAACATAGCAATCACTCACCAACCTCAGTAAAACAGCGATGCTTCATCTGCCTTATATATACTATTGGACCATTCAACCAAGGACATTCACGCACAAGACAAATATATACCCACTCCCAGCAGGAGAGCAATGAGTGTTTTCATATTAACAGTTTGTTCAGTTTTTGTTCCAGAAGTGCTTCTTGCCTGCATTCTCTCTCTCTTTACACATATTTTTAAGGCAGCCTTTTACTTTCACTCAGCAGGAGATCATGAGTTTTTTGTGGGTAAATTACATTCATGGATAATGAGAAAGAGACTGTAATCACACACCTCAAAGAACTCCTAACTATCTTTCTTAGGTTTTGGAGGCAGTACAAATTACATAGGAGTGCTGAATTAGCTAGTAGAATTGCACTGTGTTTAAATACTTGGAGACATCTTCAACCGGCTGAGCTCCACTAACTTCAAATAAGCCATGTAGATTTGTACCAGCTGAAGACATAGACTTAGAAATCATGTATTCTTGTATTTACAGATGTTGAGTTGGATCTCAGAATATTTCAGTTCTTTATAAGATCTTAGACTTGCTGAGTGACCTTACGCAAGTCACTATGCCTTCAGGCTTTTTATCTCTAAACTGATGGTAAGAAAAATTTAAGGCTTCTTCTCCAGGGTATTGCAATGTATGCTGAAATGAGGACAGTGAGAGCCATACGGATGGCTATTAAGAATAATTATTGATAAGTGCCACTCAGGCTAACCACTGGCTTCTAAGTGAGCTACAGTGGAGGTGCTGGCCATTGAACATTTTTCTCCCTCTAACACCCCTCACCTGCTCATGCTTGACATTAGGTAGGAAAGTTAGTAAGGAGGTTTCTTCAACTCTATGTTCTTGTTGTTTAATAACAAAATAATTATTAGGTACCAGGGAAGAAACATTATATCCTTTTTGCAGTAAATCGTAGCAATATAGCATCAGTACAAACATATCCTATAGTCAACCAATTAAAAATACATTTCAGAATATTTAGATGTTGAAGCCAAGTATAACCATGAAAAGGAAAAGCTAAGACAATATTAGTTAGGAGGTGGCAAATATGAGACTAACAACTACCCTTAGGGTATGTGAAATACATTGGGACTGATAAGAGACCCTGTTTAAGTGACAACAACTACTCATTGCACAGAATGGTTAGTTGTATAACTGCATATAATTTTTCAGGTCTAATTCGCCTGCAAGAGCTCATCAAAGCCCCTTCTAGATACAACATTAAAATCAAAATCCGCCAGCTGCCCTCTGGGAATAAAGATGCCAGGCCTTTACTCAAGGAGATGAAGAAGGGCAAGGAGTTCTATGTGATATTTGATTGCTCACATGAAACAGCAGCGGAAATCCTTAAGCAGGTAAGGGGAAGGGGGGTGAAAAAGCACGACATTCATTTTGTATCCTGAAAGTTGTCAGCCTCTCTGGTTTTCATTTTCTGGGAAACACAAAAAATGAATGCTTTCATCAATTAGGACATAGGCTTGTTAATACCAGGGACAGAAGTTGTTACAGAACATGCAGCAGCATCTGAGCACTCCACAAGACTTAAGGGCTTCACAGAGCCATAAGTACCAGCAGCTGTATTGCTGTCTGAAGAGAAGCCCATAGATATCCCGCAGAAGGAAATATGCATTTCTTTTTTTAATACTTCAGGTTCTGCTTGACTAGGAAGATTGTTGCATTTATTTTAGCTTGTCCTGGTTTAATCAATATGGTTTTTTATGTCTTCTCCCACAAAAAAAGAAAGGGCTCATTTTGGAGTGCTTGGGGAGCGGCTCACATTGAGCTATTGCCTCCACAGAAGTTGCACATCAGATTCAACGCTGACTACAGTAACAACAGGGCATTAATCCACTTCAGACAAGAGCATAACTCTGCATTCACTTCCCTGTAACAAAGAAGGATTTGGTCTGCTGGCACTACCTAATTACATTTTAAACTCTGGTACAGCAAGAAGATGGAACAAAGGAAGTGTCAGAAGAAAAAAAAATGGGAAAAGAGGCTATTGTGCAAGGGTTGACATAACCCTGACCTAAGCGTGAGAGTTGGACAGCCACACAAGGCAAGGACAAATGCCACAAAGCCTGATGTTGATGGGCTGGGACATTATCAGGACCACAAACAGAGTAGTGTGAATTAGAATTTACTGTTGTCACTTACTATGTATTTCTAGACAATCAAAGTCTAAAGCACTGGCCCCTGCAATTCATTGACCTATAGACAGTAATACCAAGCAAGTAATGCATTGTGAATGGTATTTTCCTTTTTGCTGCAATTGTAGATATGAGGGGTTGTTGGTTTTACTGGCAGTTGGTCTAATGGGTAACACTGATCCCTGAAGACCATCAGAGAGATTCCACTGATCTCAGTGTACAGATATGGGCTGTCCCATAAAGGTTAAAACCTATGCTTCCAACCTAGAATGTTTTGCTGAAATGTTTAATTACGCAGAGCGGATTCTGTACCAAAGTAAGACAGACAACTTACTGGTTGCATTAGTCTGAGGAGCCTGAAACCATCCTCCCCAGACTGGATAATCTTGATCCTGTGAACACAGACGTGCAGGATGGTGTCCTACATCAGATGCAACACAGCTGAGAACAGCATACAAGTTCCCATGAGCTGGTTGAGTTAGATTTATTGCTGTCAGGAAAGTTGGCTTGTACTAAATGTTAGGGTTTTCTTGGTGCAAGTTATGTATTTAAGCTATAGCAGGGACAGATGCAGGCATGATGTTGGGAGTGTGAGGGAAGAGCGAGGGAAGGGTGCACAAACATGCAACTGCTCTCTCATGCATGGGGAGCACACTGTAGCAAGCAGCATTAATTGGGAAGGGGGGTGGAGAGGAGAGCTGCTGTCCCCCCACTCTGCTCCCTGTAGGGCTGTGCAAAAACATTAAAACATGACAGCAGGAACAAGCTGCTCCAAAATGAGATATGTGGGGGAAGAGTTAGACTGACAATACGAATTTTCAAGGAAGTACAAGAAGAAAAGTGCAGATGTCTGGCACGCTGCAGGAGGCACAAAGCTTCAAAAAACCAAGGCTGAGTATGGAAAAAAAAAAAAAAAAGAAAAATAACCTTAGTGTCAAAAGAAGAAGAGGAAGTGCTAAAAGATGCACTAAGGCAGGGCAAAGTGGCAGAACGGTTTGTGTGGGAAATGGATCAGGGAGACAACTGACAGGCTGCAGATACAGATAATGCTCCCCAATGCCTTAAGAACTCAGAGAAGGATGGTGAATGGCAGTGTGGAAGAAAACAGGAAAATTAAGAGAGGTACACCTGTGGGTCAGAGCTGCAGGAAAGGAAGCAACATAAATATAGGCTAGAAAGAAAGGGAAAATGGCTTTTATATGAGAGTGTTCTCATGAGAGATGCTGGCAGCAGTAACTCAGGTGTTGAAGTTTCTCACTGTCAAAGGCAGCTGTGAAATGAGAAGGTGTGGAGGGCTCTGAATTCACGTGTGACTCATCTGATTGTAGGTTAACTACATGAAGTACCATGGTTCATATTCTCATCACTGCACACAGAAACCCCTATATAATTTTACGCTGATTGAAAACAAGATATGCAGGAGGATATTATAGAAATTATTTTAAGGAAACTCTGCAACGTTAGTAGAGAATATTTTTTACTTTGTAAATCATCCAATAGATATTACAGGAAAAATACATAGTATTGTTAAATTATGTAAGATTTCTAATAGGAGTAGGAATCAGAGCCAGCAGTCACTTAAACCTGTTCCCAAAGCAACAATTTCTTGTCTGCCTACTGTATTTACGATAATGTTTAGTAGCCCATGCAGGAGAAGATAAATAAAGGAAGAGGAGATTTGTAGAGGGTTGGGTGTTGGAGGTTATTTTACCGATTAAAACTGCAGCAGGGTCACAGAGGCACATACCCACCATTGCTTATGCTCAGTTCCTGTGTCCTTCTCACCCTCTGAGCCTGCACAGGTCCCCCCCCAAAAGCTTTACACAGGGGTGTGCATTTCCCCCCTTCCAAGCCCAAGGTGCCCCCTCTGCACCAGGATCTGCTCCATCTCCTTTGGACAATCCCCAGCCAAAGTGGGCAGCATCCCTCACCTCCTCCAAGCCTCTGGGAGAGAGAGGCAAGAGGCCACCTCTCACCTGCTGCAGCCACATTTCCCTGCTACGGGGCAGCGAGACAGACCACCAGCAGCACTTGTGCTGCCAGCCACCAGCCTGCCTCCGAGCTGAAGGCACAGGCGGGGAAGAAAAGCAGCTGCTCTGCTCCCAGCGGTGCCCGTGCTGCCGGGGTTGGCAGCGGCAGCGCTGGCTCTGCAAGCGGGGGCTGCTCGCACCAGTGCTCGGGGGGCACCGGCTGTGGCACAGCTCGTTTCCCAGGAAGGGAGGGCGAGGGATGCCTCAGAGCTCTTTCTGAGAGCAAAAGGATTATGAAATTGCGAAATTCTGTCCTCAAAGAGTCAGCATATGGAGCTGGTTTGGGGAGTGTGGAGCCACCTGAGCCAGCTGCATTACCGGGCTGTGGGACTAGGGGAGGTGACCTATTCACTTGCCTCCTTTAACCTTGTGTTGTTTATAAAACAGCACAAAAGACAGATTTCTTCTCTTAAATGAGACTATCTTTTGCTTATTTATAGCTTCAACTAAAATACCATTGAGCCACGCTTCTTCCTTGTGCACAACAAGAACAGGTGAATCAATAACCTAATTTAAACAAAATACAAAGTCTGCACACAGCTGAATAACCTATTCCCTAAACTCACACATTTTCCCCAACCAGCTTAATAAGGCCTGGCTCTCTCCTCACCCAGATCTGGAAGGAGCAAGAGGAAATTGTGATTATTAATTGCCACCTTTTCCAATAGTCACTTTGACTTTTCTCTCCATATTCCCTCACGAGGGTCAGTAACCTCATGTGACTGGTACGTGGCAGCTGAAGGTGTTTTCCAGCTCTGTTGCCTGTACCAGGTAACCACCCAAACTGGCAGCTCTGCTGCCTGAAGTGACCAGCTCCACAGGGATCAGGATATTCTGAAATTACTTGAACCAGAAGGTTATGCCAGCAGGGTTTTGAAACAAGATGTACTACACCAGCAGAGCTGATGGAAGAAGTTGCAGCTGGTCTGACGCTCCCATAGTCTACTTGAAAATCTTGTCTGCTGGAGTTTTAAAACTCATGAAGTCTGGACAAATTTTCTGACAAGGAGAGAGATCTAGTAAAGAACTGGAAGCCAAAAGCAGAAGCTAAGTGCAATTGTGGTTTCTTAGGGTAAAAATGTGATCTCCAAAGTCCCCAGGGTGAGAAGCAGATAGATACTCAGCTCATTGGTTCTCCTCTCTCCTACTCATTTTATAAAGGGGTTTTGCTGGGGAGACTTCCTCTTCTGGCCACCTAGTTTCTGCTGAATGGCATCAGATGGCAAGAGCCATAGGTGAAGACCATGGGCATGTGTCAGGGGTAATTCACCCTGAAATTTTGCAGCGCACTTCAGTTCCTAAATCTAACTGTAGGTGTCCATAGAAGTAAATGCAGCCATTGCCTCAGAAACTTTATTCTGAGCTTGGAAGATACAGCAGCAGAGGCTCTTAGTCAGAGTACCATCTTTTGGGGTCCTGTCTGTGTAGCATCATAGCTGCGCTATGCTGAGTCCTCTGCTTTGCTGTTCCTGTTAGCTGTGCTGTCAAGATGAAAGCTAAACTAGTTACATAAGCTTGCTCTTGTAGTTGTTCCTCCCTTCCTTGGAAGATTCACTGCATGGTGCAAATGCAAGCACACTTCCAAACTAAAAGAGTGCTTTCAGTCTTGGTACTGTGAGATGATGTCCATGCTGGAGTTTGAAACATAATGCTGCTGCCCAAGCTCCCTGGTATCTCTTCAGGAAACAGAAGGAGCCAACCACAGCTGACTGGGGCCCTGGGCCAACACAGTCATCCTGCCCTATTGCTATGGCCCATGTTCCCAGCTGGACTCCAGTACTAGCAAAGCATTTACGGAATATATCTTGTTTCTTGATATGGCTCATGTCCATGTTGGAGGAGCTGTATACCACTCCAGCTGGACCACTGCTGTGACTGACTGGGATGCAGATTTCCAGGGAGTTAAGTCATGTCCAAGTAAAGCTGTCTACATAGAGTCCAGGGAAGCACTGGAAACACAGTATAAACCTTTTATTTCAAACACTTGAGAGGCAAGGAGGCAGAGGGGCTATTATTCATTATGGTGCATCTTGCTAATCTTAGAAAACAGTGGTGGTACTAATTAATTGGATAATGAAATGCATTCATTTAATGGTCATGAAATTAAATAATAGCATGAGTGAGGAAAATGCGAAGTGAAAGCAAGCAAAGTATTTGATGCAGTTCCTGCTAATATGCTTCAGCACCGTTCTGGTTTCAGCCCACCTCGAAGAAAGACTGACACTAGCTCTAAATGAGGTGGTGATTTTTTTACAGGATGAAGAATCATAGGCTGGAGCTGGGATATGATGCGAGCCAGGAACAGGGCACCCAAAGAGATTTACAGACATAAGAAAGAATATTTTTATCCAGTCTCTATCCACTTGCCATATATATTTTGACCACTGGTACTTGTTCAGATTCACATTGCAGTTCATGACCCATAGCTGAAAGTATAGGTCTGCAAAAGACAAGGCCCAAACATCTGATCTGAAATGGATAATTAGAGATGGAAGTCTCTTATCACACTTGCCAGGATAATCCATAACCAACCAATATCTAAGTTTGGCTGAAGAACAGATTTTATACAGGACAGGAAGGGTAGGAGATATGCAAGGAGAATGCAGAATATTTTAGCCTGCTTTCACTAGTTTACATTCATCGAAGTTCCATATTAACTAAAAGCTGTTATTATTTAAATAGGACATTTATATCAGATGCATAATTATTTAAATAATTACATGCAAAGTTATTTAAATAGGAAAGTGTAATGAAATCTCATTTTAGTTTCTTATGGGCAGCTATATACACATAAACCAACCTTGTTGCCTTCCCTTCTCTCTTCTGGGCTGCTCTGCTCATTTTCTGTAGGACACTTGCTCTGTGGGAAGAGCCTGTGCAGCTGCTTTCAAGGTACTTCAGAGGTGTCCCAACCTGCAAGGAGTCTTTGCTCCTACCATGCTTTTATTATTGTCTCACTCCTGGTAGTTCCTAGAAGCTGCAGTCCCTGTATCTGCTGTGTTGCAAAAACACGACTTCTTGCTGCTGAGAACACACAAGTGCAACTCTCCTATTTACACAAGTAGGAGCATCTGAGTCATTAAGGCTCGGAAGTCATTAATGCTTTGGGGGCTTCAGCATTCCTCTTGCTTTTGATTTAACTTGTCTTCACCTCCTGTTTTTCTAATGCCATCCTCCTGAGTGGGCATTTGGTACTGTCATCACATCTTCCTTCATTGGGAATTTTACTTAGTGACCATGTTACCCTAAACAATAAATAAGTTATTACAAAGTCTTTACAATCCATGAATAAAAAGCTCCCTATTCAGGTCAATCTACAGATCTAATATGTCATAGCAATATCTAAGTGCTATATAACTGTCAACTAATTGCCTTAATGATTGTTAGAAGGGAGGACAACCAGTTAAGGCTGATCCCGTGACCAATGCTAAGGGAGAGGGCAGAGCTCAGTGGCAGATCAGGGCCCAGCCTGGGACAGATCCAGCATCAACTCTTATTCTTTAACCAGACAAGAACATTAGTAATGTGTGTGTGACACTTACAAGCTCTCCTCCAGATGCCTGTAGCTGGTATCTTAAATAAGTAATCGTTAATAGAGAAACCACAAAAGCAACATGTTGATTAAGCTTTCCTGGGCTGCTGCAATACTTTCTGTGGGAGAATTTCAATGAGCGTCTGTCATTGAGCCCTTGGGTGCAGGGTCCTTGGCAAATCCATGGCACACCTCCAGCAATTGTCATCGTGAACCTGTTTCTTGGTTGTGGCAGGTAACATTGCTGGATGAACCTTGCTTTTTACATGCAACTGCCTTTAGTTTTCCGGGGTCTTGGTTCTGTTTTGTTTTCAAAGACAATCCTGTAGCATGACTTTTGAAATCATTATTATTCCCAGGTATATGTGTGTCCTGCCAGCTCTGTTTATAGCACATTACTTGGGAATCAATATTCTCGTAAAAAGTTTTAATCAAAAACGTGTTCAAGACGCAAACACTCCTTGCAGGCCACTGCCTTTGGATTTGTGAGGAAAGCAATAACGGGGCTACCTTGGGTTAACTAGCTGGATAATCAGTAGCAGTGTAGCTGCAGCAGCACAGCTAGGTGATGCTTCCCAAACATCCAGGCTACACACTTCATAATCATTCTACTTAATCTATCTTTCTAGTTAATGTAAAATTGTATTTTAAGTCATTATATGGCTTAGCATTATCCTGGTTCTCCATTGTCTTACTATTTCTACACAGGCAGATTGCAATTTATATCTTCTGATAACAGAAGTGCAATGACATGATGTCAGGACTTCTATCTAAGCTAGAATTAAAACTGTAATGAATCAATAATCTGGGTATTTGGATCCTCCTATTTACATTTATTAGTATGATCTTGTGTTCATGCTAATGTAACACCATGGACCAACTGCAAAATTCCTGTGGAGGACCAAATAAATTTAGACATACAGAGGTTTACCTGGGCTCAAACCACATTTGTATAACCTAGTGACTGGTCTGTGCCCCATATGAAGTAATTGGGTTATTTCAACACAGTTTCAGCTCAAGAGAGGCCTGCATCATAAAAATCCCAGCTGGCGTCTCCTTCCCATAGCAGGGACCTTAGACACAGAAATCCAGTGGCTACAGGGAGCACAGCTGAATCCAGCCGGGTCAGCTGGGAAACACAGCACACAAAAGTTTCCATTGATGCTACCATATATTATTTTATGTGGGTAAATAGGGAATGAACATCAGTCTCCAGGATTGCTAGATTGCTCATTTCTACAGGTAATGAAATAACGCTAAGAAATGGAATAGAAGAGGATTAAAAAAAAAAGAAATAAAAAAGGCAATTTTGACATGTAAATTCAGTTGAGCAGTTCAATAAAATACTTGCCTTCTGGCTTGATTTTTAGTGGCTGGAAATGGATTGGTTGTTTGTGATTAACACTGAGCTGTTTTCATTGTCTACTGCAGCTTAGAAAGTTCAGGTTCTTTCCTTTTTTTTTTTTTTAATGTGAGGAATTGCCATACACAATCACAGAACTGAGTTTCAGAGGCTTTTGCCATGAAAGAGGATTTTGGCAAGCCAAATCACTCTATTTTTCCTTGTCTTTCAAACAGCTATTCAGGCACTGCTAAAAGTGTCCTAAAATACTATTAATAGCAGATGCTTACATTCCTGTGATCAAGACTGAAAAACATTTAACCATTGTCTGTGTTACTGTCATGATAATGAGTTCTTCAGTAGTTTCCTAGCTCATAATTCCTCCTCCTCTTCACAAGATCCCAGAGAGGGCAAAATGCTTGCATCATGTAATAGCGTGCATGGACGCAGCAACAAGTGTAGGTGATACTGGTCTGAAACTGTATAGCATCCTGTTATACACCATCAGAGGTTTTTTACTTAAGCATTCCCAATGATTTTTGGAAAGGGTTTGAGGGAAAAAATGCATCCATCTAGAAGTTTCCTGCAACAAGAGGGCTGAGAAGAAAAACTTCATCCTCTTCTGCCTGCGGTGGCCAGTCAGTATGCATTTAAATGCCATCCTTACCTTGCAGACCTCCAAAAGGTCTGACTCTGGAAAATTAATCCAGACCAGAAATCCTTTTGTACCAGTTGTTTTGACAGCTTCCTGCAGACCTGCATTCCCCAGGTGGAACAAAAGGCATTTATAGAAGCTTTCTTCTTTTTGTTTTTCTTGTTTACTTCAGTGAGCACTCATCAAGTGTCTTGTTCTCACATGGTAACACAGAATAAAAAAACCTGCACCTAAGCACTTTTCCCTACAAATTCTGTTGTCTGCTAGCAAATTCCTTTTTAACACTTCTAAACTGCAGACTAAAGAATTTCATTTTTAAAAAATCAGCTTCTTGTTATCACTAGTAATTTTTCTTGTCCTAGAATTTTTGCAATCTTTAATCTCTTTCCAGAGCAGAGGTGATAAAAACATAATTTAAATACAATAGGGTATTTTTTGCTCCTGAAGAAAAATGTAGGTTGTATTGTAATCAAGTTTTCATGACCTGTAACATATTGTTCCAGATTAACCCATGCTTTTCAAAAGATAGTGCAGTACACTAAAAGCTTCCAAAGTAAAGTACATTCACCTTTTAATCTCTTTCAACAGATTCTCTCCATGGGAATGATGACTGAATACTACCACTACTTTTTTACAACACTGGTAAGGAACACTAAAGATTTGGGGGTGAATTTTCTCTGTTGCAGAAAAGACAACTAAAGATTTCCACTTTTTCTAGATCTTGGTTGCCATTATTCAAGGAAACCCCTGGAAAATGAGTACTAACACTCCTTAGGAATATCAGGAGTCACAATTTTGTAAGGAAGATGTTTTGCAGTGTCTGTGGGGCTGGCTAACAACTTAATACAATGAAAATTTATTGCAGTAGTGTGCTTAAGGAGGAGCCATTGGTGCAGGTGGATCAGAGTGAAGCAAAATAATGATGCAGCGGAGCCGAGGTCAAGCACTGCAGCTGGTGCTGCCCATTGCTAAAATGTTTATTTTACTTATAAAAACAAAAAATCACCTATGTATAAAATAACTTGGGAAATTTTATAGTAAAAGAAAACCCCTAAACTTTCTTTCATGGTATATATCTATGAATACTTTTTTTCAGAACATTTTTCCTATATTTTGACTTATATGCTATATAACTCAATCCATACTTAAGGTCCATTTGCATTGTAGACTAGAAAGACAGCAAAGAACCATTACTGCTAGAACAGTCCTAGAGGGCTGGATTATATCATGTGCATCAGCTTATTCTTTATTTCCTTTCCATATAAATTTTTATGTGGAAGTGAAAAATCATTTTGGATCCAATAGTCAATTCATTAGTCAGAAATTACTCTCTAGTTGTTTGGAACTTGAAGTAGTAGCTTGAAATAGTTCTCTTCCCTTTGAGGCCATTTTAACATAAAGAAAAATGTGAAAAATTAGGATTTACTGTGGAACTTACAGTTTTATACAATAAACAATACAATAAACAGTCTAACATAAAATAGTAACCACCAACAACAATATGCATGAGATGGTACAGAACACATATTAGAACAAGCAGTAAGCAGTGCTGGTGGTATCTTGGCATTGTGGTATTGTAAATGTTGATATTTTGATGGCTACTGTGGTATTAAACCATGACCAACACATTTGTCATTTTACTGACCTGCCGGGATCAGTAAAAAGTTGTTTTGAAAACCAGCTTTCAGGCTTTGAGAAGCAGTTATCATATTCCCACTGCCTGATAAATACAGCTGTGGAGTGTGCCACACAATTATATCACTTAGAATACCCATTATTTTCCTGCCCTGTAAACACAAAGCACTGAAGTGCATGGACTTACTGTGCACTGGCCTGACACGTCCATTAGACATAGTGGCAGCAAGTCACCTGAAGGAGGCAAGGCAGGAGAAAAATAGGCTTTATAAGTAGTAAAAGTGTATCGCTCTCGACATGTCTTGGAATTTTCCTTCCCTGAGTTGAGAAATCAGCTTGACATTGGCCAGCTAATTCCTCCTGTTGGTTTGTCAGAGCTGTAACACTGTTAGAGCACTGCTATAAATTAAAATTAGATACAGCTGTGCAGGCTGGTTGCAAAATAGTGGTGTTGTGGGGAACTGATTTTTTTATGTTCCAAAAAGCAGATATGTGGTTTGTCATAAATTTTACACAAATTTGGTTTATTCAGATTTATAACTGAAGTGGTCATGACTAGGATTTGAGGGCAAGCAGAGCATTCACAGGCAAAAAAACCCAGCACTTGAGCTTTGGATTGAAAAATCAAATACAGTTTTGGCCTAATTGTACCTTCTGAACACTTTGCTTTAAAAATACTACATCTGGTTTTGTTTGTTTTCTTAATGGTGATTTAGGATCTATTTGCATTAGACCTGGAACCCTACAGATACAGCGGAGTAAATATGACAGGGTTTCGCCTGCTCAACGTCGAGAACCCGCAAGTTTCATCTGTCATTGAGAAATGGTCAATGGAGCGTCTACAGGCGCCACCGAAACCAGAGACTGGCCTCCTCGATGGCATGATGACAGTAAGTGAACAACCACAATGATACAGGGCCTTCTACAGCACGCTTCGCAATGCTGTTCTAGCAGATGTGAACCAATCCCATTACTGCTTTATTTCACAATGCAAATGCTAAAGCAGCATCCCCAAAACAGACTTCCTTCTACCCACTTCTACACAGAAGTGCATTTGCCCCATGAACCAATGTTGTACTCATCCGTGTGACAAACCACTCCCGGGCAGCTCTAGAGATGAGTGACAATTCTCCGTCATGATGCCATCCAACTAACATCATTCATCTTATTGTTGTCAAATGTACATAATGCTGCGTCATTTCTCTAATAACGTTCTGCGTGGAGTAAAGAACATAACAGGAAATAAAAACTTTCAGAGCAGGTATACAATTTATAACCTGCAGGGAAAGATATTGTACATGTGGACAGGTAATAGCATTTTTAAATTGGAAAAATGCCCTTTTCTTAATTTCCATCATCTACAGCAACTCTGGCTTTTAAGATGTAATTTAAAGATAAATGAAAGGTATCATCAAGCCAGGAAATTAGTATTTCCTCCCTACCAATCCCCCCAGAAGCAAAGGGAAGAATAGGAGCAATTACATGGACAGTGTGACTCCATTCAGTTTTGCAGAGTGAAGGGTTGCCATCCTTTGCAATATAAGATAATGTATATTATGTACTGCGTGGAGTTTGAAGTGATATGAAATAGGCTTTATTGCAGATGATTGCAAGGAAAATTTTGACACATCCTAACATCCTGAAGAGAAATGCATTCTGTATGCTATCTCTAGCATTTCCAAAAAATGTTGCTTGTTTGGGCAGTGCCATTGTGCTCACTCATATGCAAACCAGGGGAGAAAGCTGTCCCTGGGAACTTCTGATGTGAATACACAAGACCTGCTAGGGTAGCTATTCATACATAGCTATTCACCTGCATTCACCCAACTGTAAAACTAGGAAAAATAAAGTTCTTACCAGACTCTTATGCTCTCCTTTGTATCTCTATAATCTCTTAGTGTCCTTGATGCTCTGAAACAGCATGAGCACCAAGGAAAGCATCTTCCTAGTTGGCTGTGATCATTTAAATATTCATAGCAAATTCTGCTTATTCAGTTTGATAGAGAGCTGCAATACTGCTATATTTCATTAGACAATAAGGCTATGACAAGCTGTACAGTATAAGGAGATCAGGATTACATGTCCTATTGTTAACTCAGGATTTCTGCCTTCTGGTTCATGCTATATTGTTTGCCCTGATGTCAGCTTGTGGGAAGTTAGCAGGGCATGACCAAGACAGTTTTGAGTTCACATCCCACTTTATGCCCAGATTGCACACAGAGGCATAGTTGTTCTAATGAGATCTTTGAGTTTCTTTGCAATAATTTAAATAGAATACAAAAACCAGAACAACAAGTTCCAGGACTAACTCTTAGTCCCTTTCTTCTTATGCACAAGTACAGACATCAATATAAGGCAGTTTGCTTCAGAAAATGAGGTGACCTTTTGTTCCTCTGTGCAACCCCAAGCCCTAAACCAGAACAATATGAGGGGAGAAATAAAAGGCTAAGGGAGGTAATATAACCTCCCAGTTGCTGCACAGCAGGATGGGTCAGTAACAAGTTACACAAGCACGAGATTCAAGCAGCCAAGTCTGCTGCCAACGTGCAAACACTGCGGGATGCACCATATTATTGTCCTGGTTTCAGCTGGGATAGAGTTAACTGTCTTCCTAGTAGCTGGTACAGTGCTGTGTTTTGAGTTCAGCATGCGAAGAATGTTGATAACACTGATGTTTTCAGTTGTTGCTCAGTATTGTTTAGACTATAGTCAAGGATTTTTCAGCTTCTCATGGCCAGCCAGGGCACAAGAAGTTGGCACAGGACACAACCAAGGCACCTGACCCAAACTGGCCAACGGTGTATTCCATACCATGGGACGTCCCATCTAGTTTAGGAACTGGGAAGGGGGGGGGGGGCAGGGAATCGCTGCTCGGGGACTGGCGGGGTGTCGGTCGGCGGGTGGTGAGCAATTGCCCTGCGCATCATTTGTACATTCCAATCCTTTTATTACTACTGTTGTCATTTTATTAGTGTTATCATTATCATTATAATTTCTTCTTTTCTGCTCTATTAAATCATTCTTATCTCAACCCAGAAGTTTTACCTTTTTTTCCCCGAGTTCCTCCCCCATCCAGTGGGATGGGGGAAGTGAGTGAGCGGCTGCGTGGTACTTAGTTGCTGGCTGGAGTTAAACCACGACAATTATCAAGTAAAAGCATCGGTGGTCCCAGATAGGAGTGCAAAGTGAGGTGCACTGAAGCATTTTCACCAAGTATCTCCAGAGTCTCTAGGCCTGGGGCACAGGCAGACTGGAACTCCAGTGCTCAAGTAAAATTCAATCCTGAATGCATGTGTCCCCAGTCTAATGTAAAAACCAATCTGAAGTCTATTAACATTGATGGGAATCTTTTTATTGATTTTAAGGGATTTTGGATCAGGCCTTCAGTCTCTGAGTCCACTTGGAACAAGTATCTGTTTTAAGTCACTTGACACTGAGAACAGCTGTTATTGTCTCCTCCTGCTTACCTCACCATTTATAATGTTTTCAATTTGCTCTGATTGTGGGAACATTGTTTTGCGCAGATCCTGATTAGTGTGTCAAGAGCGATTCCTCATCTGCAGTATGTTAAGATTAGTTGATAAATTCAGATCACATTTGATTGCCAGCAAAAACCTCCAATGCTGTAAGACTGATGCTGTTGTAATTTACTTAGGTAAATGAAACAGACAAAGAATCAAATCTATTAATTTCCCAAAGGAATTGCATGGCAAAGGAATAAAAAATGGATTAGCTTTGCAGTTCATATAGATGAGTCCAGTTTCTCATCTGCAGAGTTAGTACTTTTTTTTAAGGCCCCTACTTAATTATTCAGTAGCTTTACAAGAAAGGTAAGCACTTCATTTTTATAGCAACCCTGTGCATTAAGTGAAACATGGCTGTTCCTACCTCACACAGTGAGAGCACTGAAGCACAGTGAAGGTGAAAGCGAGATTTTTCTAAAACTTCCTTATGATAAGGGGTGACAGGGTGTGTGATCTCAGTTTGAGGCTTACTGGGCATGTTTTTAAACCAATAAAGCCATTCTCAAAAGAAACGCAGATGCACAACCAACATCCAGTAATTTTAGTAATATTTAGGTGTCCAAGGGCTGTATTCATCTGTCCTGCCTCAGACAACTAGAAGTTAAATGTGTAAGTCCAACTTAACCATCAAAAAAGGCACCTCAAAAGGACAGTTCACCTCTCTCTCTAAGACGGTGTGGGAGGTATGGCAGGGGAACATCCCTGGCTAAATCTCATTGGGGCCATTTCACACATTTGTGCCAAAAGCCAAAACCCTTGAGGGCAGTAGACACTTAGAGACCGTAGATAACCCTGCAGTGGGATACCCACCAGGTGCTCCGTGGGATTAATTTCCCTGGCAAGCAGGGCCTGACCACCCCTCGGGGAAGAAAGCAATCCCACCAGAAGAGCGGCAATAGGGAGCTAGTGCAAGTCCCACACGGGCAGCCCTCCCACATGGCCCCACACCACGCCACCGTGCCACACCAACCTGCAGGCTGGGCAGAGACTGGCTGGAGCACCTGCATGGTGCTTTTGACTGACACACCTTGAGGTGCTGAGAGTCTTTGGCAAATCCCATGAGGAAACTATAGAAGACTGAGTACTGCAAAGTGCGTGGCCCTGAGACATGCCTGGAGGATGAGACCTGAGCTGCTGTAACACCTGAGGCTTCTTAAAACTCCTCTCCATGCCACAGAGCTACCCATGCGCTCCTTCCTGCACTGGACACACCGACCCCTCTCTTCCTGGAGCTACCCAATGTAGTTTTCTTCCCAACACTCACCTGAAAATTCTCTGAAATTAGTTGATTTGTTTTGCATCTCAGATTTCCGTGGAGAGCCCAGTAGGGACCTTTTCCATAACAGTACTCTTAGGGAACGGTTCTCAGTAGAGAAAAGCAGGGACTGGGCACAAAGATATATATTAAAGAAAGCCTTTCTGTTTTTTTCACGCAGACCGAAGCAGCTCTGATGTACGATGCTGTTTACATGGTAGCAGTGGCCTCCCAGCGTGCATCCCAAATGACTGTCAGCTCCCTGCAGTGCCACAGACATAAGCCGTGGCGTTTTGGGCCCAGATTTATGAATCTGATAAAAGAGGCGAGTATAGACCATCTGCTTATGGTCAGCATAATCCTTTCTTTCTTCTTTACTGCACTGGCTTGTGTTGTTGTTCCCTGATCTTTGTCATATGCTATGCTCTGGTTTCTGGCACTTGGACGCCCAATTCCTCCTCACCTTCCTAGCAGGCAAATGTTGATTCAGATACAAGGCTGTGGCCTGCGTTCTGGTAGAGAGTTTACCGGGTCTCTGAAAAAAAGAAACTGCTAAACCGTAGGTGTGATAATATCTCAGACTAACACACCGTAAGACTGCCCATATTTTTTGTTTGGTTAATGTTATGGTTATGATATTATTGTATATAACAGTTTTATATAATTTCTAAAAATACGTGGTAACTAACAACAGTCATTCTAGAAATTGAAAGAAAAGCAAGTCTGTAGCTCTGTCCTTGTTTCACCACTTAATTCCAATTGTTTTGCAGATTGTTTGATCAGTAATCAATATCCAGAAAATATTTCAGCCAGTATTTCTAAAGAATTAAACTGCTTCATGAAGTCATGCACTATCTATCTCATAAGAATGCATCGCTGAGCTAGTTTGATCCACAGATGTTCTGAAAAATACACGTTAGCTGAAATGTCTTTACTCTTCCAAAAAAGTTCAGTTTTTATTATGGATTTCAAATGGAAAGTTTTCCTTTAGGGAAACGTGTGAAATGAAAATTGGAAATTATGTGGAGTTTCCTATGTATATTTCATCTTTTCCCCCAGTTTTTGTCCATGACAGTGTGATTCCTATCAAAACCACATTCATTAACACTTGTGTAGGTGGAACAGGACCTGTAGGCTGAGGTTGTACCTCAGTAAGCGGTGGCAGCACATTTGGGCATACACCTGAATCCAGAAATATAGTAGGAGCAAACTGAAAGACAAGACATGTGGTGGTTACAGAACATGTAGAAGAGCTGTCATCACCTTCTCCAAACCTTTCTAAGCAAATTTTTTAGAATTGCCATAGGCAATATACGACATGGTGATTCACCTACACAGAAAGCATTGAAAGTTACTGAAACAGTACCCTCCACACAGGTTGTTTTATGAATTTTAAGGTTTCCTTATAAGCTTCTCTCTTTGAAAGTATAAAAAAAAGCCAAGAGTTACCCCAGTACTCAGGGACCTAACTTAAGAATTAAGGAAGCTTTGAGATACTTTCCTCACTGCAACACAATCATGGGAACATCCAGAGGAATCACAGAAGCAGTACTGGTAAAGGTTATTTCTCTCACCCTGACATCAAACATGCCGCATCCAGCTCCCCCACTGGGGAGGAGGTGGGAAGACTGTAGCAGGAAGAGTAAAAGACAGGAGAAAATTGTCTCAGAAGTGTCTGTAATAAAGATGAACTTCTCCCTCCCTCCCTTCTAATTTGATCTAAGTGGGAACCTTTGCTCTTCTACTTCTCAACCTCAAACTAAATGAGGTAGCATTGCTATTCATGTGATTTCTGGTGCATTTTAAAATAATTATAATGAAATTGAAAGTTAGCAAAAGACTTTGTATCAGTGAGAGCACCTGCATAATTATACAGTGGTGACCTACTTATTTTGGGTGATGCTAAGTATATAGCATAAGGAACCTGAATCCTAAGCCAGAAGAAGTACTTTGACCAAGACTGCCAGATGTACCTCAGCAGATGCACTTCAAAGCTTAAACAGTTATACAGTTCACATTTATCATGTACAGCTAGCTTCTCTTGCATGGAGTCAGATATGTGAGCTAATCTGATTGTTTTGCAGATAGTGTCTTTCATGGTCAGTAAAACACCGATTTAAATACTCTGAGAGTCTTATCTTCCTGTTTCTGTTGTAACAAAAAAAAAAGATGGTTTTTAAAAGTAGAGGATAAGGTTTAATAAGACAGCATTACATTTCCTGAAAAGGCTATAACAGGTGTTGGAAACTAAATAGCAAATACATTTGGACCTCCCTAGTTCATGTTAGGATCTGGTTTGCTCAACAAGGATAAATGAACTTTATAAATCAGGAATCAAGTGAATAGGTATGAAGAAAAAAAGTCAAGCAGGCAGAACGATAGTTCAGGCCCACATAAATACAATTTACTATTTTGTGATATCGTACTCACAGTCTGTGAAGGCGTTTTACAGACTGGTCTGAAGATGAATTTTCTGTACTGCAGTCTAAATAAACAACTTTCAGACAAAGAGGTTGCCTGCGATGAGTCGATGAGTGGTGTAGGTGCTAGAGCTTAGAAAGTACTTCAGTGGCTCCATGGTGGGTTTTTTGCATTGTGCTTTAGATAGAACTGGTGATAAGAACTGCAGTCATCTCATTTGCTTTGTGGGCCAATGCTGTAAAACACCAGGCTGATGGTAATAGAAAGGACCTCAGAACCTGCGTGGAGGTGAGGAGAGGTTAAGGTGGAAAGCCTCTGCCTTGTATAGCAGCTCATAGGCTGCTTCTCTCTTCACTCAGCAGATGGCAAAATAATTTTTTTCAGCCTGTCACTGTCCTGTTGGGAAGTCAAGGTTCAGGCAATATCTGGTCCTCAGATATACACAAGTTAACTTCTTCCTGAAAGCAACAGAAAAGTGGACATCTTAGGGCAAAATACTGCCTTTTGATTCATGCTGATCTGAATGCATGTGCATTGGAGTCAGTTTCTGAATTTTCAGAGTACACAAAAACAAAGGATGGCTAGTTTAATGTGAGAATACTCCTCTCTCGACCTTAGGATGTCAGGTAAGTGTATCAGGTAACAGCAGCAGAAGATCCACTGCCTATTTTTCTTAATGAACACGACTTGAAGTGCTACCAGCAAGACTATAGGAGAAAAGCACTAACAAAAATGTCTGAGGCTATGGAATAATCAATCACAGCAACAAAAAGAGTAATCTGCTATGCTCTAAAGATCTCAAAAGCTAATGCTGATTGTAGGAAGCATTTGGGAATTTGCAGAGAAAAGCAAACCTGACCAAAGCCCCCCAGCCCTGAGAATGGCTTTGAGGTCAGAGTTATCATCAGCCAGTTCCTGCAAAGGAGGATATTAGATAAAATACACTGTCAGGGATCAAGAGTCTTCTACAATAGCTCATTAAGATCTTTTTAATGAAAAGTAAATCCTTGTCAGAAGCTTTTAGTCTCTCAGTGACCTAATGTCATTCATATCTAAATGATATTTTAATCTTTTGGCCTGTATGGAAGCATTTGCAGAGAGTACATCTTACCTGTGCCCAGAAAGGAAAAGGAGGTCATCGTCTCTCTTCAGAGAGGGAATAGAGGGAGAAAGAATGACTCCACCTTTCCTAAAAGGAAAATGTGTGTAAACATGAAGCAGGTGTTTATAACTGAATGATCAAATTCCCTGGTCATATGCCCTTTAAAGCATGAGATAAGCCCCAAAATAATGATTGTCTGTTATTCAATTATCATCTAAACCAGTGTGAGCTCCCCTCACTCAAATCTAGTAACAATTAAAGAACGACTACACAGTGAAGTATTTCAGAAGATAGAGATGCAGACTTTATCTCAAGATTTATTAAATCCCCTCAAACAAAATCACACACACAAATCTCAAAGACTAAAAGAAATCTGAAGCATTTACATCTATATTTCAATTTATTTCAGCCTTCCTTTTGTGGTGTGGCATTAAAAGCTCTCAAGAATCCCCTGAGCTAAACCAATTCTTTGTGTAGGCTAAGGTAATGACCACGGAAAGCAACAAGATAAGTGGGCTTGGTCATTCAGGCACTACCATGTCCGTAAAATTTTCAAGCCTCTGTCTCAACTTATTTGTAACAATTCTTCTGAGTGAAGATGTCCCAGTTAGACTGGAAAGCCAACTTTGTTCAAATGCCTTCAAGCTCAAGAAACTCTTTCCTTAGAATTTATAAAGGGTTTTCCATCCCTCCACTAGCTGATTCTCGTTTCTACAAGTAATAAGTGGTATGCCTCATAGAATGTCTCCAGCCTGTAACAAAGACAAGGATTAGTACATCAAGTCCCTTAAGAAGCCTGCTTGAATTCTCATATAATTTTTCATTGTTAAAGATTAAAATGAGACCTGAATTTAGCTTATTTGTATACAGGAAGAGTACTGTAAATGTTGAACACATTCTACAGTTTTTAAAACACCTAGCACTGTGTGACTATGGTCTGTGGATGACACTCTGCTTCAAGAGTAAAATTAATAAAAAAAAAAAGACACATCCAGTCCTTCCCTGTACAAGAGGACAACAACTGACTCAGCATCAAGAAATGAAATTATGCAGCAAGGCCATCTTTATTATCTTAGGTTATTATTTTGCCTGCTTTTTGAAACTGTGATGATAATTCATAGTGTGGTACTCTGTGTTTTGATTACATTGGCTACAAATTTTTTTATTTCATGTTTCTTCTTTACAAAAAGAAAAGAAAAAAAAAAACCCCAACACCCTTATCCAATATACAGGAGAATGTAACTCCTGAAATCTTTTCTTCCAAACTCAAGGCATTTAAGCAAATAATAGTCTTGCTCTGTACAGAAAGAGGCCTCTCCATCAGCATAATTGGAAGGCAGGGAAACAGGGAGGCATTATAATTTCCAGTCACCACAAAAAGAAGAAAGGAAGACCTGCACCACAGGGAAAAAAGTCTTGACAATCCTCTGAGTTGAACCACTTCTTCCTGTAAACTAATGACCACAGAAAGCAACAAGACGGGTGGACTTGGTCAGACAGGGACTACTATGACTGCATATCTCTGGCTCAACTTATTTATAATAATTCTTCTGAGTGAAGATGATTCAGTGTGTTGGTCACTTGCTAACCCATATGTGCCCCCAAAACCACTGCATGTCTGCCTCACCTGTGCTGAGTGTACAAATGACTTAGAAACTCCTGTCTGTCCTGAGGTATCTGCTACATACAAGCTTATTCCAGACCTGGCTGATCTACAAAAAGAAAGTAGTAGGTTTCTCTGTTTTCTCACATTTTTTGGTGCTGTTTTGCAGCTCTCAGATATTGGGGTTTTTTCAGCAAGTAAATGCTTAAAAGTTTATATCCTTTAAATCTCTGAACTGTTTGACATAAACCCAGCACTTCAGATGGATGTCAAGTTCCTACTCTCTCATTCTGATCCACCAGTGCAGGTAAGATCCCACCAGTTCATTTTTCTCTTTGCATAGAGGAAGCAAGCAACCTTCCTCAGGACTGCTAGATTTCCTGGGAAGCTCCAGTGCAAGGAACAGAAGACAGAATTATTGAGTTGACGATGGCACGACCACATCCAGATTGATTTTGTCCAAATTTGATGAGCTGACTAACATTTTGGGAAAGGGACAGGAATGCACAGAGTCTTGATTAAGTGGTATGAAATCACAGGATGTAATTTTCAGGGGATTCTTGATAATAACTAACTAAATCTAAAACAAACATAGAACATCATTGGAAGAAGAAAGAACGGAAGATTTTTCATTACAGAAAAAGTACAAATTTAAAATTAGATAGAAGAGAAAGCAATCCATCTGGGGAGATATTCATCAATTCTTTTAGGTTAAAAATGGCAGCATCTCCAAACAAAGGAGTACAAAACATCTTGCAAAAGAACAGAACATTTTTTTTGTTTCATGGTCTTTTAATACTACCAAAGTCAACATGTAAGAGTATTTTCATGGGACTAAAAATTTACAGAATGAAACAAAAAAAGAAGTGAGCAGTACAAGATTCTGGATGTTAGAAGACCCAAGAACTCGCCAGATCCCCTGCTGTCTGAGGAAGGATCTGTGTGTCAGTCACCCAATGTATCTGCTGCACAGAAATCTCTCTGCACATGACTGGGGAAAGATGACAATATTTCAGCTCCAAAACATAAAATAGCATCTCTTCTGCTGCATCTTTGTCATTGTATTTTAGTGTTGAGTCAATTACAGCATCTATGGATACTGTCTGCAGTTATTCTCTGGGCTCTGATACTGCAAAATTTAGTTAATTCAAAGAAAAGCAGTTATTTACTTTAGTAGGACTTCTCTCACCAGATAATTTGATATTAGGATTTGATCCACCCTCATTAAAACAAACATTTTTCTTTGTTTTACTTTTTAAAAACTCACTTCTTATGCATGAAGTAATGGACAGATTTCTGGTATAAGTCTACAACTGTCTGTTACTTTGAACTGAAAACTGTTAATTAAAAGAGCAAACAAAACAACTGCTAGGCTTGCATCCCATTATGATTTATTAAGAAATAAAGGTCAGCTTTCCAAGAAGATAATGCATGGATAAGGTTAATGCCAATAGGGATTTATTCTGAAATCAAATTTCAAGTGGAAAATCACTTTATTTATGGAATGATCTATGCACAGATTGCAAAATAATGGCCCTAGAACTTGCATACTAAGAATAAATACATATTGAATTGATAAAAAACTATCTGCAAGGTTCTAATACTATGATATCTAAAATCAAAACAAGAAATCTGACAAAAATATTATATATATTTTCTTCCATTCCATTTTCAATTTCTTAACTATTACCTGGAAAGTAGATTTGTTTATTAAAAAATGAGCAAGAATTACTATAACGTGATTTCATCTGAATATATGGAGGATATTTTGATATTTGCTACACAAAACCTTTTTTCAGAACATATTTTACATGTCCTGGGCTACTAAAAGTGCTCATCATTTACTGCACACTGATATTTTGATTTAAGTGTTAGTGCATGGCCTACATTGGGTGATACTTATTTGTACTGGAAAAGCTCCCAGGAGCCCTAGTCACATCACCATTGAGCCACTCACTGTGCACAGTCTTTGCTGCAAAGAGTTTACAAGATAACTGTTAAATGCAGATGATTTAGGTTTTGGAGCAGTGTACTCCCATTGAAACAATCTGTTCCTCAACCACACAGCCTCCTACTCACTCATTCACAGATTTGCCAGCACTTGGGTCCCATTATCTCAGGTGAAAACGACACAGCGAAGCACCACATGAAGCCCTGACAGGCCTCTTGTAATCCATGTTGTTCAAGGGGTCGATGTCACTGTAATAGGACAACAGCTCATTTGGGGAGAACATTTCCCATTCGGGATGATGGGTGGGAATGCCAGAGCTTTGGCTTTGGCTCCTGGCTCTGCCACGGACTCTATGCGGCCATGAGCAAATCACTACAGGACAGCTCCAAAACCTGTGCCGTGGTTACCTGATAAGGCAAAACTGGTCATTGCTTGGTAGGCACTTCCAACATGCTGACATGACCAGGCTGTTCACCATCCATGCTTGTAGGTACCACATTACTCCAAAACAAAAGCAGTAGGACCTGAAATCTAGGTGAAGAAGTCCTGTAGCTGGAAATGCTGTGATTTCCATCTGTAAAAGACGGATGACAGCTTTTGTGTAGTTAGTGTATTTAGTCTGTTAGCTATATGGAACAGGATTTCTCTACATACTATCTCACCTATGCAAGCGGTATCTCTTACAATGGGATCTCGATCCCCATTAACGCCGTAGTGTAAATTTATGGTTTCCAAGTTCATAGTCAACAATAATCCCACCCAGACACTTCAATGACAGTCATGTTCGTGCATGGTAGGATAGATTCTGCTCTTAGGAGGAAGAATAACTGGCAAAGTTTGACCTTCCCTTCTGATTCTTCATGCCCACTCCCTCATCTCTGGTATTGATATAAAGCAATCTGGTAGGTGTAAGCTTTACAGGAACTCAAAGGCTTTTCAAACATATGCTCTGAAATGAATTCACCTAAGCCGTCATCCTCAAGTATTCAGGGTTCATTTGTCAAATTTGTCACACCAAACCCCTTTCATATCACTACCCCTGAATGTCACTAAGCTCAGCCACTGCTCTGGAAATGAGTGTTCTGAGTGGCTCACAGAACAGCCTGTGACTTTCCTCAGAAATCCTCCTTCTCTATTTACCCACCATTTCTCTCTCTTGTTTCAAGGCAGGGGTGTTCTCAGTCTTATAACAGCTGCCTAAACACCTTCCCAAGAGCAAGCCTCCCTCACACCTTCTCTTTTCCATTCCAGTGCTGCTTAGTAAAAGCCTAGGACTGGAACAGTCCTGGATCTCTTCTGAGTACAGAGACTATGAAGCATCATGATTTTCAGTGGGGTAGATAAAACCCTGTAATGGTGAATGCTGAAATTCTTTTTATTACATCTGTTATGCTAGATTTGGACCAGGATAATGGAAAAGTCATACCCTAACTCACTATATTGCATAATCCTTGAGGATCTCTTTTAATAAGAGGATTAATTGTAAGAGCTGATAAGTTGATGTGTAGCTCAGAGCACATTATGATTTCCACTGTAACTAGAAGCAGTATCTCTATCACTTAAATCTATCAGCTATCTCTGCAACTCTAATAAAGCAGGAGCTTTCTCTTCCAAAAGGAAAGAAAACCAAAGGAAAAGTAAAGTAACCTTTTCCGTAGTCATTACGATTTTGGTTAGTATACAGTGGTAATGTTATTTACAGTGTTGGAAGACTTTGTTGTAGAAAAGTGATTTATGGTATTCTAGGCATGTGGCCACAGTAGGTTTACGTATGCCTATGTTTTATAAATCTTTCAGATATCTGATTTTGTAGTCAAGAAGCAAAAGTCTGGAGTAGGGAAAAAAAAACAAACCAAAACAAAACATGAGAAAAAGAGTTCACTCGCTGCCTTGTCCCTTGCCATCAAGCAACATAATTGATGTCCTTTGTATATGTGCTTTAATCATTGTCCATAATGCTGTAACCATCAGAGTTCTGCTCTGTAATAAGTCTAAGACCCCATGGAGGAGATACATCACCCACCTCTGCATTTGGATGTCAGTGAGCACCACAGCCCTCATCAGAAATTTTGGATTATCAGTTCAAAACTAAATTGTTCACCTTCTTTATAAGCATGTAATGCTGACTAAACAGAACAGGTCTGTCACTCTTGTACACCTGATATGCCATTTGAGATCCCCATACGTACTCATCTGCCACCTTTTCTTAAAAGCTGAAGGATGCCGTACCTGAAGTGGCATGGAGACACTAGCACTGGTGGAGGTTGCTTTGCTGTCATTCACTCTAGGTTGCTAATGTTTAGCTGAAGTAAAATGTTCTAGTGAGACGGTGGCTAAAGGAAATTATAATGTAAAGTCTCTCTTCAGGACAAGACTGGTTTCCTTTCAAGTTGCTCATTTTGGTAGACCAGCATAGAAGTGGAATGAATTTCCTAATCTCAGTCCAAACACATAATGCATTCATTTTAGAAGATCTATAGGTCCAAAAAGACTATGATGTTAGCATTTCTCTGCCACTGTGCAATGGTAAATGAGCAAACATAATTTGGGAAGTTGAATACTAATGCTTCCTGAATTCCAGGTCAGATGATTGCCAATAATTTTTTTCTATTGTTTCATTCATCATTAAAAAAAGAAAGAAAAACAATGGCATGATGGTGATGTAAGTTAATACCTTTTAATTCACAACTGTGGTTAATTAGAATTACACATTAAATCAATAACTGATGTTCAGTTTTGCCTAGTAAATTCTGATAATAAATAAACAGATTATAACACCAAGAATTAAAAATACAAATATACTTGGCCTATATAACCATCATAAAAAAAAAAAAAAAGAAAGAAAAAAATCAGCCCAATTACTTGCCTTTATAGGTTACCTTTAACATGCCTGGGAAAGCAACCTACCAAAGGTCAAGATAATCCCATTGCCAAAACTGAGTAGACAGGAAAATGTTTTTATCTTCAATTAGACTTCACTCTAGCTTCTGAATGTACTTCTCCCATACTGAAGAGTCCACTTAACCAATTTCTGTTCCAAGCTCCCATTAAATCTGAAAAAAACCTCTGCTGACTGCATGCCTTTAGGATAAGGTTTCAAAATGTTCACGTTACACATAAAGAGCAAGAGAAAGAAAAAAAAAAAAAACCAAAGAGAGAGAAATAAAAAATGCAGAGACTGTTTTACAAAATAAATAACTAAATATGGCCCATCATCTACTCTGGGAATTTCTCAAGTCAATTGCAGTAGGGGGTTTTTTGTGTCCCAACATGCATTTGTAAGGCTTTTGAATGAAGACGAGTGTCATTTAGCATTGCACTTACATCCAAGAATAGTCTTCACACGAGATGTTGTTTATCATCAATTTATGATACTTTAATATTAAACAATAGTTCAGGCTTCAGTGGCAGATGCAAAGTGTCTGAATATCTTGCACAAAGTCAGGCTTGAACTTGGTTTTGTGCAGGGTTTTGGAGCCTAACAACAGAACAGTTCATTTTCTGCCACAATACAGTGCTAAAATAGCTTTTCTTCTTGGCTTTTCACTCAGAAGTTTTATCAACTCCTTTTGTCTATATATTTTAAAAATTTGTTAAGAGTTATGACAGTTTCTCATTATACTGTTTAAAGCAGATTCAATATGTACACATATTTTGTAAGTGATATAGTGACATTTTTTTTTCATTTGGGGGTGCATATTTGTGTCTCAGATGTTTTCTTCTAACATTAGCTCTGACACGTTCAAAATGGGTGGGTCATTTTTTGAACAGTGGGAACAATAAAAGGTTAAAACTTGAGTTTGAAACTCTAAAGAGATTGCTTGATTAATTACAAGTGAAGGTCTAAAGAACAGGTTCAGAAAAACTGTTTTATTTCACAGGTTATTGGAGTAAGTGGAATATCAATAGAAGAGCAGAAATGTCTGCACATTATGAAACATTATTAAACATAATAGTTTAAAAAGTGTAAATCAGATTATGCCTTTGCATTTTTGAATTGCCAGGGCACTTTGAACAGTTTAAAAAGGACCTTGAAAAATTTAAAGTTTTCTAATCTGAAACATGGCTATCCAGTATCTGTCATTGCAACACTGGACTCAAAAAGAGAAAATACACCATAGGCAGATAAACAGTTAACTAAAATATTTGGATAAACTTATATGGAGTAAGAAAAAACAGATACATAATAAAACCATAATCAATTTGTCTGAGAAAGATTGATACTTTTGTGTGCCATAGCGCAATACAGTATCTACAAAATTGGCTATATTCCATTGAGTCTATGTCATAAAGCTGAATATTTACTCAGTCAATGCAGTATATATACTATGCATTATGATTTCTTGATCTAGTTATATCTTGCTAATACAAATCTGGAAATACAAGTGAGGTCTAGTAGAGACAAAAGAAACAGAATATGAAAGGTACCTGTTGTTTTACCTTAATAAGTCCGATAGCAGCTGAACTAATTGATTCTGTGATTAAACTGTTGATTGGTCTTGGCTGAAAGCAAGGCTGCTATAGTAATTGATTCAAGATGATGAAGTGGAAATTGGTATAGAGACCCTATGATGGTCATGTGAGCTGATAGCAAGCTTCTGGAGTGTGAGCTCTTAGAAGCTGTCAGCTACATTTCTAGTTGTTATAATTTTGCATCAATATATTTATATGTAAATATATATTGTAATTTGAATATTTAATGCCAGATTTCAGTTTGTAGTTTACCCACAATCTTAATTTTATGAAGTAGAAAAAATAGAGAGCGTCACAATTTTAATTAGGTTGCTTTGGATATTTTTGTCGTGTCAGGTACCTGACAGCCTTCAGAGATGACTGAAGGCTTATCTGTAATCTGTTCTATCTACTACCTTCTCAACACTTAGTAAGAAAGGGTCTGAGTAGCTGCTGGTCCTGTGTGGTTTGCTTCTCAACTACCAGTTGAAACCAACATATTGGGTTAATTCCCCTTTTTGTTTAATAAACAGGAGAAAGTTATCAAATGTTTACAACTTTGAAGTAGGAGCAATAATTATCTGATAAAACACAGTACTGAAGAATGTGAGACCTTATTTTGAACCTCAGATGAACACTGTGTTGGCTACTGCTGCAAACCAAACTCACGAAAGAACAGCATTTCACAGTTCTGTTGTCAGAGGCAGCCTGCAACCTTGCATAAATGAGATCTAAGATAAGCAAAGGACCTTACAAACAGAAGCCACTGAAAATCACATTTTTTAATTAAGCTTCAAGCTCTACTCAAAATTATACAAACAAAATTGAAAATACATTCTTTCCCTAAGAGCTTCAAATTGTGCCCTTAGTTTCTCTAATATTAAAGCAAGGACAGAGTGCAAAAAAGCAATTTCTTTTGATGAATTACATGATTAGGTTCTGATTCAACTTTTATTATATCCTGTAACATTTAACACAAGTGTCACTAGAAACATTAAAATTGCTATAAATGTTGCATATAAAAGCATGAAATCTCATTGCTGTGTTATCACGTGGTTTCTGACTATTCACAAAGTTCTGCTTCATTTCTGTTCATTAATTGCGTTTAAGAACTGTGCAACTGCTGCCTATTCTGTTTGCCTGAACACAGCGCCCAGTAGGCGCTCGCATCCTTGATCTACCTGACAGGCATCTAGAAGTGGTGGTATACAGTATGATTTCGGAGCAATGGTACTTTTCGCTGTCTTTGCATGCAGCAGGCCATTGTGCTTTAGGACTCAAGTCATATTAAAAGCTTGGAAGTTTTACCACAGATTTCAGAAGGCCTGGGGTGGACCGTAGGTTCCTAGCTCATCCCTCGCTTTGTTTCTTAAGGAAAATTTTTGTTTCTGATCAGGAAAGAAACATCACCTGTCTGTCTAGACATGCTGCACACACAGGAGCCACAACTATCTTGAAGTCAGAAATAAAATTATGCTCACTGGACTCAAACCCAAATGTTTTATTTTTATTTAGAACAAATGAAACAAATCAAATAAAAATCAGAAATTAAGCTTAGAATTCAAATGGTATTTGAAGTGTGTCCCTCACAATTAGGGTCTGAAAAACCCCTTCAACATTTAAGTTTAACTATTCTGAGAAATACTCCCTGACTCCTGTTTATAATTTAAGTCACTTTGGGGTCATTATTAGATGGTCTAAGTGGAACTGAAGTTAGACAAAAGCTATATGCACTTCTCTGCTACCTTGAAATTTAGGCATACACCTATGCACCTTGTAACGTCTTTTCCTTCCTTTTTCTTTTAGAGTAGGGGTAGAAGGACCAATGCCTATTGAGCTAGCATTCCACCATGAAAATCTTTTTTACAAGAATGGAGATGTAGGCTCCTGATACCATTTCCAAATATAACATATTAGTTCCTTTATTCAAGATCATATCACATTAGCAGAGAAGCTGAGCATCTGATATATAATCAATAAATGTGAGAATTTCACAGAAGCAAATTGCCCTCTGAGGAGGAATTGATCTCTAAAGATCATATTTTTTAAAATGTTCCATCTTTATGAATAAGAGATGGAGGTCATGTCAGCGTAATAAAAAGACAGACTGGAAAAGATATGTTATGTAATGAAATGCATTCGTATGTGTCTCCTCCTGCTATCTTAATTATATCAGCATACAAAACCACAAGCATTTCACTGTTTACAGCTGAGATTTTTGTATGTTCCTGTGTCATTAAGATGGAAAGTCTCATAGCAAGTTTGTTGCCTTTGTGCCTGTCCATTCTTATTTTACTTAAGCATGCTTCAAAATCCATCTATATTTTCACAAAATCCTAGATGCACCACATTTGTCTGAGACACATGATAACACCCCAGCATCTGAGACTAAGTCCTGCAGATTCAGAGCTAGAATTTAGATTTAACAGAAAGGGGAGACACCATTCTGTAAGTCTGCTGATTTTTAATGCAGCTTTCCTAATGTCATCCGTCTACAACAAATTAAATGAAGCAAATAACAATGTGCAGTAGAAAAGCTTGTAATTTAAGAATTATACACACATGAAGAAACTATGCCATCATTTATCATCAGCCTTTCTTGTGTCTTTGAAGAATTTAATCTAATGTGGGAGGTCCCAAAAACAGATTATAAAAACCAACTGCAGTTTGAAATCCATCAAATACTGTCTTTTATAGATAAGCTTCAGCTTTGGGGACAAAATGGGGGCTATATGTGAGACAGATGAATCTCATTTAAAAGAAAGTGAGCTTGCTGGGAAGCTTACAAGATACAGAAAAGTTAAACTGTGGAGAAAGTTAGTTCTGGACATTGATCCTGCTGTACCGAAGAAGCATTCCCCAGCACAGGGAATCATCATGGCTATACAGACTGATGTACAAAGTCCACCGCTTTAACTTACTCCTGATGCTAACGTTTAAAACAGCGGAAATGTGATTTCACTTAATTATAACAGAACAGTAAAATTCTTGGACCAAAACCAATCCTATGCAACTTGTGTGCTGTACTTCAAACGCATATGTAAGACTTGCATGTACCTTATACTACAAAGTTTTTTTTAGGTTTCTGTGACTGGGTGAATTTTTCCTGAAAGCCTGCTTTCAGAGCCGTCATCATCGTGCCATCAACACCTGTGAGCACAGGCAGTGGCAGTGCTCTTATTAGGGATGATACACCTTGTTTGCTTACTTGGAAACTTGTGTTTTCTTCCTTGGCGATGCAAACTGAGTAGGGATTAGTGAAACAATTCAACAAAGTCCAGGACATTAGGAGTCCAGTGCTGGTGGGGGACATTTAACCACAACCTGACCAGGAAATCAAGCAAGAATGACAAAAGTCCTTCTCTATCTCTTCCTGGAAAAAAATCTGCATTTCTGAGCCTTGAGTAGCAGAGGCAGTGTCTACCACACAAGACTAGGAAATGCACAGCTAAAGTGTTGAGAAAGCTTTGGTGATTTGGGATAGTTAGCTACCTTCCCTCCCCAAGGACCTTCTGGGGATTCCCATTCAACACTGATTGCTATTTGTTACCCATTTGCCCTGGAGAACTTAAAAGGTCCTGGGCTGGGGTAAAGAGGATCACTCCAGCAAGGCTGGTAGATTTAGGCTGTTGTACTCCAAGTTTCAGACCCAAAGCTTGGACAAAGCAGGCTTCTTTTTTAATTTCTTAGTGAATTCTTATGCAGTGCAAAGCTGCCCTGTCTTTGGGGATGTGTAATACATTGTAATACATATTTTATTCTCTCTTCAGTATATCTTTTTTTTTTAATACAGTATTAGACATATGTAAATCAATATATATAAACTGTCAGAAACTTGTGCCTGATTGTAAAATACCAAACATATTGAAGAGAAACTAAATAACAAAAAAAGTTGAAGAAAGTGTTTTTTATCAAAGTAACAAGCCACATATGTTTAAAAAAACTACTTGGAAGTGATTCAATGCCATGGTTAATCTAAAATACAATATTTGTTATGACCTCAGAGTAGTTCCTACTAATCATTACAGGGAAGAGTGTTTTTCTGTTCACACAGGCACGGTGGGATGGCCTGACAGGGCGCATAACCTTCAACAAAACAGATGGCTTACGGAAAGATTTTGATTTGGACATTATTAGCCTCAAGGAGGAAGGAACAGAAAAGGTAACCGGATCTTTCATAAAACAATGACGAAAAGCTAATTTGACAGGGGCATAGGAAAGTCCATTCTCCTCAGCTTGAATCTCCTGTGCTTGGGGTAGAAAACGCTATACTCAAGATTATTTAAGTCAAAGTTAAAACAGAGCTACTAAGATTATTTTATTATTTTATAACACATACCTTGCATTTTGAGGTATGGAATAGGAATTTGGGACTGACAATGATTATCTGGATGGAAATAATTATTTTAAGTGCACATTATCTTCAGTTATTGCAGCTGGAACTTGGTGTGGTACATTCATATATAGATAGAAAGATAAAACCTAGACTTATCTTACACGTACTGCTTTTAATAAATGTGACATGAGGGAGAGGAAAGAAGTTGCTTGAGTAATAACCTCAACAAGAGTTGAGATGTTAAAAATTCTTCATGATTTTGAGACTAGATTAGTTCTTCTTCCCTTGCCCCAGCCCTCAGCCAGCAAACATGGGCTCCCAACGGGCACCGCAGGGCTTCCTCCACTGCCGCCTGGGAGGTGGCTGCTATGGGTGTCCAAAAATCCCTAATACAGGTAACACCACCAGCTCATGTCAGCTGGAGACAGCGCTGTCCCTTGCTCTGCGTACACTGGCTTGAGTCTGAATGGTAATTGCTGATGGGTTAATTGAGACTTTAAATGTAATTGGTCCCACACAGCTCTCCAGACTGGTTCTCTTTTCATTTTTAATGAAGCACTGTTTATTTTTCTCTATACCAAGGCTGCTGGCGAGGTTTCTAATCATTTATATAAAGTGTGGAAGAAGGTTTGTACACAGACAGGTGATGCAAAAAACCTTTGGGCTGGGTCTTCAGACTCATCCTTTGGGTTTTGATAGTGACTTTCATATTGCAGTTTAGAGACAACAGTCTACCTGAGAGTATAAATTTTTCTGGTAGAGTAAGTTTCATCCCAACTTGAGACACTGTAATTCCAAACACTAAAAAGATCTTGGCAGGATTCAGCTTCTTCACCAAAATCTTTTTTTTTTAATTATTATTTTATTTATAGGGAGCCATGCTTTCCCCCTCTTTAAGGAGAGGCTCTTGGCTGCAGCAAAAGCAGTTCTTTTCTCAGCTCTTACCCTTCCTGATTCACCTAAGATTCACCATGAGTGGTAAATGTACATCATTTCGAATGTGTATTTGCATCAGCAACAAGGACTGCTTTAACTTGCAGGGTTGGGGGTTTTTTGCCTCCCACAAAATGCATACTCTGCAGGCAACATTCAAGCATTGTAGACTCAAAATTTTGACGAGTGTGTTATTAGCTCCTTAGAGAAAATAATATAGATGATTAAGTGTGTGCTGTCATGCACTAACATACTGAAATTGTAAGCTTGTTCATAAAAGATCTAAATAACCCCAGGAATCTCATCCCTCTTTTAATGTAAGGTGCCTCTGCCTGGTGGAAGAGGCACCAAAGTGGGAGTCAGAGATCATCTCCGTGCGCTGCTCCCTACTGGAGGTACAACCCACGGTTGCCATTCTGTAAGGAGAAGGTAACAACTGCATTCACCACTTTTAAAGTGTTCTGGAGTCACAAGATAAAAATTTCGTACAACAATTAGAATTATATTTTGTACATATTTCACACAGATCTTATTATTTCCAACCTCTCCCACATACACAGTTAAGAAAGGTTTTGGCTTTGTGTTGTTTTGGGAGGGATTTTAATGCTACAGAGTAGACAAGTGTAAAGCTTCCTGTAGCACTCTTTTCATGTTCTTATAAAACACATACTTAATAACCTTGTTTTAATCTTCAGTGAATCAGGCTAAGGCACAAAGGCCCCCATTTCCCTCATTACTGGTGAATAGATCATCCTACCTGACATGCAGAACGCTATTGAACCAATCTTGCTTTTGACTCTAGGCATTTCATGTTATGCTGAATTGATTTAAACCAAATTACAATTGGTTCAGAGCACAGGCTTGCTGAGAAGGGCATATGACACCTCTCAAACTTGTCACTAAACTGCAATAAATTCCCCGGATTCACCATAGTGATGTACTACCTTGACCTCATTCTTCCAGTGCCCCTCCGACCTCCTCCATCGCTCTAATCAAGGTTGACCTGCAGTGTCATTCTTTTATCCAGATGTAGAGTGGGCTCCTGGTGTATTTTGTATGCACTGTGACTGTGTCGCTCCATGTTCTTCATGGTTGTTCTCCTCTTCCCTGCTGCCAGCCAATAAAAGCATATCAAGTCAGTAACAACGAGCAGAACGGCTTTTGATTCACTCAGCCACCCTGATGCAAATTCAAGAACACTGGGTATTTACTATATTCCTGGCATATGCTATCATAATATCCAACATTTTATTTCCTGTGTACTTTCCAGATCAGTTTCCCAACCTGATCTGCTTTTGGAAACAAAGGGAATGACTGATAAATGCTTGAAAAAATAATTTTTAAAAATGGCATGACTATTCCCATTAAGCATACTTTGGAAAAAAGTTTGTGAAAGGAAAAAGCAATGGTATCCAGGGTCACAAACCCAAAGTTTGTGTGAGGTGATACAGTCACTACCCCAAACCCACACCCAGCAGGCACGAACTAATCTGCTGGGTTTGGCACAAAGGCAACGCCTTCCCTGCCTTAGTTAACAACCAAAGAAAAAGAGTCCAGCCTGGGTCTGAAATGGCTGAGCAAGAATCTGACAGCAGATACAGACCTTCAGTACACAGGGCAAGTCAGTGGGCTTTGTCTTGGACTTACTTGGCAGCTTTGCTGGCAATCCCAGCAGGGAGGATCTGAAAGCAGATCCCTCCTGGGTAGAGCTGAAACATGCTGGCAGAGCGGCACAGCGATGCAAAGGGCTCTGTGGATGGCCAATGTCGGTCCCCCAAGCCATCCGTCTGGTGCTCTCCACAAATATCCAATACAAGCCAAACTGCCTGAGCCAGCTCCTTGCCTGGAGTTTTCTCGCATCAGCCATCAGCTATGCTGTGTATGTGAATCCAAAGGCAAAAAAACCTGAAAATGCTTTCAGACTGTGTTTATATTAAGTAAATATTTATCTGAATAAATCAACATGGTTATAATTTCTGCCCTCATAAAGTGGAGATCCAAATCCACTGAAATCGTGAAGATCTTTCCCTTGAGCCTTTAGATTGAGCATTAAATACTGGAATTCTTCCCTATCTCTGGGACTGGAAAGGCATTTGCCTCTGGCCACTTATATTTACTGAACAAATACTGATCAGTGCATGCACCTTGCTAGCTCTGGCATATATAGTAGTCAAGAAATGACAGAATAATCTTTGCTACACCTGCTGAAGGCACAGCAGAAGCAAAAGGCCAGTGCATCCATCAATCTGCTTCAACGTATTTATTCATGCTTTTAATCTGTTGTATTGGAAGAGAGAGGTCTTGCCAGATGTTTCAACTCTACCATTTACAAAATTAAAAAAAAAATCCTCAAAATAGACATTTGACATTTTTTAGCAGGAAACAAAGTCAACATGTTCCACTTTGTAGCAAATTGGCTAATACACCACTGTATTGAAATGCCTTCTACTCTTATGGCTTATTCATTTCCACCTGCTTTTGAAAGGGCGGTATGTTCCCTGTGTTTTCTAAATCAGCCATTTGATGTTGCTGCCTTACTCAGACCTACAGCTGTTTCCCTTCTCTAGCATTTTATACTGCCGGTGTCTCTTTCTGTGGTGACTAGAGCCAGTACACTCTTCCTAGGCGGTGAGCATTTAGGGAAATATTTCGGCTCGCTGCGGCCAGGCAGCCGCTCACCCGCTCTCTTCTGTGCAGATTGGGGTTTGGAACTCATACAGTGGCCTTAACATGACGGACAGCAATAAGGACCGATCGACCAACATCACGGATTCCTTGGCTAACCGGACACTTATCGTCACCACCATTTTGGTAAGTCTCACTGGGCGGAGGCGGCACCATCAGCTGTGCTGTGGGATGTCGGCATTGCTGACGGTGGGTTGCGGGGCTCTCCGCAGTCGCCTTTGCTGCTTCAGCCCTGCGCTCCATGGCCTTTCCTCCACACTAAACAATGTTTTGCTAAACTAGCCTGTTTTCAAGCAACTTTTTTTATTTAGACTCAGAATGAACGTACACATTCATCTATCCAGAAGATTGATTCAAAAATACCCCACTGCCAATGAAAGACTCTTGGGAACCTCTGCCTCCAAAATTGTTTCGCTTGCTTCAATATTTCAGAGACGAACCCTGTGTACTTTTCTTCCCAGAAGAACTGACACACGCAAATACTCAGCTTTGTAGTCAGTGCTTATACCTCCTTCCTTTCTACTGAAAATAAGATGAAGAGGACTGAAAGAAAGTAGCAAACAGTGGATAGACAGTTATGTCCTTACTATGACAAATGGAAAATATGCAGCTGGGTATTCACAAGTTTTTCTGCCAGGCCAGTAATGCCACTTTTTTCAGTTATTCTGCCTAATTCCTCAGGAGGAGGAAAAGAGCTCAAAGGCTCCCTCTACACTCCTTTGCCAGAGTTGCCAGAGGCTTTTTGCCACATTAAACTGCAGAAACCTGCTTGCCCAGACCTTCTATCCAAAATCCTTTAAAAAGAAAAGCAACAAGGTGCTTTGCAATCTACCTTTGCTGCTCTCCATTCTTTCATGTGAATACCTCACCGCTATTTTGTACATTTGAAGATTTCTTTCAATAAAGAGTTATTTCTCACAGAATATAAAATTTTAGGTTCCCCTTCTGATTCTTTTTCTCTTATTTAGGCTTCTCTCTCCTTCAGTATCCCTTCCTGCCCCTTAGGGTGGGACAATGGTGGTACAGATGTTGGGTCTGATTTTGGAGCTGCTAAGCACTACTTTAATTAAAGCTCCTGGGAGCTATGAATAGTCTGTTCCAGTGAAAATTAGGGCCCTTATGCTTATCACTAATTGATTCAGTCAATTTGTTAACACACCTAAATCAGCTTTTAATGGACACGGTAAATTACTGGTTTCCATCTAATTGCAATCCATTTATAAAATATTAATGTAATTTGGAGAAACTGATGTAATATGAAACAAACCTCATTTCTGTTGCTACATGTCTACTGTCTTTTTCTGCAGGAAGATCCCTATGTTATGTACAAGAAGTCTGACAAGCCCTTGTACGGAAATGACAGATTCGAGGGTTATTGCCTAGACTTATTAAAGGAGCTGTCAAATATTTTAGGCTTCATCTATGAGGTCAAACTAGTTTCTGATGGTAAATATGGAGCCCAGAATGACAAAGGAGAGTGGAACGGGATGGTCAAAGAACTCATAGATCATGTAAGATTGAATCCCTCTCTCTTTATTCTCCTTCCACCTGTGGTATTTTATATGAAGCCACCCCAAATGCAATGTTTGCTTTAGTTTTCATTTTTTTACAGCCACTGGTCTGTCTTTACTTCCACTTGTCAGAGTAGGAAGTCACGTCAGTACGTCTGAACCTACAGTTTGCAGGTGTGGGGAGGAACCTCCCCTGCTGCAGTGGGGCAGCAGGCACTGCGCTAGCATGGGTCCTGCCCACCCCTTGGCTACAGGCTCCAATGGCAAAGGCTGAGCTTCCAGCTCACCGCTGCCCTGCGGCAGCCTCTGGCATAGTCCCCGTGGACATAGTCCCTGCCCAGACGCTCTGGCAGTCCTCGCCCGCCGTCTGCCCTGTGGCACTGGACCGAGCCCCGTGTCCCTGGTCATACCTCTCCTACTCACGTGAAAGTCACAAATGTCCCTCTGCCCGCAAAAAAGAGGAAACGGAGTGTCGTTTACCCAATACTACCCTAACAATGTTAAATTTTGTCGCACGCTTCAGCTTCATAGTCAAATTTGGTTTAGTTTTTAATGCTTGGGGGGAAAAAATTGGAAGGAATAGTAGCGCGTTTGCTGACCATGAAAAAGAATGACTATTTTCCCATTTGTGTTTTCAGAAAGCTGATCTGGCCGTTGCTCCTCTCACTATTACCTATGTAAGAGAGAAAGTAATTGATTTTTCCAAGCCCTTCATGACGCTGGGAATCAGTATCTTGTACCGGAAGCCCAATGGGACAAACCCTGGTGTTTTCTCCTTTTTAAACCCTCTTTCTCCTGATATTTGGATGTATGTTCTCCTAGCCTGCCTTGGAGTCAGCTGTGTCCTCTTTGTCATTGCAAGGTAAGTCGAAGACGTAGTTTTAGATGCATCCACATTAACTACCTCTCCTCCCATAGGTGTTGCATGGGCTCTGCAAAGTATATACCGTGTAATACTATCCTAAGGGTTTTATCCAGTCCTAAAACATTATGTTCTAGAAAGCCTCTTAGTATTTTCACATCAACACTGCTATCACTTTTATATATTGCGATGTGATGAGATTTTACTTTCCTTAAGGGCTGAATGGAGAGAGATATCCAATGAAATGTGTCAGCCTTTCTTTGTCAGTACACACCACCTCAGCAGACTACGTGTTGAAAAGCAGTTTATATTACTTGCATGTAAGCGCTTCTCTTTTCCACTAACAGTGCATATAGTTAAAATGTGTGAAAGAGGATGTGAACATATTTTTGCTGAAGGATGTTAATTAGCTCAGCTAATTTCCCCTTGAAAATACAAGATAATGGGACTGGGAACCTGAGGGGACAATCTGCAAGGTGAAATATGCCCAAGGCTCTCTCCCAGCGCTGTCCTGAGGTGCACCCTGCCTGTCAGTGGCAGGGTCCCAGTGATATTCCTTATTCAAAACCAACAGGAAATAAGCACGTACACACTGCTTTTCCAAATTAAGCCGAAGCTCATCGAGTTCTCAAAGACAGGTGTGCCACAAAGTTTCTGGACCAGTGGACCACAGTCACTTCTCCAGAGGGCCAGCAGAGCACTCTATACCCTTATCATTGAACTTTACCTTAAAAAAATCGAGACAGCTGATATAGTTTCACAAACTGGGTGCAAGCTGCTAATCGTGTCCTCAGAGATCCTGGACCACAGTCTGGGAGTCAGTTGCTCCAGGGCTTTGAACAAGAGCAAACCAAGCATGAAAGAAAATGAACTTAGAAACTTGTCAGAGGAAATTGGTCATTTGAGGCATACTTTTTTCTATACTCCTGAATAAACCTGGACTCTGAAGTGGCATAGTTATTGTCCTTTTCTTCAGATAGTAGCCTTGGAATTTTATTTCCAACCCTGTTTATTTGATCTCATCCTATCCTTCATTTTTTCTTTTTTTTATAATTTAAAACATAAATATTTTTATTAATGCTTCACAGAGATTCATGCTTTGGTTCTTTTTGCTGAGGATCCCTAATTAAGCCTTTCCCCACTTCTGTTATGTATTGTTTTGCATATACAACAATATATTCCACATTAATAAAGTAAATGGAAAATAGCCTGAGAAAACTTTTATACTATGAAATATAAGAACTGAAGTGATGTATCATTGGAAGTCCGCACATTCACATCACAGCAAAAGTAACAGAAATGCTGCAGTTTTTATTGCAAATGATAGCATTCAACTTTAAAGAAGTCAGCAATAATGTATATATTCCAATGTATACATACATATACCTCATTCAAAGGTCGTAAAATAATTGTAATCTGCATCATTATTTCCGATAATATAGCACATTGTGCCTGACTTCCACTTCTGTGTGAGCCAGGTCAAATCAAGCTCTTGCTGCTCTTCCTCCAATTCACTGTTCTCTTTTAATCAAAAGGCACGGCCCTGCAAAACCTTTACTCACACAAGCAGTTCTGCTGAGAGTGACTGGCCTTGGACACACATTTCTGCATGGTCCACTGAACAACCCTTGTTCCAGGTGGACAACCTATGTGAATGCTTTGCTTGTTGGCATGTTTCTATACTGGTACCAAAGTACAGAAATATGTGGGATTTGTTTTTTTCCTTTAAATTGCTGAGAATGTGAAGAAGGAGGAGGGAATTAGAGGAGGAGAGGTCATGGGTTAACTTATTAGTGTTGGCCCTAGGTAACAGAAAGAGTTTATCCATCCCTGGCAGCTATGGGACTGTATACAATTAGTCATGACTTCCCACAAGCTCTTGCAGCGGCTCACTGTACCATAAATAATAACTGTTACTGTACGCAAATCATGATCTCATTCATGACTAATATTAAATCTGCCTGACTGTGACAGATTGACTTTTCTGCAGTTGCGTGCCAAGACTAAAAACATCCCACAGTCCTCTCCACCTCAGAACAAGCGGAAGGGAAAACAAAGCCCAAGTTATCCTTGGTGCTTCTATTTTTCAAAATAACAGCATCAAGTTTGCAAAAATAAATAAGCATCAGGGTCCTCTGTCTGCTCGCAGAGCTGCCTACACGCAGATGCGTGGCCAGGAGCAAACCAAAGGGAAACGCACAGTGCTCACAAATCATCAGCTGTGAAACCTGTTTGCTTTTCTTGGCTGTTAAATATTGCTCCAAATACACAGTGTAGCCTTTGGGTAAATCCATAAGTTCGCCCTGTGTAACTGTGTTATGTTTTATTTCCGAAATCTTTCTAAAAAGCAGTAGTTCTGGGAGCAGCGTAACTAATGAAGCCCGATTTCCCTACAGATTTGTGTCTCATGGTGGACTGTGATGCAAACTGAAGTTTGTTTGTCTGTTTGTTTGCTTTCCCTGCAGCTGAAGGACTTGTAGGCGATCTTTCCTATGCGGATTAACTGATACGTAACGAGTTGTGAGCTCATCCTGAAGCTTCTTTCCTAGTGGGGCTACTAGTGCAATGCTTCACAACACTTGCAGGAGCATAATAACCCCTAAGGCCTCTATCTATTTGTCAAATGTGCTAAAATTAGGTAAAAGGCTTATATGTCATTAGAGGTATAGACCCCCCCACATTCATAACACACAGCACAAAACCTGACACAAAAAAATATCAAGTTTGCATATCATTCTCACAACCCACCTATTTTAGGAAAAGAGGAAATGAGTGTACTAGTTTAGCAAAACAGTTAATATAATTTTCTGAATGTTTATTTTTTTCTCACACAAATGCTTTTTTTGAACTGATGCCTAAAAGCAGCGCCTAATTAGATCACAACTACATACGTTGAAGTACACAAAATTGTGTTTACATGTCATCTTGATTTACTCTAGACTGTATAAATTTTAATTCAGTCCAAGATGCTAAGCCATTCTTACAGTCCACATCTAGACCTGTTCACATATCCAAATACATCAAGATTTCTGTAAGATTTGCCAAGTGTTTCAGCAAATACTGCTTAGATTGGTTTTAAGAAGCTCAGAAGCATCCACTTTTTAACGCTGCCACAGTAAATTAGACGGTTAACAGTATTTTGACATCAGTTCATGGAAGACAAATACTTGGGAATAATTTTCATAGACTGGGATAATCATCCTGTTATTTCTTCAGACTTTTCAGCAGCTGAATAATTTCTCATTTGTCTTCGAGCCTTATGTATAGCCCTGACATTGTTATATTAATTTTTAAACTCAAACCCTGAAGTTTTTATCGCCGTGAAGGGTTACAGACTGACAAAGCTCTTTTCCTAAGCACACCAGCAGTGAATGAACAAGGTGTTTTCTGCCAAGATTACCCTTTACTGCTAATGCCATATCAGCTGTGCTGTTGATGGTAGAGCTAGGTAGCTGAGGTAACCACCCGTGGTGAATAATGCCATACTGAGCCTATATAAAAGGGTGCTTAGATGACCTTGAGCATCTCATCTTTATCAGAAACCTCAGCATAGCTACTGCTGAGGGCCCAAAGAGGGAGAAAAGCAGGGGAAAACAGCCAGGAGAACAGAAGGCCTGAGCAATGAAATAGAGCGGAATTGTAACCCAGCCTCTTCTTAGAGCTCAGCACAGCAACAGAAGCACAAGAAGAAAATAGGCTTTTGTTTCAAAGTGAAAAAGAAATATATACCCTAGTAACACATTAAAATATATACCCAGAGGTATAAAAATCTTTCCAGTCCGGCAGAAAGAGTTTTGCTGACAGAATTTCATTGCCACTTCCTAGCAATCGCTGCTTTGCTCTTTCGGTGATGGGGACATTTGTGTCCAACCTACTGAATGTGGCTGTTGTCTGAAACAATGCAAGATCCCAGCCTTGGGCTTCCCAGTCGGGTCAGGCAGAGTTATTTGTACGTCTTCTTACCGTCCTGTGTTAACACTCTGGGACCCTGTGGGTGAATGCTCAGCATGGGTCCTCTTCACTTCTATGGCGATTGGCAGCTCAGACAACCTACAGGTCCTAATTGTGGGTCTCTTGTTGAGGATGTGTTTCCACTGTGTCTGCACGAACCAAGTTGGGCACAATGTCATTACTACAGAACAGTTGCTTCCATTATTCTAGCACAAATTTGAAACATATAACTTGGTGATCACTTTTCTTTTACCTGGTGTATGCAGAACTGTTGTATCTTGAATCTGAAAACTGCGTCTTTTGTTACAATTTTTAATACTGTCATACTAGTTATGATAATATTGTGCAGCTAATGGCATCCTAAGCTACATACTGTTTCAATTAGTGGGTTCATTATTATCAGAGTTCATTACTTCAGCTAAGCAAGGCACTCTGCTTGCAACTGCACATAAATTCAACACTTAATTGTATTGTTGAAACAGTAATTAAAATGTATTGGCATGACATTGTCAATGAAAGCTATATTCATAAACTTCATGAGAAAGTACACAGCAAGCCACGCAGCAGTGGGAAGCAACAGCAAGCAAGGTACCCTGGGGAGAAACGGTCCTCCAGGTAGCTCTGCCAAGTGGTGCGCGGAGCAGAAGGGGCACGGTTTGCAGTTGCAGGACGGTGGGTGGCGAATAGAGCAGAGTTCTCCTGCTAAAGGCAATCCTCTGCGTAATTCTCTCCCAGCAATGCCAACAACGTGGCCCTAGGGCTTTCAGGCGCTGCGATTGCACCCGAAGGCCTTCAGACGATCGGCAGCCTTTGCTGCCGCTGCGCTGCCGCCGCGGCCTCGCGCAGGGAGAGCACGTTCAGCATCCAGCATCTCAGCCACAGACAGCTAACGAGGGTTGCCTTTGGAGGGCTGCTTCTCCTCCACTGTGTTCTCAGTGCTTTACCAAGGAGCAGCCACGTGGCTTCCAGTTGTCCCCCTGCCCCTGCAAATGCCTGCCCGCCTGTCTGTCTGTCCGTCAGTGGTGCGGGCAGGGAAGCTGCGGGGCGTTGCGGCAGCCTCGGCCTCCAGCGCGGGAGGAGAAGGGGAGCAGCCCTGTGCTAGGTGCCGGACTGTGAAAGCAGCTCCTGGCATTGCAGCGCTGCTCCGCAGCTCGCACCAGGCAGCTGCGAGACGTCCCGTGGACAGCCTTTCAGCTGAGGTTTTCTTTTTCTTGTTTCCTTCGTTAAGTCCTCACTTGTGCGTCGTTCAGCAGGTTTGCTGCCGCTGTGTGTACTCTATTTGATGTTTACAGATTGTTTCTGTTAACTGCCACAGGTTTACACCATATGAATGGTATAACCCCCACCCGTGCAACCCAGACTCAGATGTGGTGGAAAACAATTTTACTTTACTAAATAGTTTCTGGTTTGGAGTTGGAGCTCTCATGCAGCAAGGTACACCGGTTACACTTCGTTATCGCACACGTCCCACAGTCTGCTCAAGGGCTTCTGTGCTGGTAAACTCCACCCTCTGTAAATACAACGTGTACTGTAAAACCTGATCTCAGAAACTAAGCAAGAGAAGAAAGGAAGAAAACGACGTGCCACTGCAACCGGGAGCAGGCAGAGGAGGGGAACCTGTGAAACCCAGAATAGGGCTGCAGCCAGAGGAAGGAGGGGAAGCAGTTGAGAGAAAGGCAAGCAGGCAGGGCCACACGGCACTTTCTGGAGCTGAAACGTAAAATAGTCACAAGAGGGATACGAAGTGCTTCATGCTGAAGTTGAGTTTATTAGTATAAGAGGTTTGGCAACAGGAAAATGTTGGGCTCCATCCCAACGGAAACAGTAACAGCCTTAGCTACCCTAGAAAAACCGTTACAACTGCCAAACAAAAAAAGATGCTCTTTCTTCAGAAGGGTTGTTAAATTTGTTGGCACTTGTCAAACACCTTGTCTAAAACCAAAACCAAACCTTTTTTTTTATGGCTTTTCTGCAGGTATGAGTCCCATCCTTCTGTAAACGCATCCAACCCTAGAAGCATTAACTTAACCCAGTCACAAGTCCCTGTTGCTGATGATTTTGGAAACAGCTGACTTTTTACTCATTTGACAAGGGCAGTGAAGCTTACTCCATATGGGAAGTCAAACAGATATGTGTACTAAACACATTTGTTTATGGTGTGTATGTTCTAAGGTTTCCAATTAAATCACTATTCACCAAAACTGGGGTCCACTGAAAAGAATGGAAATATTTTCTGACAAATATTTCAAGTTGAATCAAAGCTGACCAATAAAACCCCACCCCATGACAACAACCAAAAAGGCAATCCAGAGGAAAGCCCAGCAGAACCTTGGTATTAAATTCCTAAACATTTAAGTAAGGAAAATAAAACCATCTCTGCATTCATCCAGGTACAGTTTATTCTTCCCTCTTCAACAGACGTGATGAGTAGCAGTAAAAAAAAAAAAAAAAAGAGGAAGATTTTTTTCCTAGATATGGTAGAGAACAAAGTTCAATTTGTACCTAAGATGCACTTGCTTTTATTGGTGCACTAATGTATTGACAGGATATAGAGTTTCCTCATAGAAATTACTTTGAAGGAGGTTGCATGAAGGAGGAGCCGTTCTGTTTTGGTTTTTTGTTTTGTTTTCCTTCCAATTTATCAGTAAAACACAGGCTGAGGTTTTACGGTATCAGGCAGGTGTGTGTATATAACTGTGATTGCCCTGTGTGTGAAGTGCCCCAGGATTTTGTGTTTCTATGTACTGCCTTTTTTGGAGTTTACCATCATCCACAGCAAACTGTGGGATGCAGTGTCTGCTCGTTACCACTACCTTGGGTACATGACAGTCAGCCCCAACCAGACTCTGCTTGTCTTTCAAGAAGGTTAAAAACAAAACAAAACAAAACAAAACAAAGAAAGAAAGAAAGAAAAGAAAGAAAGAAAGAACATTTGTAAGGCAACACAAATGTTTCCATGTACAAACTTGTGGTGCGTGTGATTGTAAGTGCATCATTGTTAATGTGAAGAGTTTAAACATGATGTGAATGGTTGTGAAACCCTGCAACTAGTGTTACGCTCTTTCTTGTTGGCAGCAGCTGCTTGTTATGCTTGATTGGAAGACACTTGTTATTAAATTTTAAAATGTGATGATCAGACTTTCTCTTTTCTACAGAGCGTGAGCAAAGTCTGGATCAGGATTGGCTGTCATGTCTGCCATAAAAAGGCACTAGAGAGACTTCAGCAAGTATTGTCTCTGACCCCGAGTCCTGCTAGCAACATTTTTATTTAGATGTTATTTCCCCTGTTTTTCCCCTGAAAGTCTCAGATGTGTTATGCATACTCTGAAAGCATCCAAACAGGGCACATTTCATCCAATTCATTCCAAGAAACTATCACTCTCAGAAAGGAAAGCTATATGTCAGAGCCCCGGTTCAGCTGGGCAATGGGTCAGACCAGGAGTATCTGGTTAAGGAGAACACGCAGGGCGAAGCTAGTGAGCATGGAGCATATATGAATGTTTTTTGCTGGAATCAAGGCCCTTGAAAAGGTGAACATTGAAATAATTGTGGGAGTGATCAAAAGAGATGCTGGGCCCTCTTGGTTCAGCTGGGAGCAGAGCGTGCTCAGCACCTCACAAAAGCAAAACAGTAGCTCACTGCATAATTAATAGATTGTGGCATTTTGAGCTTAATTGAACTGAATGTATTCTGCTGCTTTTTCACAAACAACTTCTTGCTAGGGGAAATCGCAGGAGACTTGGCATCTCACCCCACAAATTCAGCACACAGAGCTTCTACGCCTACTCCCTCGTGCTGCCATAAGGCTGTGCTGACAGATTTCATGGTTGCTTGTTAAGATATCTACAAGGTATCTGGCTATTATGGATTACTGGGATGTATATGTCAGAGCTAGGTATTGCATCAGAGTCCAAGTGTAGAAATTATATTTGTCTAAGCTGTCTAAGCTTAAAAAAAATAATACCTTCAGGATGACCTGAATCAGCACTCCTAGAAGCCAGCTTTTGCAGGTCAACCCCAGCTTAGAAATATACACACACTTTTCCTGAGGGCAACAATACAAAAAAGAAAAAAGATTTTATTGATTTTATTGCATTAAAAAAAAATCTAATCTGAAAAGCAAGAAAGTATAACAGACCACAAACATAAACCCAGAAAGAGCTACAGCTCTCGAAACAAGTTGTCATGGTTTTACGCCAGCCAGCAACTAAGCACCACACAGCTGCTCACTCACTCCCCCCACCCAGTGGGATGGGGGAGAGATTTGGAAGGAAAAAGGTAAAAACTCATGGTTTGAGATAAGATCAGTTTAACAGAACAGAAAGGAAGAAACTAATAATGATAATAATAACAATAATAAAATGACAATAATAATAAAAGGATTGGAATATGCAAAACAAGTGATGCACAATGCAATTGCTCTCCACTGGTCGAACGATGCCCAGTTAGTTCCTGAGCAGCGATCCCCCCAGCCCCCCTCCCCCCAGTTTATATACTGGGCACGATGTCACACAGTATGGAATACCTCGTTGGCCAGTTTGGGTCAGCTGTCCTGGCTGTGTCCCCTCCCAGCTTCTTGTGCCCCTCCAGCCTTCTCGCTGGCAGGGCATGAGAAGCTGAAAAATCCTTGACTTAGTCTAAACACTACTGAGCAACAACTGAAAACATCAGTGTGTTATCAACATTCTTCTCCTACTGAATCCAAGATGTAACACTATACCAACTACTAGAAAGAAAATTAACTCTATCCCAGCTGAAACCAGGACACAAGTACTTTTGGACTCGAAAATTTCAAGTGAGATTTTTTGCTTTTAGACTGCTGGCTTAATTTGAAATCCACGCAGCACCAGGGCTGCTCAGGCAGAGCATCTGCTCTCGCAGTTTGGCAATCCTGTCAACCTACTCAAACCCTTAGGCTATGCTTAGATTTGACCTTTAAGAGACGTGTCTATATGTTTACAAAGCTAAAAGTTAAATGTGTTTGCTGGTTGTTTGGAAAGTTTTTGCCCTTTCAGTCTTTGGCCCAAAAGTCACATTCAGAGTTTTTGCAAAGTCTGAAAATATCCTCTGTAAGATGTTTAAATTTCTTACAGAAATCATTAAAGAGCTGGGGAGAGATGATATGTCAACATGTTTTTCCAATAATAGAAATATGTTTGTCACATCAAAAGCTTTACATGCTGAGATCTCCATTCACAGGCACTTAGTACTTTCTTAAGTCCATCCTTCATCAACAAAATAATTATGCAAAGACTTGACTTTGAAGTCAAAACTACTCCAGTGGCTGTCTAAGTGCTTTGCTGAACCAGATCATTGAATCCCACATAATGAGCTAGGTTCAGTGGGGACGCCTCTAGAAAAAACAGCACAAAACTTGCATCAGAAGTCTTAGAAATATGAGTACCTGTGTGACTTAAATACAGTTTATCTGAGCTGTTTAGAAGCTGTTTCAGTGCACTTAATACCCACACGTGCTGTTCTGTGGTGTTTTATGACAATGACAGATCACTTTTTGCTATTTTTTGGTGTGACATGCAGGCAGATCTGCTAAAACCTTTTCAGCGATTATGAATGTTAAATACACTGTCCAAAACTTTGCATTGCCCTGTAGGTCCAAAGGATATGTCCATTCACCCTCAGAATTTTCAAATGTAAACCGTATGTTTGTAATAAGACATGTTCTGAGTTTTGAGCTCAGGTTCACACAGGCCAATGAGTTCACTGGAACCGTATTGATCACCCTGTTTCTGCTTAAGGTCTGTCGACAAGATGCACAGGGCAGGTTTCTCTTGTAAGGTACTTCTGCCAGGTAGCTTGTAAGCAGAATAGCGTTCTGCTAAAGATCTCTGGTTAAAAAATTGATTACAGTACACTGGCAAAAAGGGATACAGGAAATGGACAAAAATACTAGTATAGCTTGCTGGGGATGTAAGAGTGTAATATCACAATGAACATTAGCTCAGAGATGTAATGGGGCTTAGACCCAAGGATAATTCCATTTGTCATGTATCACAGCATACATCACCTTCACAGTGTGTTACCATTATAAATGTTAGCTGTGCATCTGTGAGGTTACTGTTTAAATCATTTTCTCATACTACGGCTCATAAAAGCATTCTGTGCCAAAAAACAGTCTGTAGTATCAGGAAAGGCATCTTTCAGCATCATTTTAATATGATTGTTTTGATGATGTTGTAACAGGATCAGAGCTGATGCCCAAAGCTCTTTCTACCAGAATAGTTGGAGGAATATGGTGGTTTTTCACCTTAATCATAATCTCATCTTATACTGCCAACCTGGCTGCCTTCCTGACTGTGGAGAGGATGGAATCCCCCATCGATTCAGCAGACGATTTGGCAAAGCAAACCAAGATAGAGTATGGGGCTGTTAGAGACGGATCCACAATGACCTTCTTCAAGGTAAGATGGCATCAGCCAGCTCTGTATGGTCAGACTGACTCATGGCCCTCCAGTGATAAATGGTGAGGCAGAATCACAACATTTGAAAGGATTAGCGTAATAGGTAAATACATCATTTTCCCAAATCCATAGAGGTTCCTTCAGCAATATTAGTGTAAAAGATGGGAGATTTTCCCTCAAGACATATGGAGAAACAATCTGATGCTGTACTGCTGTGAGGGGCAAACCCATGCCTTTGATGTGAGGATCTGAAGGGAACCAGGGCATGGACCTGGGCACATTCTCCTCCAGGTTGCTCCTCGGGGTGGAATCTCAGCTTCTTCCAGCTATTTGGCTAAGATCACTTCTGAAGGTCACATTTGCACCACAATAATACTGCAGGCAGTCAAAATGCAAGTTTGTTTGTCCCTTTTTTAAAAATGGTCCATGGATAATATTACACACACTAATAATATACGGGCCACATACACACATGAACACATCTGTAAGTAAAAGATCATTTTCTGTGGCTAATTAGTTTGTAGATAACGGCATTCTTTTTTTTTTTTTTTTTTCCACTGTTAGTATTAATTACATACAAAATGGGTTAATATCTCATAAAATGTCAACATAAAAGCCAACAAGCTGTAAATATAGGATATACGCACAAAAATCCTGTGATGATTAGAATTAATTAGCAGCTTCGTTGGTAGTCTCAGCAGGGAAGTTAAGCACTGTATGAACCCGTGTCATGCTTTTCACTGTAGCATCTAAGAATGGTGTTTATAGACAGTTAAATATACAGTGCCTTTGAAGAGGGTGAGACACTGTGGGGAAGCAGCATGTGGGGCAAAATCACACTCGTGCCATGCACGAGCCTTCTCCCCTGCTGCTCCAGCCCGAGGCCCCTGCCCTGCTTTAACCACAAGCCCTTATGCTTCCACATGAGGCAAAATGCTTACACACAAAAAGGATCTTGGCTAAAGCATTTGGGTCATCTCTCAAAACGAATAATGCTCATCAAGGATGTTTCAATCATGTAATGGATCTGATGGTAGGCTATCCCTGCTGGAGCTGTCAAGGGTGAACTGCCCTTGTAATGGCTCTCCTGAGGCTGAATAGAAATGTTTCTGTGCTGAAAGAGATGCACAAACTACAGTATTTTTCAAAGCCTCATTATAGTCATTTCTTGAAAAGATGAGCTGAAATTTCCATTAAGATATGCTGGGAAACCCATCTGGAGATATTCCTGGAAACTGCATAAGGCAAGTACTGGACTCTCATCAGGAATATAAGGCAGGAGGAAGCAGCTGTGCCACCTTCTGAAGGGCTTTGGGAAACTCCCTTGGTCTAAGAGCTCTTCAGTGCCCAAAGATGGTCACTGCCATTGCTATTCCGATTCAAATTTCAGCATCGGAAAGAAAACTTCAAAACCTGTTGCTTCCGTGTTCTTTAGAGGAAATAGCTTCTGCATTTCAACATGAGAAGTTCAGAACAAATTTCCAGAGCTGTTTCCATCTTTACACTGACTTTTTTGCACCATTAATCCCTGAGGTTAAAATCTGTGGGCTTAAAAGAATGTAAGCCTTTAAAAAAAAAATAATCAGACAAGTTGATTAAGTATTTATATGCTATACATGCTAGCTTACTTATGCTTGAAATACACGTGTACACAAACACAAGTGGAAGGACAGTAGGTTTTGTACAGAATAGAGATGGATTCTCTGGCAGAGTGAAGGTGACATAGTGAAAGTTGCATGAAAAATACAATTTATCACACTTGTAAACCAGTGAGACACAGTGGTATATAAAAGGTGTTATTATTTTTATTACGCAGCCCTTCAAAATCCTCACAAGATTAGGATTTCTTTATGCTGTCCAAAACTTAAAAATAAATCACAGAGTAGGTCTCTGTACAATAAATACGATAGATACTTATGTATGCAAAAGGAAGACTAGGTGCTCTGTGAGGGCATGACTTTGCCTCCCTTGGAGTGTAAAATACTGCACATACTTCTTGAGCTAAGTAAACACACACACACCCCCCGCAGTGAGAGACCCGGGAATTAGGAGAAGGCAGGGGTAAGGGTTTCTGGGCAGCAGTTACTCCTGTTCCTGTGCTTCCCGTGTATTACAGTATAGTTTAAGAAAAAGCACCTTTGCCATAACGGCTCTAGAGAAGACACTTGAAATAACTCTGCCTCTTTTTGGGGAGCTCTGAAGCCCTGCCCTGGCCTGGACAGTTTCCCCTGGGCTGCCCCATGCCGTGATGGACTCTGGGAGCCCAATGCCCAGGGGTACCCCCCAACAGCCATGCCCCTGTGATTTGAGGGCAGCAGGACCTGAGCTGGAGTGATAGATGCTTTTCACAATAGGCAGCCTGTGCTGCAGAGACAGTCCTGCTACCTGGGAGTGCTGATGTGATGGGGACAGGGAGAGGGAAAGTTGGAATCAGCACGACCAGGTGCAGCAGCAGTAAAAATGTCCTGCAGGAGTGTAGGGCAGGGCTGGGTTGCACTAAGGAAGGGTCATTATTTCAAGTGCTTCCTGTCTTGCAAGATTTGATTTACCTAAGGGCTACGCCCAGGACTTAAACCAAGAAAAAACAAGAGAAACAGCAGACTCTTTCAGACCAACATTTTTTTAGAGCAAAACCATGACACTTTGGGTGTTCCTTGCTATGAAGGAGAGAGGAACAAGAGAGTGCCTGACATGTAGGACACGAGATGCAAAGACCAGCTGAGTCTGATTTTCAGTACTATAAGAGACATACATGGCAAAAGGATTTCCGAAGACTTCAAGTGCAGAAAAAGATCCTGGCATGAAGCAAACTCTGAAGACTTTGGTTTAGGACTTTGTGCTTAAAGTAGCAGCAGGAAGCCCCTGAAAGATGATATTACACAATGTACCTGCTGGATGACATGCAGTTTGGGCACCATATGAGAAAAGCAAGGTACTTGCACTGCTTTTCTGAAAACTCTACTTGGATTTATTCAAACTTGCATCACTTTTTATTTAGTCTTGTTTATAATGCATATACTAACAGTTGTGTTTTTCCACTGATTTTGAATGCCTTCCACTAGTATCCCTGTTGTAATAGTGTCCCCAGAAAAACTATTGCTAAAGAGCCAATATTTTCAAGAAAATTTCTGCAGTGACTGTGCCTTCTAGCCAGGTAGTGGGAGGAATGAAAACAAAAGCAATTGAAATTATTTGGGGAAAAAATGGAGTTCTGACTTTGAAGGAACCCCAGAGTCAGCCTCCTCCCTGTACGCAGATCCTGGATCTGGCCATACCAGATGAAAACCCCCAGAAAACAGGGTCTGGACAGTTAAGGAGTGCTCCAGTGAGGGCATGGGGTTCTAGGCAGGTGAGCCAGCACGATCTCAGGCAGCATTCACCATCTGTGTTCATGTCCAAATTTGGGGAAAGTCCAACTGAAGGCAAGATGTTTCACATCTACAAATTGTGACACACACATATTTCTCCAGACTGCCATCCTGCTCTGTTTCCAACATGTCTATAAATCTTCCATTGCTTTCTTGCTCCTACCTTCTGATGTGCAGACATGTTTCCACTGAAATCAATGAGAATTCAAAGCCCAGAATTTGGCATATCATCTATCCTGAAAAAAAGGGCGTTGGCAAGTCAAAAAGCTAAGATCTTTCTTTCAAACTCATCTGAATAAGGAATACATCCTTCCAGTAAATTCAATATCAGACTCAATCTACTGACTAAACTTATCATCGGTTTCAAAAAATATTCCCAACTGAGCAGTAAAAATAGCTTCTACTAGCAAAGAGCCACTTAACCATCTTCAAAGTTTAGTGGTATATCCTGTGTCTTACCAAACTTAGGTGGAATTTAGGTAATGTTCACAGGTATTGAATTTACAGGTGAAGCAAACTCTAAGAACCAGAAAATCAACTTCTCACAGAAATCCCCCAGACACTGGTGTTTAACAAGCACATATGGTCTCCACATAGTGACCCTAAAATCAGCTATGATGGCTATAAACCAAAGGTAGGGCCCATGAAGTAAGTGAGGATATACTGCCCCAGAACTGGGGAAACCTAAGTGTGTGGAGGACCTTCAACTCATACCTACACTAAAAAGCTGGTTTGTGTGTGCCTGGCTCGTGCTAGGCTGCAGCACAGAGCAGTTTGGCAATGGTTGGCTTTGCCATCTTGAGACAAAATTGTTTCCATTGACAGTTTCTAAGGGTCCTGCTGTCTGTAGGTCTACCCTGATATTCAATCCAAAAGCAGCATTGTGTCCTCAGTGTTGTTTAAGAGCATACAAGGAAGAGAGAGGTTTAATCATGTTAGTACTGCACAAGTGCTTGAAGGTTTTTTGGTTTGTAGGTAGCACATCTTGAGGGTAGCAGGCATGTCCGTGAGCAGGTTCAGTTTTCCTTTTCATATCCTCCAACAAAGGCAGAAGTGTGAACAAGGCACTTGCACTGCCTTTCCCTGCAGGATGCCTGGGTCCCTCACAGGCTCCCACAGCACAGGGAAAGGAGCAGGGAGGGAGGGATGTTCAACACTGTACAGAGGTGTCTGGGACTTCTGGCATCCCTCTTCCCTGGGCAGCTGGGCATTGGCACAGGACACGCACACAGTCCTCCTGGCAAACTCCCCCTTAACTTCAGCAGGAGAAGGATGAAGTCCTTAAGTCTGATTGCAATGGAAAGCAGAAAGCAGAAATTTGCGTAGAAGCCGCTTTGGGTTTGTTTCTCAAGCTTTATCCTTGAAGTACATGACTTCTAGGCAAGTGATAGCGATACAAAAGAGCCAGTACTTTATTCATCATCAGGCTTTTGGAGTAGTGTGTTTGCCCTGACAGGGAGAAGCACTGCCACTGAGTGCAAGAGTATCCAGCTGCACTAATTTAGCTGGGTTATGTGCTGTAATCCATGTAACAGCATTAGCCCAAAAAACTTCAAAGCACTTCACAGTTGTGCCAGTAATGAAGTTCCTGGCACTGCAAACAAAGTGAAAAAAAAAGAGATTCCTCAGCATAAAGCACAGTAAGAGAGAAAGGCTGCAGGAAGGAAAACCCTGCTACCAATTCTCTTTCTTTCAAGATGTGCTATTGGCATTGGACACAACAAAAGGCTGAGGAATATTTTACAAGTGTAATTTGGGTACTGGTGTGATTCTGTGCCCTCGTTTTCCCTCCTTAGAAATCAAAAATATCAACGTATGAGAAGATGTGGGCATTCATGAGCAGCAGGCAGCAAACAGCGCTGGTGAAGAACAATGACGAGGGAATCCAGCGTGTGCTCACAACGGACTACGCACTGCTAATGGAGTCGACCAGCATAGAGTATGTGACTCAGAGAAACTGCAATCTCACCCAGATCGGGGGGCTCATTGATTCAAAAGGCTACGGCGTGGGAACCCCTATTGGTAAGATACTTTCCAGCACAGGTGGTGTGGAGCACTCCCAGCAATGTCCCCTTCAGAAGTTTAGATGGCCATTTGAATTGTGTCCTAGTCTTCCTCATCAAACAGACCCTGGGAGCCTCCTTTTAGGCAAAACATCTACTCTTGCCCTAATCATCTGCAAGCCGTATCTGCAAGCAAGAGGGAATATAGCAGTGCAGGGTACATTTGCAGAATGAGGTCGAGTGACCTGCTTGCCTTCTGGAGCATCCCATTCATAGCAAACTGGGTATCCTCTGTGCCACTCGAGGTGCAAGTCGCTCTACTGAAATTCAGTTTAGTTTGAGAAATCAAGTAGTGTCTCTGGGAAAATGGAAGTGGGCAGGATAAATGTGATGTCCAATGTATGCATCCCAAAGAAAGCTGCATGAAAGGAGATGAATTTCTGATCTATTTTATGACCTCAGAGCAACACATAAGAACAGCGAGAAGCAATTGCAAAGTTCTGCATCAGGGATTTCAGTGTTTTGAGCTAAGCAGAGTCTTAAGACTCCCAATCTCTGTGAACTCTTTCCACTAGACCTTTTTTAGCATATCCAGTGTCCTTTTCAAGATTTTCTGATTGTAGGGGATTAGAAAGTGTGTAAGTTTTTTGTGCTTTGCTTTTCTGAATTATCAGCACTGGGCAGCCAGGTCTTTTTCTTGTATAAAATATTTCTCCATACTGCTCACATATGCATTTACCATGCCACGTTCAGTTAATAGCTATGCAATTTTATTGTTTTCAGGGGAATTATTCAAGGCAATATCAGTTTACACAGATATAAGAGGTGAAGCATTTGGTCCATTGGTTTCTTGGTATACCAGATATAAATAAGGGAGAAACTCCACTGCACTTTGAACTGTGATTATCTATGCTACTGAGTGCCTCAGACAGATTGTCATATAGATAACATTTTAAGTATACTTTTCCACTGGCTATGTGAGAACAACCATCTTACCCTGAGGACAATGATACAAAAGCTAAAATCCTGAATAAAGATAAATGTATGGCAAGAGTTTCATTTCAGTTATAAAGCTGCCACACTTTGAAACAAGAACAATGAAGGAATAATTGAAACAGATGGTAATCTTCAGAGAGTGCATCCATTGGAAATACAGATGTGAAATATATTTATAAGATGTTTCTTGTATGATAAATATTCCTTAATTTTTTTCTTAAGGAAAACTAGCAAGATTCAGGGGAATAGATATCTCCAAGCACTGTGGAATAATTCAGTGTGATCAGGCATCTGAAATTTTTAAAAGATTGATTTCATAAATAAGATAAGCTGTGGAGATCCTTCAACTATTCAGATGGACCCCAAAGGCTCGTCGTTTTTCTCATAGCATTCAAGACTATTGATTGCAGAAGCTGTAAAAAAAAAAAAAAAAAAAAAAAAAGATTACTTGTTTGTGACCTTCAACACCAAAGTTTCAGCAGGTCTTAACTGGTCTGCATTCATTCCTTCAGGAGAAGCCACAACCACACAGCTAGGTTTTGCAGCAGCAAAAGTATGCCTCAAGCTCCAAAATTTCCAGTGAATTACCTGAATACCATCACCATTCAGCTCCCAAAGAAACAGGAAGAAGAATTTTTGAAAGTTCTTCTAGGAATCCAGGAAATGTACTATTGTATTTATCAGAGCACCTTCTGCAAGTAAAAGATTACAGATATAGGCCGTCTTCCTACTTCTTTGTGCTGAGTTAGGTTAAAGGACATTTAGGCATATCAGCAAACATCTCAATTTACATTTATTACGGAGCTGATGGGTCACAAAGAGGAGGGTTTTCAGCAGATTCTTGGCAAAAACCATTACTAATGAGAAATCTGCAGCAGCCGGTGGTGAACTGACTGCACTCTGGAAGTACTGCTGTAGCAAAAGCACCGGGGTGCAAAATGTCACCCTGGGAGGAATCCAGTTGAAGAAAGCAACGTTATTATAGGTGTCAGGACAGGTATTAATTCCAGTATCCCTGCCAGTGCTGATGCTAGTAATTCTAACACTAATGCTATTACCAGTTACTTGGGAAACTGCTAAGAATGTAGATAGATGCATTTCTTGGCCTGAAAGGTAGGTTGTTAATAGCTCAGAGGCCATAAATGCTATGCTGAATATTCAAAGAGGTGTTGAGATGGATTTGTGTGCGGTTTTAGTGCTCACCAATAAAACATTACCAATCCAACACTCCACGCACACTTGACAAACTTTAAAAGCACGCGTAGAAATATAGAGGTACCTGTTACCCTCAAGATGAATTGTGATAATCCTGCTGGCAACATAAACATCACAAGAAAGAATGAACATCCCCACAAATCCTGCGTTGTGACTCAGGCTGCTTCACTTCACCTAACAGCTACGTTCTTCCAGACAAGGGAAAATAGATGAGTCCTACAACCTAAAAGTCTCCAGCTATCAGGGTGACAAACCTCTCCTAAGGTAGAAGCAATTCTGCTCTTTCTTCTGAGAGGTGCTGCTGTTTTCAGTGGCAATAATTCTCTTCTCCGTGTAAAGACAGTTTTGAAGGTGTTTTGGTTTTGTTTTCTGTTGTGCTTATTTTTGGTTCATTAATAGCATGCATAGAAATCATCTATTCTTAGAGCAGGCGTACTTTCCTTTCAAAGCTGGCTACCTCAAGCAGTGGCTGCTGATTGCTGGCTTCCCAGATGGACTTTGTACAATCTGACACATGTCTCTTGGCATCTGTGGTCACAGCATGTCCTAGTGCTGGCAGTAAGATACACTGAAAAATAGCTGAGTGTTGGCACAACAAACGAAGAACTGCAATGTTTTTCACACTGATTCTCCTCAGACAATGCTGCGGGCCAACGGAAATGGAAAGCAGAGGGAGGAACTTGTATTCATGGTACAATTATTTTTAATAATATCCTGCATGGCAACATAAGAAAGAAAACTGACGCTGTGAGGCCAAATTTCCAAGGCTATTTAGATGCATTAAGACATAAAAGTGGTGCCTAGTGAGATTTTTCTTAAGTGTCCATGTCTATGTGTACCACACTATCACTGAAATTGTGGCACACATTCTGCCTTAAAAGTTTGTTTACCTTGATCGGATTGAGAATTGCGGCTGCTTTAATTTGCAGCAAAATGTGACTTTTGGTGAAATGACAGCTTAAGAAAATAGTCTTATTAATGTGCTAAAGGAGAGGAAAGGGTGGATGGTAGTTAGCTACATGGACAAAGGACTGGTGACACTGTATGTCAGCCCAGACACTGAATGATTCCAATTGTAGGAAGTCCAACATGGCAGGATTTGGGGGCACATAATATGCCTTTAGAGCCAAAGAGTCTTTCTTGTAACTCTCTCCTGCTTGCTATCATAAAGTCTTTTCTCCATAAAGAAAAGTCTCTCTCGCAATGCCAAAACCAACTTCCACGTATCTATTATAATTAACACCAGGGTTTCTGCTATTATTGTTGATAACTTCAGCTTCTGGCAACGTGGGAAAAGATAACTGATAGCAATTTTCTTTAACTAGGCACTGCTCCAAAAGTGGGGCGAGGGGCATACCTCTCCCTTGTCCCCCTTTAGGGCTACAGACTTCTGCTTCGGCAACAGCACAAGTTGGCTGAAGGGACTTACGGGCAGCAGAGATTTTGGAAGATGGAGAGCCAGAGCAGACTGCGTGAGAGGCAAACCTAAACAGATTGAACTGCCCAACGTGACCCCGCTGTTTGCCAGATACTGTACGTGCCCATTAATGCTGCTGAGCCTGAAGACACATCATTTAGCAAGCTGTTGGCCTGCAAATAAAAAGCAAAAAATAGTTGCTATTTTCAGTTTGCAGTGCCAATATAGTTGCAAGTCACGGAAAAAAAGTCTTGGATGCCTTGTGTTCTTATAAGCTGTGAGGTAGCTGAAGTGGAGTTGTGGGCTTATGCAGGTATAAATGAGAAGAGGATGCATCTGACTGACTGTGGGCTTTTCTTAGACAGCTACTCATTTTACATGCAGTAGGAAAAATAAACAGATGTTGAAGTAAATAGAAGAGATGCAAAGCCGAAGGTCTCAAAGGATGCTTAAAGCAATATTCGAACATGATATGAAGGAATTACTTAGGAAGAAAACCCACTGCCAAAGCTTAAATAAACCTCGGTAGGAGACTCTAGAAATTATAATGAATTTTCAAACAAGTAATGGGACCGAAGGAGCTTTCTGCTTTCCAGTCCCCAGGGCAGACACCAATAGATAGTCCTCCTCCCCCTTCCAGCTGAAGAGAAACCAAGACTTTCTAGATGGAATAACGAATCATGTGAGAAGGGAGCACTTTTGCTTCAGGTGGCAGCAGCTTGCTCCCTCCCTGCCTTCTCTTTGCTGCAACTGGCACTGATGGGCCTTGCTCTCACCTTGCAGGGTCTCCTTACCGAGACAAGATCACCATCGCCATCCTCCAGCTCCAGGAGGAGGGAAAGCTGCACATGATGAAGGAAAAGTGGTGGCGAGGCAATGGCTGCCCCGAGGAGGACAGCAAAGAAGCCAGTGCTCTCGGGGTGGAGAATATCGGGGGCATCTTCATAGTGCTCGCTGCAGGGCTTGTTCTTTCAGTGTTTGTAGCCATTGGTGAATTTATATATAAATCAAGGAAAAACAGCGATATTGAGCAGGTGAGTCATCCATTTCCAGCTTGCTTATGTTTCGGGGAGGCTGAGGGTTGTGGATGTGGAGGTGACTGCATTACATGTCTCTTCGCTGGCATGCAGATTTTGTATTGCTGAACTTTCACCATGCGACTCTGGCACTAAAGACAAATAATTTATTAAAAAGAACAGAGAAGCACCTCATCCACAGTCCAATTAGTGCTGCTTAGTATGGCAGTGCAGAACAAGAGCAACTAATTTCTCACACAGTTTCTGCTTGATCTTTAAGACTTCAGGTATAAATTATGTTGGAAAGGAATAAAACACAACTGGATTTTTTTTTTTTTTATATGGCATTAGCATCAGCCCTTTGAGTAACAACAAGAATGTACTTCCAAATCTGCAAGTGTAATTTTTCTCTTGCTCTAGAAAGCATTTTTTTCACAGCCAGGCACTTACACACTGTGCTGAAGCATGCGCTTCAAAGCAGGGACACCTACTGAAAGGTGATGGATGCCACAGTAAAGTAAGATTATGGAGCCAAAGAAATTCTGGTAATAGCTCCACTGAAGCATAATAAGCAATATAAAAGGGCAGAGGGAAAACAAAGGAAATGCTGTGTGTAAATCATGCCTTGAGTATTACAGCAGTTTGTGAGATAGAATCAATCATGAAAATAGAGTGTAAACACCTGTTTACTGAACCATCAGCCGCTGTAAAAGAAACAAGGCATAAGCAGCAACTTGGAGTCTGTTCTTGAATTTGTCTGCCAACCCTCTTACTCTGGCTGCCTTCCCTGGTGCTGGCCATGTCCTAGACCCTGATGTGGCCCTGTTTGCCTCAACTGCTATAGCTGCCCTGATCCTCTTCACTTCAGCAGGACTTAGCGTAGGGACGAGGGTCACATTGCACTGCAGGATCAGTGGCCCCTGATGCAATCACCAAGAGGAGGGTTCCTATCACCTCACTTCAGGCTTCTAGACATGAGGCATCTACTTTGAAGTGAGTTGTTTAAGCTCGCTTTGCACTTTTATATGGGAAAGGCAATTCATCCTCTTCATCCATGGTGTAGTTCTGCAAGGCTGATGACGTAAATGCCAGAAATTACTACTGAGAAAAATAACCTTAACAAAGGCAGCAGGGATGAGTGGGAGGAGAAGAGCATTTTTGCACTTGGTCTCAGAGATGCAGTTTACACTGCGTGCAGCAGTGGTGCTGGGACGTGAGAGGGATTGACACCTGAGTAAAAACAAGCAGCCAGGGCTGAGGGCATCACGAGGACAACATCTGGTTTTGGATAGGATAAATCACCTGTATCTCCTTGCTGCCGGTAAGGGATCGCCATAAGCTAAGGCTACACACCTGCTGTACAGACAGCTGAAAAGAAGTGAGCTGAATCCTACCATGCATCTTCATTTTCCAGATGGCACTTGGTATTATTTTGGGTCCATGACAACCTAATGTCAGTGGACTTGGTCCTCACAGTATCCTGCAGGAGAGGGCAGCTCCTGACCGTGCAGACGTCTCCATGTGTGCCTGAGCAAGCCCTATTAAAGGCAATGGCACTGTCTACAAACAACAGACGCAGTTCCAGTAGAGCAATATTGCAGGAGATATTAATCAAAGTATCCCTCTCTTGGAATAAATCAGACGTAAAAGATGAAAGTATTTTGCACATATTGCAGCTTTCTGATTAGTATTTTAACCCTGTAGAACAGTTTTAGCACAAAATGTATAATGAATGCATCCATGTCTTTGTTTCATTCATGTCTCAGGAGATCTTTCATTCAAATATGTTTTGGAGAACAGTTGCAGCTAATTAAAATGTTTAGTATAAATGCTAATATGGTGCAGAATATCCTGGAAACTCTTCAGGAGTCTGGGAAAGGCAATGCATTCCTGGAGTGATAATTAAAGTAGACCTAAAACTTTACATCATGAGGGAGTGTTAATTTACTTAGCAATATGTTGGGTGAATAACAGAGTATTTAGGGATACATATATACATATAACATTTCTGAAACTGTGCTACTGCTTCACAGCAATGTGTTGCTTATTACAGGCAGTCTCTTAATAATTAAAATCTTTAAAGTGAGTTAATGTGGCAACATCATACTTCTCCAGAAGTAATTTTACAGACAGTAGAACACCAGCGATTCCAGTGTTACTTTTTGATTTCTCTCAGCTTGTTTTATTTTTATTCTGGTGAAATAAGAAGCTTAGATGGAAAATGCTATACCATGTATATTATCACTAAGCTAATCCAAAGCATGAGCTGAATACAATCTATGACTTTTCTGTTTTCCTTAAATGGAATCTCCTTTGATTTGAATAGCTTTTGAATCTCATTCTCATGTTTGATTTTAATTTTACTTCTTTCATTTATTTATTTAATCCATTTTTCTTTTCTTGCATGCAAGGCCTTTTGTTTCTTTTATGGACTACAGTGTAAGCAAACCCATCCGTCCAACTCCACCTCTGGCACCACCTTATCTACGGAGTTAGACTGTGGCAAGCTAATCCGAGAGGAGCGAGGGATTCGAACACAGCCCTCGATTCACACTGTATAGTCAGGAAAGAAAAAAGGTGTGTCTGATGGAAAGCATTAAACTTAAACAGTGCACATAATGGCAAAAGTTGTACTCACCAACACATAGTTAATGACTTCAAAGTGCCTCTTGCTTCAGCAGGAGATAGGTTTATGTAACACAAATTGTTGAAGTCCTGGAAATTTGGGCAGTTTAAATGCATATCACAGAAAATAATTACACCCACAGTGAAGAGTGAGTGCAATAGACTAATAGATTTTAAGAATTATCAGTCTCTATGTACAGTTGTCATCTTGTGATTACATGGGGTAATTCACCTTTTTCAGGTAAGAAAAATTATTTACCTCCTTTTCATCTCCTACCAAACCTGAGTAAACCAATGGCAGTCTCATTACTAAAAGCATGGAGAAATATTTTGCTTGGTCTCTTCTGAAGCATTCTGCAAGTGGGCCAGGCCATTCTTTATAAATCTCAGAAAATAACCTGCAGGGCTCCATTAACTTTCTGAACCCCTGTTATAAGCAGCCAGAGATTTTTTAGCTGGCATATCTTATTCCCAGTGTCAATATTTAATGAATTTTAATTCAACCATTTAAAATTCATTAGCCAAAGCCTCCAAGTAACTATCATAGCACAAAATCATATCTATCTGTTAAATTTTATGCCATGTAACCATTAACATTTAAGAACATATTCGACAAAAGCACCCTCAGGCACTCCCAGTATATACCTTTCACAGAATAAATCCATTGACTTGGCTTGAGCAATTCATGATGTTCACTATTGTAAGGCTTTGTAACGTAGAAAACTCCTTTATGGCAAAATCAGGATATCAATTTATATCAAACAGTGAAGCCTTGGCATTGCTTTGCATATTGAAATGCACAAGGAAACTTCTGTGTAGGAGGCTGGCACTGGATGTTTCTTGTACCCTGGAAGGATAACAGTTTGATTTCCTCTAATCCTCAGCTAGTCTGCAGACTGACAGGGCAGGAGACAATGGACTGGATCTGTTGTTGCCACCAAAAACCATATGATGACAATCTGAGATACACGAAATGTATAGAAATGCCAGCTCGTAGGATGTCATGAACCACAGCAAACCACCATGTTTTCAAAACCTGATTACCTTTTACCTGTATTTCATTATATCCCAGCTTACCACCAGTTTCTCGAATTCGTTTCCCACCCCTCACACCTAATTTATGTTTTCTTGCCCGCTGCAGTTCCTCCTCATCAAACAAGTTAATGATCTGTTTTATTGAGGGGCCATTTCTGGACTCTACTGCAATTAGAAAACTTGTTCGAGTGGATGCCTTCACACTCAGTCGCTGAAGTGCTGCAGCGAAACTCTGCTCTGCTCTTGAATTGTTTCTCTCATACCCGGCTCCTGAGAAAAGCCAGACTATACAGTGACCTGTGTTTTCCTTCTATTCACGTTACAATTTTTGATCAGCATTATTTATGCTGGCAGTAAGCTTAACTATTTTTTGCAACGAAGATGAACTGCTCGTAGCTAGGCTATACCAATTCTTCTCTGCCAGTGCTTATCCGTGTACGTGAGTGTTTGTGCTCTGCTCCAGGTGCTGCAAGAAATTGTCTTGCTCAAAATGGCATTTTAACTTGTTTGAATAAGGCCTTGAAAGCTTTGGTTCTTCATAAAATGAGCCATCTTACCAGCAAAGACCTGAATTAGATCTTCTGTATCCCTGATTTAAGAAAGCACTTTTGTTCGCAGTTTCCCAGTAGAAGAGACTTAAATCTAATTAAATTCAGCTTCTCTCAACACTCAGAGGAGAAGGAAAATTCCTTATGTGTTTATCTCCATCATTGCTCTACGCAAGAAGTCCTCTGGGTTGCAGCTTCAACCAGTTTTCTAATCACTTTTCAGAGGAATGCAGAATCCAGAAATTTTCTGTCACTTTTTAGGTAAACATTTTCATATCTGTCAAGGAAACAGTCACATTGTTAGTAACAGTCATCGGTTCTCTGTGTCTAGCTGTCCCCACAGACAACCTCACAGATTTTGGCTTGCCTGTGGGAATTACAAAGCAGCTTCTCCTTTCTGTAACAAAGATTCATACCTAGCTACAAAAAGTTATTAAAAAGCCTTACTTGCTCCTTAGCAGCTGCGCCAGCAGCTGAGGCGGTGAAGAGCTGGCATGCCGCCCTAGCACTAACAAATCCATGCTTCTAAAGGCAGTTTTTGCAAGGTTTGCCATGGCTTCAGGAAAAAGCAGGTGCCTTCAGGTTAACAGTGAGATTTGAGGAAGGCACAGCCCACAGCATCTCCCATGAAGTGCATGGCACCTGGAAGGACTCCTGCATAGACACACAAGCTTCAAGAAAAGGTGTTAAAGCATTCAAAGATTTTCCATTTATCATCACTCTAAGCTTCTATGACCACTGTACTTTGAAATTTGGCCACAAAAAAATAATCTGTTCACAAATACAGATGGTCACCATTGCATCTTCCTAACTTGCAGCCTTGCAACTGCATCCAGGACCCAATAATCAAACTGGATCCTTTCTCAGGTGTGTGTCAGCGCAGGGACCTTGCTGTGCAATCAGCACAGAGCCAACAACTCTGCCTGTGATGGATGAGCCGCAACAGACTCCATCAGGACTGGTTCTGTGGTACCAGTAAAGCATAGCCAGAGCTATGTGGGGAGAAAAATGGCTATAAGCATACCTTTATGTTATTTTATACTAATTTTTGTTTTGCTGTTGCTGCATTTTAATCAGAACTCCCTAAATATTCAAATTAATAAGTCTTTGCAAAAAATGGCATATGATTTGACACAAAGAAGCCACCTACCATTGAGAGCAAAGGCACTGTGAATAAGCTAGTCCCAAGCCATTGCCAGGTTTATTTGGCTGCGGCCAGTGTGCCTACTTTTATTTAGTGGCAGTTCCTGCCCTCATCAAACAGTCTGCAAACCAATTAGGCAAAGATGCAGGGGAAAGGAGGGAGAAAGGACAAGAGAAGAATGAGAGGAACAAAGGCAATACGATCACCATTTCAGAAAGCCAGAAGGAGGATGGATTAAGACCACGCCTGCACTGCAGAACTAGACCAAGCACAGCAATAATGCTCTCTGTAACTAAATTGATATTTCCTCAAAGTACTGCCATGGTATTGTGTGCTTGTGTCACCTCTCTTGGATCAACGCCTTGAAGCTTCACAGCTTTAGTTCTTTGGAAACAAAGGAGGAGGAGAAGGGGGAGAAGGAAGAAATCTCCTCAGTGAGGTTCTTGCAAAACAGAATTTTCTGTGAAGTTGTCAGGTCTGCAAATCCCCCCTCATCAATGAACATCAGCTTGAGCCCCTCCATTTTCAGGCCATAACCACACCTCCAAACACAACTGTGGCCATCTATGCCTTCACCTAGCAGTCCCATTTGTGTTTAGATGGTTTGGGAGACCATCAAGTAGCTTTACTGATTTTTTTTTCTTGTAAAGAAGAAACCGAGAAACAGTTTATATAACTGAGGAAGAGATAAAATAATCCACAGGTTACCATCATACTGTTTTGGCAATCACTGTTCAATAGACTCTGACAGTTTAAAAGACTTAATTTAGTGATCTACTTATGCAATTAGCCATCAGTGACAGAATGCTCAAACAGATTCTTAATGTGCCGCAACAGCAGTTTGCTCACTAGGAGAAACTATTTTGGATATTTTTCCTTTGGTGCACTAGGCACAAACAAATCACTTTTCTTTCAACAGAAGACATATGTCAGTGTCCCAGCTATGGGTCCTTCACAGTGAGGAGGGCATGGCAGAAGAAAAATCCTGACTTCTGCACATCCTTCTCTGTGCCTGAGCTGGTCAGGTGTTGTTCCAGAACAAAATCTGGCCAACTTCCTTTGATTTTCATAGTTCCCAGTTCTCCAACACAGTGCACTAGGTTTGGGTTGTCTTTTTTTTTTTTTTTTTGGTATTTGCTTGGTTTTGCAACATATTAATAAATCCAATTGAAAAGTCTTGTCCCCAGCAGTAGCCCAGCAGCATAAGCAGCAGATCAATAAATCCTGACTACAGATTCTTTTTTTTTTTCAGTCTTGTTTCTACTTTATTTTATGTTATTTTCTAAATTCTGAATCTATAATTATCCTAAAGCTTAACACAGTCTTCTGTATGGGAGTGTAAGGCAGGATTTGGGAGCTTCATGACCAAGTTTTATAGCCTGCTGAAATGACTAAAGGGCAAAGAGAAAGTCTCACATCACAAGGAGAGCAAAATCTATCCTGTTTTTAAAGGATGACATTTCCTTTTAGCCTCACATACCATGTCCTGCAGCATTTTGACACTGCTAGAATGAGAAAGTTGAACTGACTGAAAGCAAAATGTTAAACTCATTACTCTGATGTTAAATGTATTGCTCTGTGCCTGCTCTGCTCTCATTCTGGGCAAGACCTCAAAAGTGGACTTAACAGCATGTAAAAAAATAGGTTTTTAAAGAAACCCTTTCAGTCTGGCTATCTGAATATGAGACTAAAAGAACAGTATATTACCCTTTTAAATGGAATTTTAATGTCACCATCCTCTTTTTAAAGGCTACTGTAATTATGCTACAGACATGGTGCTGTTCAGAGGGCTGTCTTGGGAGTCCCCACTGAATGTGTTCCTTGTCCGTGATTTTCCTGTAAATCCTACAGCATTCTGGCTGAGTTTGTACTCATTCTGCACCACAGTTTTCTACTGCTTGAAAAGTTCAGGGCAATTCCAGTTTTCAGACATCTGTTCAGTTTCCTAATCGCACACACAAGCTTGGAGATAAATAGGATTTTGAGCTATGCTTCCTGGGGCTTAAAAGAAAGTTCACATGTAACTGTCCTTCTGAATGATTAACCAAACCCCTGAAAGTTCAAAGTATCATCTCAGGTTGCTCTTTTAGACCATCTGAAGCTCTGTGTGAAGGCAAAGGGACAGAGAAAGACCTGTGTCTCCCCTGTTTTAATGCTTTTTGCCACCTCCCACTGGTTTTCTCAAAGGTGGTAGGATCTCAGACACAGGAATATGCACAAAATCAATGAGAGGCGTAGTTATGTCCATAACCATTGGAATATCTTTGAAATTTTAGTCCAGGGTCTATGAATCTACATTTAATTCATTGCTTCATGTTGACAAAACTCATACCAATGGTTTTTAAGTCCCTCAAAACTAAGTGCAAAGTAAACATAAAAGTAAAACTGCTTTTGTGCTTTCACAAAGCCAGGAGCTGGAGCTTCACAGTGTAAGACCCTGGAAGCTATCACTGTAAACCCTCCTCCTGTCTCTCTCCCAACCCACCCTCTCTGTAGGATGGCCAAGCCCATTCCCATGCGTGTTGAGCATGTGTGCTCCGACCTCTATCGTGGGTAATCAACCCATTAGGGCCTTGCACTGCCAGGATGGGATAAGAGAGTCTCGATAAGGCAGAGCCCTTTCATATTTTAAATGTCCTACTTCCATACTTTGTGGGTGGATAAACGTGATCAGTTTACAGAGATCATCGACAAGAACAGTAGTGCTTTTATATTCCATTTTAGATGCAACCGCTATTGATGAACAATTAGGCAAAAGTTTAATTCTTAGACAAGACCTAATCATAAGAGCCATTCTGAAGAATAGCTTGAAGTCTTTCTGATAATATTGATTTTAAAATTCAAAACAGAGTTGGAAGTGGAACCAGTGGGCACTTCACAAATCATGTAGTCAGTTATTAAAATCCTCACATACTTAATGTCAGCAATATGTTTTCAATATCTATCTGCAGATGTGAAATGATCTTCATGGGACTATTTTGTTGATATGAAATTGAAAGGCATTATGATAATTGCATAGTCTGAATCACTTTGGAAAATTAAAATACACGGCAGTATTAACAAGGCAGTAGAATGTACTGTTTCATCTGCAGAAATCATCCCTGTATGCACATTGCAGAGACTGATGGCTATTATTGAATACACACATAACATATAGGTTAGTAAGAACAACAGGGAAATAAAAATAAAAATAAACCTGATCAATCCTACAAATTGATAATATGATCCTTTCCTTATTTGCCATGGAGTTCTGGAATCTCTCTGTAATCTAGATTTTGAAAGCTCAATTAAAACTAAGATAGTAGAGAGAAATTATCTGTGCTAAGTCAGCCACTTAGAGCATACAGTTTTATTATTTTGGAAATAAGTGGTGCTGCTCTTTATAAAACCCTGAAGCGATATAGAAATAGTGTCTGTGTTAGGATGATACCTGTCACCCACTGCTTCCAGAGGGCATGGGGCTGCAGTGGACACCTTTAACTCTAACTCCTGTAGTTCTAGGATTCCTGTATTACATTGGCAAAGAGGATATTTAAATGATAATTGCACCAGTAAATTCCTGGCTGTTACCAGAGAGTAATTTGAAAAACAGAGCAGTACACTGCCCTGGCCCATGTCTACTACATTTGGGGGCTGGCATGAATTAATAGTAGCTTAATTTATATATAGTTAAGAATTTTAGATGAAAAAAAATCAAGTATCTCAAAGAAAGAGCATATTAAACTATAGATTTAACATACTATGAGATCTTAGCCTGTGTGCAGCCCATCCCACAAATGGACGTGATGACATATGCAAGATCATACACATTTAAAATACACACACACACTGATGCACTGATGCCTTGAGCTCATTTAAAGAACCAGGGTTATGCACGATATAGGGAGGGTTTATACTGGAGAGGAAGAAGCACGGTGTGGGGGACTCACTTCTCTGGGATTCCTTTGCTACTGTAAACAAATTATTTAGTCTTGATCCAGGTTACCATCATACTCTCTTTTGCATTTGAAAATATTCCTCTAGAATAGCTGGCTACTAGGAAAGCTTGGGCTTTCTCCTTTTCAAATAATACATCTGTTTTTTTCTTTTTTTTAGCACTGTATAACTTAGATCCCTATTGGATTATTACTGGTTAAGAACTGGACATTGCTTACCTTGCATTGGTATCACTCTAGAAGGGAAATTGTATTTGATATAGAGAACCATATCTGTGTGCTATTGCTGTCATTTTACAAGAACTGTAGTTTTAACCAGTTGTTTTAAAGCTGGTCAGTTCTGCTGTTCTAGAAAGGGTTTGGTAGGAAGGATTTAATCAACTTGATGAAGGTAAGGTAGTTAAAGATTTGTTTCACACTGCTACCATCACTTCATTTTATATATAAATAATGTATTTATATATATTTTCATAGAACTTTTTTCTGTATTGCTAGATACTTCCACGTAAAGCCTCTTCTGTGGGTTCGGTTTTTTTTAGCGTTACATGTAATTATTCCAGCTGTAGATTTTAAAGGATATTTCCACTTACCTGAAATGTCTTTGTTAATGTTGTGATGGTGGGAAGAACAAAAGATTTCTGCTTTCTTTATAAACTATTCAGCTACCTTATACTTGTGGTATTTTTCTCCTTCAATACACAATATTTGAAAAAGATTCTTTCCAAAGGAAGAAGAGGATTGAAGATTGTGCTATAATTTAGAAATGTCTGTTAATTTTGTAAGGAGAAAATAACTAAACCACAAAGAAATCTTCAGAAATGGCGTTCTTTGTTTTCTCTAGTATGCCCATTTTTTGTGGCTAAGGTACTTGTGATTTAAAAAAGATTACCTTTTTTCTTTTAAGATCAGGAGGAAGTTTATCTACTGAAAAAGGGTAAGTTTTATGACATGAAGCCACAAAAACATCACAAATGTGTCTGTGTAGAATGTCGGAAACTTTCATAATCAGCTTTTGTTAAGCTAAAGTTAAATTAAATTCGGAGGAAACCAAGTTAGGCAAAACACATGGCTTATACAGACTCACCTATTATACCTTAAAGGCTATTCAAAACTGGCAGAACTCAGCAGAGAAGCTTTCTGAGCCCGCCAGTAAGGGCTCAGATCCTTGCTTCTAAAAGCCACCATTTATGCAAAGGGTATGCTCGAACTCTGCCTTTGATGAGAAGTATTTAATGCCATTTCCATCTTCCACCAGTGTCTTTCTTTCAATGCGATAATGGAGGAGCTTGGAATTTCACTCAAGCATCAGAAGAAGTTAAAGAAAAGGTCGAGAACTAAGGGGAAATCTTCATTCACAAGTATCCTTACTTGTCACCAGAGGCGGACACTGAGGAAAGAAACCATAGCATGAGCAAGAGAGACCCCTTTGAGGAACTATCAGGAGCAAAAAACAAAACAAAACGTTGCTGCCTACAAGTTGATTGTGGTGGGATTTCTGAAATATAGACATTTACCTTGTTCTTCAGAAATTCTATGTGATTTCTTTTTTTAATCTAGAGGTACAACAGTTTAAATGCTCACATAGACTGATGTACTACTAATCATCTGGGAAGTGACTCACTATTTCTTTTGAGATGGATTTGTATGCTCACCCGTTTTGCACCTCTCTTCCCCTCCCCATGCATTGCTGTATGTGCTTTCTAAATAAATAAATAAACAAGAGACAGGGTTCTTTTTTCCAATAATCTGGGAGTGGAACTTTTTTTTTCCCTTTTGAAGAAAAGACTGCAGTTCTACTGAGCACAATTGTTTAGAAACCAGGACCCACACAACTAAAGTAAAAATTCATACAATTAACTCTTACTACAAAAATATACTAAATACAGAAGTTTCCAACAATGAGTTATTTTTTCTGATATCATAAGGAACACTCTTCAGGTTCTTTGCTATGAGAAATTGTTTTTCCTTATCTTTTCTCTTTTTCATTTTTTTAAAAATACAATTATTAGGTAATGCTATAGCTCCAGGTGCTAGATGTTCAAAAAGAAAAAACAAAAACACAGGGGAAGGCAACATTGACTTTGTCACACTGCCATATTCTCCAGCTCCTGACACCAGTAGAACAATTCTTAACTTCAAAATGAAAATCCCTTAGAAATTAGAGCCAAGAATACTCAATTTATAACAAATCTTGACCACAAAGATAACAACATCTCACAGGAATATAGCCAATGCTCGGGAATTGAAAGCTTTTCTTGCAACTACTGCAGGCACCAACAAAATGTTTTAACAGTGAAAGAAAGAGAAATTAAACCTTTTCTGTGAAGAAACCTATGTCTGAAAAACCCCAGTGATGCATTATAGCCACAGATTTCCCACCCCATCCTTCCCCCCCAAAACTCTACCTTTATAGTGCAGTGAGGTGAAGCACATTTATATTTATTACTATGTTGTCTCTATGATTAATTCTGTTGTTTCTGGGGCTTTTATTGGTGCCAGCTGGTTAGGTCTGAGGATGCCTGTGGAAGGAAATGGGTGAAATGCAGGCACATCCACACCTCAAGGGATGAGGGTGGGTGCAGGAGATGGGTGCCCCTTGCACCCAGCAGTTGGGAGCTGTTCCCCTGCCTCCCTACATGCTGGGCTATATACAAAGACCTGGTCTGTCTAGGGTTATCCCACCACTATGACCACCTCTAATCCTACGGCTGGAAAAAGGGACCCAGAGGACTGGAGCCACGGATTGCTTTTCTGTGCAGCACATGGAGCCAGGCGAGCCTGAGTAATATCAACAGTATTTGCTTCAGCTTGTGGCAATGTTCATTACCCAGGTGCTTCAACTAAGTGTTAAGTTTTATTGCCCTTATATTTCCCCAGGGACCTTAGTGCTTACCATTGATTACTTTTCCCTTGTACGAAAAGGCATTTCCTCTGCAAAAAGTGAAAGCCTTTGAGTGGAGAAATCTCTCCTTCACCTGACACCATCGCTCCCTGCAGCCCCCTGTGAGCTTTTATGCTATGCTGCGTGGTAAGGTCAGTTTGCAATGAACAGTATTGCTTGCAAAAGCCCTGCTTTCAGAAGTGATACATTTTGATATTATTATAGACTAGAAGACACCTCTGTTCATTTAGCCTTTCCACACAGTTCAAGGTTTCTAAACTTCTCACCATTACCACTGCTTTCCCCAAGGCCCTCTGTAATTACTCCATATCCTTCCCAAAACACAATGCCCCAAACTAGATCTGCTTTTCCACCCATGTTGAGTTGGGCAGAAAAACATCTTCTTGTGTCTCAAAGGCCATACTGCTGCTCACACACCTTGTGAGGAGATCTCCTTGCCCTAACTGGGTAAGGGGGTGACCCCCCCCCCCCGCCATGATACAGGCAATGATAATTTCAGCCTGAGGTTAGGGATGTCACCATGTGGAATTGCACATTTTTGTGGTGGGTTCTTTTTTTACCAAACTGTTTCTCCAGTTTGTCAAGATCGGTTTGTCCCCAGCCATGCTGGTTGCCTGAACCAGCTTGGCAGTACCTGCAAATTTAGCAAATGTACTCACTAAAAACCATCCATAAAGGAGACCCAGGTGGTGGACAGACCCCTGTAGATCCCCCCAGTTTTGACAGTGAAGCTCTGAGAGTTAATAGGACAGTTAATAGCACTTTTGGCTACCGTACAGTATATGTCATCTGGTCATTACCATACTTCTTTATGAAAATGCCATGAGGGCAGGATCAAAGGCTTATTAAGGAACCCCGCCCTCACTCACAGGGCCTGTTAAGCTGTTGAAGGAAATTCATCAGATTAAGAAGACCTGTTTTTGATGGATTCATATTAACTCTCGCTCATTTCCTACCAGTTACTTACAAAATAGTTATTTCATGCAAGTGTTTGCTGGGCAACTGAAGTTAAGCTGGCCAGCCCAAAAGTCCCTGGATTCTTCCTTTCCTTCTCTTGAAGATAGGAATTATTATTGCTGTTTTCCAGCATTTCTTCTGGGCTGTGTCTATCCTCCAGGAGTTTCCCTCAGGAGGTTCAGAGCAGTCAGCCTCTGGGAAAGGAAGGAGAAGGGTCTCTTTTGAAGTACTGCGGTAGGAAGCTTTAACATCAGTGCTTGCTTTTGGGAAGTTTCGTCTGCTGTATGCTGCAGAGACACATTGGGCTGATAAGCAATAGTTAAGAAAACCAGCTCCTGGCTGTGAGAGCTCATAGAGGATCTTATAAGGTGCTTTTGTACTTCCAAAGGTAGTTTTATTTCTTTGTGTCATCATCAGGTAACAAACAGGCCATTCAGACCACCAGCACCATTTTCATACCATGATTGAAAAGCGGGTTATTATTTTTCAGTCTGTGTAACTCTATTGCTCTGCCATCCACAGCCTTCAGCTAAGATATTTTTAAATGAGTAAGTTCAAAGTGATAAAAGATTTATCATAAAGCCCTTTTTTTTTTTTTTTTTTTTTTTTAAGGAACACTGTTCTGTGGCTTAGACCTTGAGGTTAAAGAATTCCAAGTTCAATTTTTTAAAAATCTACTAATGTTTTCCCTGAAACTAAGAGACAGTACTTTGTTTGGTTACGTTTTACATTTCAACTTTACCGTCAATATTAGTGGTCTACCACTTATAGAAAGGTGCTGGGAAAAAAATGAAGGTCTTTTTGCTGTGTGGGAAGAAATATGTGACAGTGAGAAAACAATAAATAAAGCATATCTGATTTTCTTTGATTTCCTTTTTTCCTTTTTAGTAGCTTGTAAGAGTCACAGCGTATCAGGAAGCTTCTGCGTTAAACTCGGATGGCAGCTTAACAAACTACACTTACTGCAAAGGAACTAACTAACCTGCTCTGACTTCATGAAGCAGCACATCATGATGTGTGTCTTTGCCCTTCCCCCCCAGCTCCAAGAATGCAGCTTGGTGACTCGTTACAAAATCCCCCCAGTATCCCCCCCTCGCCAATATAAATTTTCCCCAGACACTGGGTGGATTTGAGATATGAACTACCCCATGAAACCTGGGTTCCCTAAAACCTTCAAACAACCACAGACTGCTAGCCTAACACATTGCTCTGCTTTCTCCCTTGACATTTTTAGTGATCCATAGATAGATTACCCTATCAGTCTGGCCTGTCCTCCCCAGGTAAGGTTTTCTTTGTCAGCCACTATATGTGTATACACACACACACACACATATACATATAGATACGTATAAAATCAGCAGTACAGTGCCACTTTGGTAGCCTGTGACTCTCATGCGAATTGGCATTCTTTTTAAGAATCTACGGAAAGGATTAAGATGAGACTGTGAAGGAGTCCAAAGGACACTTGCTCCCACCTCAGGCCAGCAGTGAGCCCCTTGCCCTTGGGGACCATCTCCCGGGCTCCCAGGGTGTCCCCATGCCCCATTGGCATTGGCCATGAGCACAGCTTAGAGCACCTACAAACCTGCAGGGAGCTTAAGACCACTGTGGCTCCCACCTTGATTCAACAGAATATTTTATATTTCAGCTAACTAAAATTGTAGCTAAGGAAAACGCTTAGGGATGCATTTAAATCCCACTGGTATTTAAGGATTCAGACAAGTGCTATCCTGATTCAGAGCTGCAACCTTTTCCACCCTTCTCCAAACGTGTTTAGGTCACCAGCTAGGCTGCTCATACGCCGCTCAGACAGGTCCCAGCTCCACACACCCACGCACATGCAGTCCACTGTGTCTGCTGTATTCACAGCCATGTCACTCTTCATATTTTCTGTACGTAGATGTGTTTAAAGCAAAACCAAATGCTTTCCTAAAGCACCTTGCCTCTGCAAACCAAGCTGTGTCACTAGAAATGTTTTCCTTAGCTTCAGATGCTACTTGTAAATTCACTCCATGACTGAGGAAGCTACTTTGTCTTGAAGGAGGAGGGACAAGCACTGGAGAATCTTACAAATTGACATAGTAGCAGATATGATTACTGAGACCTTCTCATCATATCCCAACAAATAGTATTTTCCTGCCTCTTTCCCTGCATGGCAGCATGTGGTAGCAGAGAAGCCTGATTAGAGATTACCCATTAGGAAAGCCAATGTCCTCATTAGATCTGTATCTTGGCAGCAACAGGCATGCATCCTCATTGTTTACAAAAGAGAAATACAATATTGACAGATGCTGTTGAATGGCTTTAATGTGTTTCATTCCAGAAATGGCCCTGTTCTAGTGTCAGGTGATCTTTCCCATACAGCTACTCACCACCAGACTGTGGGCTTAGTAAGGATTATTTAACATCCCTTAACTTTCTTGAGAAAGTGGGAAGACAGGCTCAGTGTAAAAGAAGGAATAGTGGAAATGCATAAGTGACTGTTTAAGCTGTGTGCTCAGGGCTGGCCCAATAGCATGATTGATGAGCTACTGCAGAACAAATTAAGATCAGCTTACTACCTTTTGGGGCCTTTGTCAGAGGCCTGCATCTCATGGGTCTGCTGTGAACCTGTAATCCTATGGGGCATTTATTGACTGCTGAGCTTGTCCCTTAATTACTCTCTGTCAAGCTTGCAGGAGTCAGGATTTCTCAGTGATCAGAACTGCCAGTATTTAGAGATACATCACTTACAGCTGTCAAATGACCACAATTTTATTTTAGCTTCATTGATTGATAAAGATGCATATGTTTTTGCCTGCTGATAAATTTGGACTTGAGCCATACTCCTGCTCATCTCTTGTCACCTCCCCCAAATCCAAACTCCATTATCATTAGCGCAAATGTTATACAGCTATCAGTGTTAACACGTGAAGCTCTCCCTTGTATTTTTAGACTTTGATAGAAGTTGCACAGCCCAGGAGATGAGACCCACACTTGGGCAACCCATTTATGGTGTGTATGTGTGGCCCAGATGAGACCCACAGTTGGGCGACCCATTTATGGTGTGTATGTATGGCCCAGACTCATATGCGGGCTCAGAGCCGGTGGCATGGAGCAGCCTCCCACAAGCCGAGGTCTGGGGCGAAGCCGGATTTCCAGCCTGACTCCGAATAATATGAAAAGCACAAATATCCTTGGTGAGGACTAAATATCCTTAGTCTTCCCTGTGCCTCTTGATGGAGGAGAAATGGTTCCCAGGGTAAGAGAGGTTCTGTCAGTACAGCCCACAGCTGCATGGGTCCCTGTGGCAGCCATGCAATTCCGGGAGCACAGGGACAATCCTGCTTGGGGAGGATGGATAAAACTCATCATGCTTCCTGGTCATTTAAAGGCTGCTTGCAAGAGCACCTTCAATGCTGCAGAGGCCAACAAATAGATCACAAATTGACTACAAAAGGAGGGAAAAATCTGGAACCAGCCAGTACAGCCACATGTTTCCTATCACAGCTGAGAGCACTGACACCAGCCCGGCAGGAGCACACAGGTGCTAGCCACCCAGCGCGGTGGTTAGCCTAATGAATCACAATTACAGAAGCACCTGAACCAGATAATGCTGTGCTCATTTGCTCTGAAATGCATAAAAGCGTGCAGCAGCCCATAATATCTCTAAACTCTCTGGTGGTTTTGGGTAAGGTGCTGTTAGACCTGCCTTGTGTGCTGTGGCACACACCTTTAGCTAAGGCTTTCAAAAGCAAGGGGGAGCTTAGATACGTTTTCCAAGACCTGGACTCCTATGGAGCCTGGAGCTCTCCCTCCCTTAGCATAGCTCAGCACAGAGGCCTTCCAAGGGGATGGCACCCAGAAACCTTACCAACTTTGGGGAATTGCAGTCAGCAAACTGGCTTTATACAAACTGCAGCTGGAAAGTGACTGCTGGTGTCCTTTCTGGTTCCCCCATCCTGAGCCCCCTGAGGAGGGGAATACATTCACCCCCCAGGCAAGCATGGCCAGCTGCCAAGCTCCCCCACTCCCACCCTGGATTGCTGTGCTGTTAGGATTTGGGGACAGCCATATGTCTGCAATCCACTTTTCCTTCCCCAGGGCAATCCCCTATCTCCTTCCTTCCTAGGAGCAAGGACAGGGATGGCCTTGCCCACAAGAACTCCCCCAGTCCACAACCGTCCTGCTTCAGCGCACAGCGTGTCTCCCACCACCAAAAGGCAGATCTTGCGTGGCTTTGTGTTACTAGAAGTGCATGTGGTACCCTGTCATGGTTTAACCCCAGCCAGCAACTAAGCACCACGCAGCTGCTCACTCACTTCCTCCCCGACCCCCCAGTGGGATGGGGGAGAAAATTGGGAAAAGAAGTAAAACTTGTGGGTTGAGATAAGAACGGTTTAATAGAACAGAAAAGAAGAAACTAATAATGATAACACTAATAAAATTACAACAGTAATAACAAAAAGATTGGCATAAACAAGTGATGCGCAGTGCAATTGCCCACCACTCATCAATGGATGCCCAGCTAGTCCCCGAGCAGCAACACCCCCACCCCCACTCCCCACAGTTCCTATACTAGATGGGACGTCCCATGGTATGGAATACCCTGTTGGCCAGTTTGGGTCAGCTGTCCTGGCTGTGTCCTGTGCCAACTTCATGTGCCCCTCCAGCTTTCTCGCTGGCTGGGCATGAGAAGCTGAAAAATCCTTGACTTTAGACTAAACACTTCTTAGCAACAACTGAAAACATCGGTGTGTTATCAACATTCTTCTCATACCTAACTCAAAAACATAGCACTGTACCAGCTGCTATGAAGACTCTAGGTAGTTAACTCTATCCCAGCTGAAACCAGGACAAGTATGACCTTGGGTGTCCTACTGAGCAGACCATCAAGAAGTAGGTGTCACCCCTGGGAAAGGTCTGAGTTCTGGCTGTCCCAGGGGTGCTCCCAGAACTCTGGGGAAGGGCTGAGCCTGTGGGCATGGGGGAAGCACTGCTGGGAATCTCTGAGGAGGTCTCACTCCTTGCTTCAATTCCCTGCCAGGCCAGGGCAGTTGTGCCTCTCTCCATACAGTCTTGCGTATCGTCGGGGCTCAACCTGGACCGATGGACGGGGGGCAGAATTCAACAGAGAGGGACAAGGGCAAGTCCGATTGTGGAAGTTTCCCATATTTTAGAGCAATGCTGTGCCAGAAGCTGCAGGCACACAACACCTGGGCAGCCAAACGTGTGGGGGGAGGCTGCCGTGACAGCTCTGCATCTCTAGCACCTCCACCCACAAGTGCATTTGAGCATCTGTTACAGAAATAGGGATTTTGTTATTAATAGCCCCAGATCACTTACAGCAGGGAGGACTCTTCACCTTGAAAACTGCAAGGAGAATTGCAGGGATGGGTAAAGTGCTAAAAGCTGGGATGCTACTGAGCTTTGCAGAGGGATAAGGTAAGGAACACTTACAAGGTTACTGGGTCCGCACTATCTTAACTTCCAAATGAGCTCCAGCCTGGTGAGTCATCATTCAGAGCAGTAATTGGTTCAAATAACCCAATTACTCATCAGTTGACCCATTTTATCTCCTTTGGGTTCTGCCCACAACTGACATCAGACTCTGCTAGTTATAAAATATATAGTAAAGGAGACATTGTAAGAGGCCTAGATTTTTTTTTTTCTCCCCCAGCATTGGGTTTTCTACAAAGCAATAGCATGCAAAGCTGCCATATCCGGGGGTGTGTGGTTTTGGTGATTAGTTTTCTGCTGAAAAGCACATTCCTGCAGCAAAAGTATTACCTTATTTCTGAAAATTGTGAGAAAAACCAATCCTGCTGCAAAAGTGTTAAGATGTTTCCAAGTGATTTCTAAGGATATCCTAAGAGCAAATCCAGATTGCCATCCTAGAACTGCCTGACATCTCTTCCTGGAAATGACAACACTAAGGAAATATTCTGATCTCAAAAACTGGTGAGGCAGGACCAGATGAGAGCACTTGTGGATCATGTTTTAACCGTGTGAAGGGGTGTAGCAAACTAGCACAACTAGAGGGAGAAAAGCCATGTACGGGGAGACTTGTTCCTCTCTGTTGCAGGATGGCAATGGAGATGGTAAAGACTTGTAAAGTTTTGCTCTGGCAAGGTGGTCATGAGCTCCTTAGTTCCCAAGCAGCAACAGTGGAAAATTTTTAATGAATTATCCACAGATGGAGTTGAAACTTCTCGCCACAGGCTTTTACTCATGCACACAGCACCATGCTGCTGAAAATACTGACTAGAGAAACTGCTCTGAGTGATGTCCAGAGTGCTTTAGTCGCACCACCTGAACCCTCAGCTCTTCCTGTCTGTGTAGGGGAAAAGATGTCTTGGTTTCAGTAGGAGTGAGCCACGGAAGGCTATCTAGCAAAAGTCTCTGTTAAATCAAGTATGAGCTGTGCTGTTTAAAGAATTTAAAAGCGCAAAGATACGGTTAGAACCTAGCAGAATATTCAAAAGCAGCTGCTTAAGTCAAGGTCGTTGTGGGGCTTTTTTACCCCAAAATTACATGTCTGAGTGTGATTTAACTTAATGCTAATTACTTACCTATCATGTCTCTGGAAAGGGAGAAACATGAGAAATCACATTTGATGCTGTCTGTTAAATGTATCCCTAATATATCCTCTATGAAGGTTTTTTTTTTTTTTTCCTGTTCTACATTCCCTGTTGTCATTTTTTAATCATCTTTATTCTGTAGAAAAAGGGAGCTTGGTATAAACACAGGTATCCCCAAAAGCTTTCAGTTCACCTTTCTACGAAATATTAATATTTCCCTTTCATTTAGTAGTTATCACATTTTCAGGTTTTATGCACATGTGCTTAGATCAGTCAAGTGCTGAACTCCCACCTAGCACTTGGAAAGAGATGCAGAAATGTTTGCAAAAATATTTATAGTATGTTTTCTAAAGCTCCTGCTTGCCATCTCAAAGCAAAAAACAAATATCATGTCTGTACTGAATTAAACCAGTCAACTAATTTAACAGTGCCTATTAAAACATGTATCATATTTCAACAATTATTTTTTAAATTATAGCTTTTGCAAGTGCCGCTAGAGGAGGCTACTGTAACCTTTAACATCCAGTGATAGATTTCCAGCAGGCAGCTCACAGAATTGTGGGGAACCCTTTGATCTTTACAGCCACATCCTTCCTTAAAAGCTCTTGTCCCATACCTAATGAAATGATAAAGCCAAAGAGAGGGACTTTTGCTCCTTGTTGTAGCTAGCACCGAATCCCCTTTTCTTCAAAGGAAACAGCATCTTTTGAGAATGCAAAGACTTAAATGTCCAGAGAAAGAAAAATGGGTTGCCTAACAAGCAAACAGCAAGAAATACAGCTACCAAAGACATCTTAAGCTTCAATCACCCTTCTGCAGGTCAGCACGTTTACAGTTTCCTAGTTGCTAGTGCAGTAGTTTTTCAGGGACTACCAGCTCTAAATGAAAATGGAGGCTTTACATCTGAAAGAATGATGTCTTTAGCAGTTAATCTCTCTAATCACAAGGTTTTCTAACTGCTAATCTAGCATTTTGTTATCCAACAGGGATTTACCCCGTTTCATTCAATCAGATTGCATGTCAGATTAATGGCCTGCTCAGAAGGCAGAGGCTGGGTATCAGTCCCCCACGGCCAGGGCAGAGGGATGGGGAGAACATCTGCATCCTGCAAATCCTTCCAGAGGATTTCACACTTGGAGGTGTTGAGTAGGCTGGCATTTATTTTTAACGAACATTGTGCACACCCATGAATCTGCATCTCCACCAGAACAACAAAATTAAGTGGTTCTACTTCTTTTGACAGGAAAGAGAAAGCACAAGGATCAAGTTTCACATGGGTTTGACAGATGCTTCTCTTATCAAAAAGATGTCACCACATTAAGTGCCCAGAAATGGGAGCTTTCTTTACAGACACACTTGTTTTCTGCTTCCCCAGCTTCCCTTTCAAAATAAATAGAAAATCACTTATCTTTAAAAAATTAAAACCTATGTTCATGATAGATTAAATAATCTTTCTGCGATGATTAAATCAGACTGAGTATCTCTAGGGGATGCTCTGAGGCTTGAGGAAAGCTTTTCCAGCATGCCGTCACTGTGCCTACGTTTCCCAAATTATTACCTACCTTCATACAAAAACATTACCCCAGTCAGAGACTGAACCCTGCAAGGTTATCTTTGCTATCCACTAGACATCTTAAGTGATCTACTCATTTCAGTGCATATCTGGAGCTCAATAGCTGCAATCCATTTAGAAGGCCCTCATATAGTCCAGTGATATAGAGTCATAAAACTTTATCTGACTGTTTAATTAAAGACAGAAAACTTGTCCAACTATTAATGGCTAAATTATCTTTTTCATTTTCTGTTCTTAACATGCAAAGTACCCAGATCTCCACAAACCTGCACAGAGCTTAGCTGTACACCCCAAAGCTAGCACACTGGTATTTTAATGGTCAGACTTGCTCTCCTATAAAGAAAAGTTGAATTGGAAGACAATACCTGACAGCAGCACTTAGTGACAGCTGGCATTATCAAAATAAAATAGTTTTAATTCAATTCCTAACTAGCATGACGTATTTGACAATTATCTAAGGGCTTAATTCAGTAAATATATGTCCTTCTGTTCTGTATTCCTTCTATTGATTTTAATGAGACCTAATGCTAAGTAAGAGACATTCAACAGGAGGAATACATTAATTACTTATATTGCTTTCAGTTACCAGCATATCACCAATATATCTACCTCACGTGCACGATTTTCTAAAAAAATTAAAAGTTGGAAAAACATGCCCACAGTGGTCTACCTCTGTAGCAAATGCCATAGTGAAAGCAAATATTCGTAACAGTAATTTAGGGTACTTCCCTAGCACAGAGTAGAAGGTAGTGAGGCTGGAGGGGTTTTTGCTCTTGTGTTTTCCTGTGGAGATATGGACCCGCTGAGAGGACACTGGACAAAGATGCCTATGCCACTGGAGAACGTACCAGCACCATAACTGGAGGCAATTCCTGATCTAATATATCTAAGCTGTGCTGCATTGTGCAGAGGCACCAGCTTACCTTGTTTGTTTCTGCATTTGACTCTATTTTGCAGGATAGACACATGCCCGGTACCTATTTCTATCAAGGCTTAAGCAACTTTAATTACTTGAAATTCATCCATAGGATTTAAATGTAGTAGATTTCAGGCAGGTGGACGATTAAGTCCAATAAGTGAAATATAAATTGTTTCTACGTTGTACGGACTGTCTGGATGGGACATATTTAGCTGTTCTATGGAAAAGTTTGAAGGTGAAGTAGCTGGTAACAGATCCAAAGTTCTGTATAATCACAAGCAGTGACTGTAAGAAAGATGGTAAGCTTACATCCAGAAATTAATTTTTAAGTTCTTCTGCACTATCCTAGTGAGATGACAGGCATTACTGAACAACTTTTTTTATGCCACAGTGGCACAGCAGGCAAAAAGCTTATAGACAAATTATTTTTAGTTATTGCAGAACCAACTCAGTCATACACCTAATGGTTTGTACATCTAATAATACAATACTGGTTGCATCACCTTTACAATCCCAAGGAACTAGTTCACTGGAAATGTATCACACTGAACAAAATGTCAAAACAGCTGTTTAGTGCTTTAGTATCAATTCACCAATTCCATAAATACTTTGAATGGTGGGAGACAATACACTTATTTGCAGAATATCCCAACTTTAGAGTATCCACAAACACTCTGGAGGGCAGGATGATAAGGCAAAGTGCTCTCGCCAGAACAGAAAGCTCCTCTGACACAGGTAGGATGCAATTCAGGAAGGACAAATGTAAAGCACCACCCTTGCGTACGAATAACCAGCTGCCCGTGTGCAAGACAGAGAGCAAATGAGTGTGCAGCAGTCCTTCAGAGGAGGATCAAGGGATTATAAATGACTGCTCCTACTGCTGTGTGAGAAGGCAAACATGTCAAGCTGGATATTTGGCAGTGCATGTGCAAGGAACACACTGACACCTCTCTGGTGTGCTCTGCTTCGGCGAGTCCAGCTGGAGTACCATGCCCAGGTCTGGGTGCTGCACTTTGGGATTAAAGGGAGTGGAAATTAGGGGAGAGCAGGGACAACAGCCAGAGGTCCAAAAGTGTCACCTGTGTGGGCAGATGAAAGAACTGAGGTTGCGTAGTCCTGCAATGGCTGAGGGGAAAGATGAAGATTTTCAAACACACAAAAGGTTCCTCCAGAGAGAAAATATTATTCCCTGTGTGCAGCACAGGGACAAGAAGGAACCGATTCAGACTTTAGCTAAAAGAAGGACATTAATGACACAGAGGCACAGGAGCAGGTTGCCTGGAGAGGATGTAAAAGGCTTGAAGCCGAACAGGCCAGACCTCTCTCTTAGGATTGCCTTGGTCAATGTGAACCTGCCTTGGGGAAGGCAAATGGTCTCTAAACACACCATTCTCATAATAAAGGTTTTCTGAGTTGGCAGCACTGCCTGGCGTACAACTAAGACAAGCTTTCTGTCTGTCCCATGGTGGCTTGGAACAGATGGCATGCAGCCCTGCTAAAGCAGGGCTGCACGCAGTGACCTCCTGGGCTTCTACTCCTGTTAATATCTGCCACTCCAAAATGCCATTATGGAAGTGAAGCGATCCCCTCTGCAAGGTGTGTACCTCAGACACCGTCACCTGAATATCCTCAGCTGGGCACCGTGCCTCCCAGCACCCAGAGGGCCCGAGGGCCGGGCTCGGCTCAGGACCGCCAGCCCCAGCCCCACCGCATGTCCTTCCCCAGGGGTCTGCAGAGGGCAAGGGGGACCGATCCAAGGGCAGAGCCAACCAGGGAGAAGGAAGGGGCATGTAACGTAACCAGACGGAGCCCAGCCAGAACGTAGTCTATTTATTTAGTCGTACGTAGTAGTGCAATGCTTGTAGCATGCTGTAAATTCCCAACAGGAGGAGATGATCAGTATCTCAAGTGCTAGAAAGCATAGATAACATACATCAGCAAATACTTTGATCCCGACTGCTTATATCGCAGAGTAATGGGATGAAATAAAAATGGTTTCTGCTGTTGACTAACTAGTGACCATAAATTAGAGGTAAGAAGTGGCAAGTCTAAAGCACAGCAGAGGTTCAGAGTGCAGCAGTGGGACACAAGGGTGGCAGGAAAAATGAACTGGAAAGATACTATGACTCCAACACCCAGTGGAGGGCAAGGGAGTTTTCCTCAACATGATCAGAAATAAACGTGCCATTGAGAAGTGGAGATGCAAAGTGCTGGGCAGAGCTGCAAAGGAAAAGAAGACGTGAGGAGAGTCGGCATGGCTGAGCAGAAAATGCCAGTCAAGGGGATGCCGCGCTGCGCCGCCATCGCACCAGAAAGCAATGTGTGGTCCAAATTATGAGTGAGCTACAAGCATACTCTGAAGTCTGTTTTCTGCCTTAGAAAAATCCAATAACGGGCAAATAAATGGGATGAGGTCCTAAATAAAGGGGATGAGGTAAAGATGGCTTAAGACTGTACTTCTCATCCAGCCTTTGTCCTGCTCCCCTGTGGCAGTCAATGGCCAGGTTTCCCTTTACATGTCTACCCAGCCATCGGCTGAAATTGCGCTCTCTCTGATTGCTGGGTGGGTTGCCGCTTTGGCCCCCCTGGGCGAGCATCTGCAGGATGGTGTGACTGGGGGCAGGAGTTCCAGAGTCCCCCATGAAGCCCCCACCAGCAGGTCTGGTCCCGGAACCAGGCGAAAGTGCCGTGCCAGTGGAGGAGCAGTGACCTAGGCTGCATAAAAGGTGCAACGAAAAGGGGAAATTACTGACAATGAAGCTGCAGTCCTGAATGAGGATCTGCAGGAAAAGGCAAAGACATTTAAAAAGAGGGTGAGTGAGACACAGCTTCAACAGGAGAAATAATAGGGGAGAAAATCAAGGAGGGAAGAGGCTGGGTGGGAAGAGAAAATTCTACGCCCGCGTGTGAGGGGAACAGGCTATGAAGAAAATTGACTCTGAGTGAAAAGGAAGCAGCCTAGACAAAGACGATGTGGTGCGAAAACAAAGAAGGGAGCTGACATGCTGGAATAAGAAAGGAAAGGAGGAAAGAGGGGCAGTTCACAAAACGCCTAATCTCAGTGCAAATGAGAGGACAGCTGGTCTTGCTAAGAGCTCAAAGGCTATATTTTGACAGAACCACAAAACCCACACAACTCCTTACCATCCTGCAAAAAAAAGCGGAAATATCCAGGGTTATGGTAATTACACAAATATGTTATTTTTCAAGGTTTGAGCCAATGTATTTTCTAAACCAGTGACATGGATCTGCAGAGAGGCTAATTTTACACAGCAAGGAACTATTGGCTAGAGCTACAAAGAGTACAGTTGTGCTAGTAAGATCAAATATGACTTTTCAGTATAATCCACATTTCTGAAATTATTTATATCAGAGCTTACCCAGTCTAAATCAGCCAAGGCAAGTGTATGAAGTGACTTTCCATGAAAAATGTTATCTATACTTAGCTGAGGTTAACAATTTCCCCAAAGTTTACAGGAGAATCTGCATGCCATTTACAATTGATTAACTATTATTTGGCAGACTATTTGTGCAATGAATTGCTGACATTTTGAAAAGAGCTATTTGATGATTTAACATAGGCTTAAAATGTGACCTTTGATTTATACAAAATGCATATAAAGTGGGTAAAATATGCTGTTGAACTTACTGCATAAGTCTTGTCTGATAGCTATGCATCCTTTCTGTTTCTGCTTTCCTCTTAAGTTCTCTGCAGGAAGATTTTGGTGGATTTTTCAGGTACAGATTTGAGCATCATCCATTCCACAGTGCTATTTCAAAATGTTAATAAACGATCATGCTGAACCAGAGCCAAAGCAGCAGCAAGATTTATCATTCTTAATATTAATAGATGATCAATGTTTATTCAGCTTAACCAAAGTGAGGTTTGGTGCGGTTTTTTAATAAATGACAGGAATTCTACATTTACTTAAGAAATCTATCATCACCTCTGTAGGTAGCAACTTACCATGATAGTTAACGTCAAATATTATTTTTCATTTGAAACTAGAAAAAGAGACATGAGGTGTTTTGAGGTTAGCTTTAGTTCCTGAGATGAAAAAGCAGATGGAGACAATCTAATCTGAAGCGCTTGCCAGACTGACTCCCAGCTATACCATCTGAGGAAATACTATAACATATAGCACTGATGGAAAGGAGAGAAATTTCTGCTTTGTATGCATACAAGAATCTGTATGCATTTGTTCTTCTGCATGCTTGGCTTTATGCTTATTGACTCAAGCCTATTATCCCTACTTCAGTGGTTCCATGTACTTCCAGGTGATACCAAGCAGAAATACACATTTCCTATCTATGAAGCATTTCTGCACAGTAAGACTTGATTTCTCTCTCTGCTGTGTAAGAGCTCAAATTTCTGCTCTTAGTGAAACATCTGTCTCGGTTTCCTCATGCAACTGCTGTACACCTGCTTTTATTCTGCTGCTCTTTGCTTTGTCGTGATCTTTTAAAAAATATAGAAGATTAATGTATCAACAGCAACATCGTACTTAAAGGTTGCATGGAGATTTTCCCTTCAAATCTGACCTTTCCAGTGTTATTGAAAAAAGAGCACAATATTGGGAAATATATATATATATGTATATATGCAGGATCTTTTCTACTCTTTCTAGACATATTGCAATGCTATATAGGGAGGCCAGAAAACTGAACTGGAAAGAGTCTTGAGAGGTCACTTAGTTACCCTGCACCAAAGTAGAGCTGCAGATATCCATTTATTCCTGACAGATGTGGATCTTTAATTCCTCCAATCAAAGAGAAACCTAAATGTCTCAGGGTGGTCCCCTTCTGGGGACAAGTAGGAACATTAGTGGTTTCCTAAGGGTTTGCCTTCGGATATAAAAAGAAGAAAGAAATTGTGACTTTTTTGTTGCTGTTGATTAGATCAATAGCAGATGAAGGAGAATAAATAGGGTGCTTGGATGAGAAATCTAATCCCATAAACTAAGGAAGGTCCATGGGAACAGAGGAAGATAACATCAACCTCAATCTGTTTATGAAAAACCATGTATGGAGGCAACTATCTCCACTTTCCCAAAGAAGACATTTCAGCCTTAATTTTGATTGCAAAACTTATCACATCTTCAAGGCCAGTTTTTGAACTGTTTCAAGCCAAGAATTCTTCACCTTTGCTCAAATCCTGCCCATCCCATCTCTAACTCTGTGTACCAAATTGATCTTTGAGACCTTCACTATAGAGCAACTGAGGAAATCAAACAAGTCTGCAGTGCTCTTGTGCAGAAACAAAAGGGGAGGTTTCAAAGAAGTTTCTTCCACTAATATAAACAGGTGAGACAAAATGTGATTTCGCAACTCAACAAATGACCCAGGAAGGATCCTAAAATAGCCAATGGGGCACTGTGGATTTCTGCGGTTACATAGAAGTCTCAGGCATAATTATTATTGATAGGCATGTGGTTTCCCATAAACTCTCAGAGGCTGAAAAACTGGTCTACAAATTTCATGGAAGAGAGATTCGTCCTAGATTTTCTGTCTTATTTTGGCTAGATCAGAAAGACTGTGATTGATAACAGCGTCTCAGAAATTTGGCACTTTGAACCTGCAGACTGCTCCAGCTTAGGTAGAAGCATGAATTTACAATGTTTTATTAAGATAGGTATGCATTAAAAAAAAACACCCAAAACTTTCTGAAAGAGAATTAAAATACAGTTGTCGCTCATATCAGGTTTTCAAGCACTCATCATTTACTACATCATTTAAACTGAACTGCCCAGTCCCCAGTCTTAATAGTAGTATAAGACTGCCAAAGGCTTCAGCTGAAGTCAGGTCACATTATGCTAAGCACTGCTCATGAGTAAAATATAGAACCAAAGTAAGCAGATGACACTTCCCATCCACTTAAAATAGAAACTGCAAGTGAAAGCAGAGAGAAATCTGTTGCACTAATTTACAGAGAGTAACCCATTTCGAGGTGTTAAGTAATTTGGTCAAGGTCACATAAGATATGTGTGGCAGAGCCAAGAAACAAGAATAGCAAAGTCTCATAGGAATTTCCGAACTCATTTGTCTTCTCCTCATTTAAATCCTTAAATAATAAGGACAAGAGCATAACTAACATGTCCAAAGATAATAGATAGATACTAAAGTCTGTATCATATAGGCTTTATATCATGCAGACAGGCATGGTTATGCTGCATCCATAGATGAAGTCTTCTAGTTTAGGCTGATGCTTCTTTAAACAGCATGAGCAGCACAAGCCTGAAAAAAAGTGTATTGTCACTCTTATTGACACCAAGCAGTACTCCCTTCTTCAGGAGTGATGGAGTACATGAATCCCTCCTAAAGAGCATCATACCAGTCAGCAGACCTCCTTACTTAAAATTATTAAGTACCCATTCAACAAGACAGACTACATACACAAAACCAGAGCGAGGATGCTCACAGAGTGATGCACCTGATAGATGAATCCACTTCCCCGGCCAAGAAGGAAGATAAGTGATGGCAGCATGCGTGCGTGCAGGTGTGCACACAGGGTGAAGACATGCCCACCCACCCCCACCCCCAGTGCTGCAGTCGCACCAGCACGGGGCTTTGCTCCGTGGCAGGGGCGGCCTTGGGGTCCCACCTGCTGGGGTCAGCTCTGCAGCAGCGAGGGACTAGGGGAGACTACTGACATTTGAACAGACTAGCTAGTCTGAGGGAGACATTTCATGTATGCTTTATACAATAGAATTTTTATTTCACCTACAAGTAAAAGAACAGCGCCCAGAGGAAGAGTTAGTTAAGATACTACCCCCAAATGTGCATGATCTATGCTGGAGCATGGCAGTGAGTCAGCTGTGAGATGCATGGTCATTATGCACATACGTGGCTGTAAACATGCTCGTGCTTCTCTTTCACCCCTTACTCCTACAATTGTAGCAGCATTAGCTTAGTTCTTAGACCCAGGTTTTTCAATAAAACATTTTTCCAGCTGTTAAAAAATATAATTTTCAAAGAAATTTCATTTTAAAATGTTCTTTCTTTCTTCCAAGCTTCTCCTTTTGTGCCAACACCTTTTCTGAGGATGGAGAAATTTTTAGGAGCTGCAGGTAGGAAAGAGGTGAGAGGGGAAGAGAACTTTTCTAAAAACTGGGGGGAAAGTGTAGGCATCATTCATCTTGCTGTAGTTGAAAGGTGTGACAGAGGTGAAGGGAAAGACGAGGGGAGGCAGAAAATAGAAGAAAAGGAAAACCAAGCCTGTTTTAAAAAACAAACTAAGTAACTATGAAACTCAGTAGTTTCTGGTAAGACAAAAGAATTTGGTAACTTTAGAGGCAGCTCTACCTCTGTGATTTCAGAGAATATTACAGCTCAGCACAGTCAATCCTTAGCCCCTCTACAATTGTCAACTCCTTCCTCCTCCTCTCTTTCCTTAGCCACCTTTCCTGGTACTAAAGTCCTCCCTTACATTTTTACTTTTTCCAGCGGTAACAGTTTGTCTAATAAAAGACATTAACGCTGTTCCCAAGCCCCTTCTGACTAATTTTCTTAGTTCATGACAGCCAGAACAACACTAACTCTCCTCCCCTCCTCCCAAAATATTAATAGGGAGTCTTTTATGTTAAAATTGAACAGCATTTGAGAAAACACTTCACAATTTGGGGGATGTCTCCTGTTTATGGGTACGAGGATGCTGTGAAAAAACAGATTTGATCACATTACTCAGTGACTAAAGGTCTGCTTCAAATATTAGAAGGCAGTGTCTCTCTAAGACCCATCTGTCAACACTATTCATGTGACACTCCTCACCCTACCATGTGAATCCCTTTAATGGATCACTCCCTGCTTTCCTGTGTAGAGACTGGACATCAAAAATGCACTTTGGGTTCAAATAAATATTTCTCTAACTTTGGTGAACATAAGGAAGGGAATTTCAAATAGTAAAGACATTTAGAAACCTTCCAAATTATTTTTTGCTTTGTTTTTAAGGTCATTTAGGAAAGGCAGCTGCATTGACTTTTGTAAAGGGGCAGAAGATATTTTGCTTCACACATATGAAAAGGCAAAGGCAACGTAAAATGCCTTTGCCCAACCTCAAAGCCCCATGAAAAAAAAAATGGATTTTGCCTTCCAGAGAAGACGACAACATTTTTCCAGTGGAAAAATTCAATGTTCCTGGCTCTGGCTTGAGCACAAACTCTGCCTACAGAACAGCCCAGAGGTCTCGGAGAGAGGCTGCCGCCTGCTGCTTTAGCTTACTTTACAAAGTGTACTTTTTCCCAGAAAAGTTCCCCATCACTGCTGCTCACACCTCAACTCCGACATGCAGAGCAGTGGCTTTTGTGCTGCTTGCTCCCTGTAGGTGACAGAGCTCAGGTTCACACTATATGGATCCATGCCTGGGCAAGCTCTAACCAACCATATTTTTAAAAACAGGAAGATCCCAGCTGACAATCTTAACATTTGATTTGATATTTTTGCAGGGATCTCAGGACTACGAAGAGTCAGTTACTTTCCTTGAACTGGTTTTTCTCCATGTTTTCAGCATTCCTTCTCTCCCCCATCTTCCTTGTGGCTTTATGTCCGTGAACAACAGCTTGCATTAGAGTAGCATTTCATCTCACAAAATGTGGAAAGTTTTTTTTGCCAGAAAATGGCACATATGGTGTATGACACAGTCTATTCAGATTCATCAGCCCCTGCTCTTCCAGTAGCTAGCAAAAGAAAAATCTTCCTAAAAGTAGCAAAACTGGTAGGGACCTCAGGATCTCGCCTTGGGAGAAGCCATTCTAAAATCCTGGGAAAAAATGAGTTTTAGCATGCTCACTAACTTTCAGTATCTGACCACAAATCTTAAGAAGCTGTGTCTTAGAGAGACAAAAATGCATCAAAAACTGCAGTGGAGATGAGAGAGTAAGAGAGCTTGTGCAAGTCACATACAGAGCTGCCAAATTAAATGTCATACCAATATATGTTACTTGGGGAAATCACTACACACTGTCATACTATTCTGTCATTAAGAAAAGCACCCAGAGGTGATGTTGATGACAAAGCTTCCAGCAACACCTGCAGCTCCTGAGCCCTGGGGCAGCAGCGGCAGCAGGAGGGCTCCGCCGGTGCCGCCACTGGGCAGCGCCAACACCCCTTCCAACTACCACCCTCACCCCAGGGCAGGTGCAGGGGTACCCCCAGGACACCCCAGAGATGCACATCAGGATTTCCCACTCCTGAAACACGTGTGGACGTCCAGGGTGATGGGCACATCACCAAGTCAGCATTGCCACGCTGCTGCACAGCTGGATTGTGCCCCATGTTCCTCGGTGGGGTTTGATAAAAAACCACAGCCTGACCCTGGAGAGGGAGTTCTTGAATGAAGACACATCATGCAGACACATATGCTGGCCATGAACATGCCTATGTCTACGCATTCTCATGGTGCAAAAATCTTAATGACTAGAGCAGACACTTCATTTCTCTCAAAAGAGTTTTTTCATGCAATAACAGAAATGATGGTGCAGGAAAAACAACTCTTTCTGGCCTGAGGTAGTTTTCTTCAACAGAAGTAAGCAGTAGAAAACACAATTTCTCTCCCAATGGGAATCCTTGTGTATTGTATGCCAATGTGTGTATATGCCTTGCCCTCCTACATTTTATATAGTTTTAGGTCCATGATCTTTCTCAGCAGCTATTATAAATGTAATGTGAGACATGCTAAACTTTTCACAACCAATAAAAATAAATGTGTGTACAGGTAATAGCTTGTACAGGCTCTATATGGTTAGAAGATAAAACACAAATACACTTTTCCTCTCCAGGTTCAAAACATGCAGATTGCCACCGTGTAAACAAACGAAACAAAAAAAAAAAAAAAAAAAAAAGGCAAAGAAAAAGGATATTGTGAAAAGCACGTGATAGGTTTGGCTTCAACAGCAAGCTATACCACGTGCTTTCCAAGTGACACTGAGCAAGTCATGACTTCTTCCTGTGACATCTGATGGCAATGGTCGTCTGGTTTTGGTGTTCTCTGTGCTTTCCTCCCATTTAAATTTTATGTTTTTAAGAAAAGGAATTTCTTTCCCATGGTGAATGTCTATGGCTTCTGGTGATAAAATGGGGACTGGGGGCCTTCTGCCCAAAAAAGACAAAGATATCCAACCTCGACATAGGGTCCCAAGTAAGACAGTGCAGGCAATAAATCTTCCAGATTTAGTCTACAACTAGTAGAACAGTGCTATGTTTAAGCAAAATACACAAAATTATACCTACAAAATTATAGCAGGGAGGTCCCTGAGCCGGCTCCCAGGCAGGCTGGCCCCATAGCACCGTACAGCACCGTGACAGCTGCAGCTTGCCGTTCAGCAAGGTAGAAGTGCCCTCAGCGTGTTTTCATGACAGAGGATGGGTCTGGATAAGCATTGCAGCACAATTAGAGATGTCTTGTTCACACAAATTGATTTCGGTGCCCAAATTCCTCAGCTCTTCAGTCCTGCCAAGTCAAGTCAGATGATAGAAAAAAACAACAGTGAAACAGACTGCAAGCTTATAAGCAGACATATCCATTACCTTCATTCCTAAAGAGGAACAAACCCACCCTTCAAAATTCAGGTTTTTAAGAAGTTAATAAAAAAGTAGCATCGCAAAGCCCTATACTTGGTGATGCTTCATCCATGACTTGTCGTAACTACCAACCCTGCCAGTACAGCACGGGATCCAAGATGTTCCCAGCTCCAGCCCTGTCCCGGCCATGTTCTCGGGTGCACACCCGACCCCCCCAGCCCGGCACCTCTGTGGGGACACGTCCCCATCGGAGCCAGCTCCCCTCCACTGGTGCTCCCAGCAGGGCTGATCCTAACTGCCCGGCGGGGCAGAAACGCACTGCCCTTCTCAGCGTGAGCTGATGTAGCTTTGAATTTACACTGACAAAGGCACTGTGTCTGGAGGTGCTTTTCAGGCTAGGACTGTACGTTCAGCCCAGCTTTCAGCCTGGCCATAAGCAGTCTTCGGGGCCCACAGGAGGCAGGATTAGCATATGTGATCAGACAAGACTGCCAGCAGCACTTTGGGCAGCCTGAAAAGGAAAGGCTATTGATTTACTGTAGGGGAAAACTGTGGTGCAGTGTCCTAGACCATTATAATCCCATTCTGTCTTTGCCAAGGTTTTCAACCTTCCTCTCTGTCCCTCGCTCCTTTTTTTTTCCTTTTCCTTTTCTTCTTTTTTTGTTTATTTTGTTTTTTTTTTTTTCTTTTTTCCTTTATGCAGGAGTGTCTTTATTCTAGGCACTGGACTGAGCTGTGCCCCAAGGATTTGTGTCCCAGGTCTGTACATTTAGGGAGGGGAGGAAACTGCAACCCTGGTCCATTATACTCCTCCTGATCAAGAAAGGGCAGATATTACTGTATCTTGTACCTCAAATATCTAACCATCCACTTCATTCCACAGATGCAAAGTGAAATCAGGTATTTCTTATATGAAATGATATTAAAATCAAGATGATTTTGGAGAAATGATTACAAAACATTTAGGGACCAGCTTTAAAAGTGCTTCAGTGGAACTTCTGGCAAGGTAAATTCTTTGTTATTCAATATATTACATGTACCTTGGAGGAATTGAACACAGGCATCAGAAATCAAAGTCATCACTCTACATCTGTGTTCCTTGTATTTTGCTGGTCATGAACTTATTTTGCTTTTGTTTTCTCAGAGGCTTAAGAAGAAAGGAGAAGATGGAAAAAAAAAAAGCTAAGAAATGCAGATGTGATCTGAATTTCTAGAGAACTCAACCTCTTGATAAAATATTATGAGATATTCATATAATCTTCTTTTCCCATCACATATGGTTTCAGTTTGGGATTAATGTTTCACTTTCAATTTGAACTGCATGTTTCTTTTAAAATAATAATTAAAATATTAAGAAAAATCATCAGAAAAATAGATTTTAATGCAGTTTTTCTTATTTACAAATGTAGTAGTAGTAAAAAGAACCTGACTATTCCCAGTTAAAGGACTTTACACTACAGCATATAACTGACTTTTATCTAGCTATAAACAAACACCCACTGAAGAGTAGCACGTTATGGTTAATTAAACAACAACAGTCGGGTGGGGGAGGGAGGAGGAGGAGGAGGAAATAATAGTAATTTAGGTTAACTGGAAAAACGTGAAGAGACTTGTAACGCAGCTACAAATTCAGTAAGTCAAAAATACAAGCCTCTAAAGTTAGTGCTCTAAGTACTACAAATAGCAAACAATGGCAGCATCCCAGGGCACAGTCTCAGCAAATTGATCAGTCATCCTTCATTTGTGGTACCAGACAGAGATTGGTAGCATCTGTAATTTTAAGAGAAGATAAAATGAATATATCTAATCAAAATTGGTCTTTCCACTGAAGCTCTCCCACTTCTTTTTCTTCCAAATGCTGCAGGGTGGGCTTCCTTGTCCATCATGTCATTTCTGCATGGGAGACGCAGCCCTACTGCAAAGTCGCCGGTAGTCTGGGAAGGGAGCATTCAGCATCGTCCAGGGACGTGTGATTCAAGTTCACATTCAAACTCCTTCCCAGGTACCAGCAGGGAGCTGGCTGCTGCCTGGGACTCCTGCCCAACTTCCAGTTCTCCTGCCCAACTTCCAGTTCTCCTGCCATGCAGCCAGCAAGGTCTCATTCCTGTGGGGGCTCAGTGCCCATCCGTGGGTGGGCTGCAATCTGGAGCCCCTGCACTGGTCGGGTATATGGGTGGCACAAACCTGTGGTCCAGGTGCCATCAGCAGGGTGCCTTCAGCGTTGGGCTTCCCGTGGGGGCCCCTTCCTGGCAGGATTTGAGACAGCACCACCAGACTGCTTGGCAAGCCCCAGGCTCAGGGGATGTTGAGGCTGGTAGCTCTCTTTTTCTCAACTTTAGCCGGCTCTGATGTTGAAGGGCAAAAGCAGCCAGAAACACGAGTATTTGTGGGATGGAAAAAACACTCCTACCCTGCATTTATTCTGAGCTCATCTCTGCCCTTCTTTTGAAATAACACGTTAAAGATACATTATATAGCAATTTAATAATAACTTTTCATTCCTAAAGTAAGCAAGTATAATTTATCAGCCTTTTATAGACCAATAACTAGGGACAGAGGGTAAATGTAGCCCGGTGCTGAAAAATCAGCCCACGTTGCCCTGCCCTGGACTATGCCTATCCACTGGAGGCCAACTGTACATGAGACAATATGCCTTAGCAGTCACCTCATTTTTTTTTTTTTTTTGACCTTGCCTCCAAATCAGGCAGCCAGAGAGAAAAGCAGCAGTGCAGATGGGAAGGCAGAGACTGGCACCTTGTGCCCATGGCACCCAGCCAGCTCTGCACCCACCACTGGCAGGATGGTCTCCACTGTCATCTCTGGAGCTCAGCAAAGCTCTCATTGCATCATGGATGATTTGGGTGGCAGGTAATCCTGGGAGGACTCTGGTCCTACTTCCCACCTTCTTCACACCAGGCTGCTCAGGGCTTTGCTCGGTTGGGTCTTGGAACCCGCTCCAAGGATGAAGGTTGCACTCTTGAGTAGGGCTGGGATGCTGCTGGGCACTAGACTTAAAGATCTTTTCAGCACAGATGCCCAGTGAATCAGTCCAAGGTTTGAAGATGAAAAACATTTACTGGGAACCAGGGATGGTTGCTCTGGGTGACAAGAGACCTAGATCATAACCCTACTCTTGCCAAAATCTCCTTGCATGGGAGCAATGGTTATGGGTTTTGGGTGCCTCAGATGGTCCCCCTAGAAAAGATTAATAGTCACTCTGAAGTGTCCATTTAATCTTCACTGCTTCAGTCATTAATATTTGTGAGAAGTTCTTAGATTTCATAATGAAAGGTGCCACAGATGAGATGTAAGATTTTTCTCCTTTGATAATCAAGCAAAAATATTGCATCTAAGCATTCCTAAATTCAGAGTCCCCTGTTAGACTGTAGCCAGCATGTGTTTCATTTGTGGGTTTATGGAAAATGTATATTTCATCACTTTTTCCAAAACTCATTAGCTCAATCAATTTTAGTCCATCTTCTGTCTTCCCTCAGGGTGAACAGAAGAGGAAAACATAGATAAAGGAAGAAATTTAAGCAATATCTGCAGGTGACATCTTCCAGCAGTAGCACTTCTAGCATCTGATAACCTCCCACTGACAGTCTTTCTTGTGGTAAAGGCTGTAACAAACTGTTGCTGGGCAGAAGGAAAATGTCAAGTGCATCATAAAAATCATAGCAAACGTATACCTCAAAATGCTTGAGGATTTATTTCAAGTGTGTATTTCTCCTTTGCATTGCCATATTTTGAACTTCCTAGATCTTTCATAAACAAAATTTAAATGGAGTCATATTTATAAGACAAAATATATGCTTTTATGTATAACTTCTTCAATTATTTTGCTACCAACACACCAGAAAGAGTAGTTACACACTCAGTTACCTAAGAGAGTCTATCCAGGCTCAAATGCTCAGCACTGTGCTGCCAGTTAAGGAAGAGAACTTTAGACTCCTCTTCCCAAAGGCATGATAAACAACAAAAAGCTGCTTTGTCCTATATCTTTTTTTTCTTAAGAAAAATAAAATATTTTTTATGCTTTGTTCCTGCTAGTGAAGCTGTGCTACTGCTTGTACAGAAAAGAGCAATATGCAATAACAAGGATTTTTAATTTGTGCTAGTATTTTTTGGTCTATGGTACATGATGTACCTCTAATAATAAAGTAGCAAGCAAGTGCAATGTGGTGGGCACTGTATTCAGAATACAAATGAACTGGTAGTCTTTTGAAAAAGAGTAAATAAGAGACCTCTAATGCTGAGCAAGATTGAGGGCTCTAATGTACTTGAAAGAACTAGCACAATGCAACAGCTGAATTGTATGTATTGTGCAATTATTAAAATAATTCAGTATAACAAAAAGCTTAATTCTAATATGTTTTTCTAACATTAAAAATAGACTAATGAGAACTACTACTTGTAAACTGCTTTTTGAAGAAGGAACTCAAAGTCTTTTCTTTCATTGCTCCACTGGCCCACTGTGGCCAAGCCCACAGTGGAGGAGAGCTCAGAGAAGGGAAAAAACCCCCAACACACACACACACCCCCCAACCCAACAATGAGCTCAGGAATAATGTATCACAAAGAAGGCTAAACTTATCTCAACACCAGGAAGACTGGAGGGCAACCTCGGTCTTAGGTAAGACAACTGCACCAGTGAGTCATTAGGGTCCCTGAGACAATTAACAAAGAGCATCGACTTCTTCAGCCAGCCAGTCCAGTGTGGGGCAGGGAGCGCGTACATGGCTCAGCCCAACAGAAAGTATAAAAACTGGACAACTAATAAAGCACATTTTGAAGAGGGCAATGATTTGAGCTGGCTTCAACCCATGTATTCCTTCGCAGTGTCCAGGGACACCCAGTGTGATGCCAGTGAGCATACAGAGACTGGTAATGGGAATCACGTTTGTATTGTGATTCAACTGTGTATTGCAGTTGCGACGTTGTGCTTCTGTTGTGATTTCAGTACGTTGCTGTATCACTCTGCTAAACTAAAATCCCATATATAACACCAAATAAACCAAATAAGTAATTTAACATTAAGTAAATTTGGTAATAAATAAAATTTGATAATAAGTAAATTTGATATAAAACTCTCTTCACCTGGAATATCTAAAAGAACCTGGGCAGAGAGTATTTGACATCCACTGGCCAAGTTTATTCTTCAGAAATGTAACCTGTAATTTTTGCGTCTTCATAGTCTGTATCGTAGATGAAGCTTTGTGACAACCCAATGTAACATATAATGCTCACACATACAGGTTTCAAAACAACATGCAAATTTCTACCAGAAGCATCCACATGTGTGAATGAAGAGAGCTATATAAATTATAGTAATTTCTGAATAGACATGATAACTATGATCCTTCTTTTTAATTCAAATTAATTGATTTATTTTATTCTTAAGTTCAAACACACAGGAGACCGTGGACCACACTGCAGCACTTTTTCTGCCTCGGAATACTCAGGATAAAACTGAGCCTCCAGCTACCCCTCAGTGTTGAGCATCAGCTGACACAGCCTTATGGCACTCTTCGTGGTTATGCCTTAGCCTTAGCAGCATCTCCTCTGTTTTGAAATAATGAGACAAAGACGCATTGTTAATTGTGAGAAAGTAACGTCATGATAAATTTCCTACACACAACATGGCATGTCTACACCAGAAACAGTAAGAACATAAAAGCAGCTACACAGCGTCAGACCAAGAGCCCATACAATATATTGTCTCCAACAGTGGCCATAAGCAGATGCCGGGAAGAAGAGTGCACAAACATACGTGATGCTTCTCCTAATAGGCTCTCTATAAACTCCCTCCCATTACTTGAAGCTAAGAGACTTCCCAATCTAGATGCGGTTATACAGTAGACTTCCACAGTGAGTTACTTCTTCAAGCACTTGTCCATGCTCTCTTTCAGCCTGTGTAACATTTTAGCACCTATACATAACATTTGAACAAGAAGACCAAGCCATCCATTAAGCGGAGAGCCACCTCTTGCTTGTTTTGAACTTGCTCCCTGCTAGCTTCATCTGATGGCCCACAGAAAAGATGTTGAACAGTCTCTGGCCTCCCCGTGCTAGTCATCATCCTGTAGGACCTCTGTAACTTCATTGTGGGGCCTCCTCGCCCACTACTCATGCAGGAGCCATTCCCACTTTTGATCCTTACAAGCGAGGCTCAGGGATGCCCAGTCAATTTGTCCTATTCTTTTCTCAATTAGCTTTTAATTGTAGCTTGTTTCCTCTGGTGCCTCTCAATGATTTACCTTAATTGTCAGCTGATAAATTGAATGTCCTTGTCACACTGGTGCTGAAAGGGCACTGTGGTGTGGACCAGAGGTGGGGTCTTAGTCCTAGCCTGAGACAGAAAGTAGGGTTAGGGTTAGGGTTAATTAGGGTTAGGGCCGAGCCAAAGAGATGTGTGGTTGGAGTGGGGCTGGAACCGGGCAGGCCAAGTCACAGTGGTGATGTTGGTTGTTCAAGGACAACCAATACAGTTAAGCAGAGACATCTGGTGACTCCACTCTCTGAAGGAACTGCAGGATTCCTCAGTCTCTACCCATTGATACAGTAAAGATTTCAGAGCAGAAATACAGAGATCATCTCAGAAGGTCTCGCTTGTTCTGAATTGATTCCTCAGCTGAGTAAGGATGGATAGCAAGGTATGGCCAGATAAACCCCAACCTGTGAACACCCTTTTTAGAAGGCAACTTTCCCTTCAGCTGGCCAACGCGCCAGGAGTCCAGCTGTTTCTCTGGAGAGAGGCACACCAGTGTTTCTTCATCACTCACCATGACAGCCGTATCGGAGTGTACTGACCACGTGTTGCTGGTAACGGGCAGGACCTAATCCTGATGTGATCAGGATCTTGCCAAAAGTTGAGAGGTTAACCTCACCCAGACTGATTGTCTGGCATTTGCTCATCTGCTTGTTTCAGTTGCTACATAAAATTTCTATCTGTTCATGCTGTAATGATACAGGCCTGATAAAGAAAAGAATGTATTTGAAATGACAAGTCAAACAGATGTAAAACTAAAAGCAGCACCTAAAGGGCCTAAATGCTTGCAGGTGATTTAAGAGTATATGAAGACAGTATATCAGAGACTTCGAACATAAGCATACTGTGTATCAAAAATTATTCTGAAATGATTCCTGAAAATGCTGGTGTGGTCAAGCAGCAGAATAAAGAAAGTTATTAATAGTAAAAAGGCATCCTTCCAGAAGTGAAAGCCATGTCCAAACAAGGAAGATAGAGAAGAGCATTAACTTTAGCTAGTTAAATATAAAGCCATAATAAGAAAAACACTGCAGACAATTTTTTTGAATTTTTTTCAGACTTTTCATATCTGGAAAATCAACCAGCCTGGAGAGCCTAGAAATGAAACAGATGTAAGAAAAATACACCAGGAAGTTAAAGCCAGAGCAGAAATGCTAGATCAATTCTTTACACCTATTTTCATCATGGGAAGAGTTGAGTCGCCTGCTTCGGCTTCTAGCCATAAAGTCAGCTTGCGAAGCTGCTAAATAGAAGCATCAGTAGAAAAGTTGTAGAATAAATAGATAAATCAAACAGTAACAGTTCATAAGGACAAGACAGGTTTTGCTTGGGTCTTAAGGATCTTAAATATTAATTCTTGAAGTAGTTAAGTGTGGTGTGTCTCCTACCGCATGAGCATCAAAGAAAAGGAGAGTGATGACAACCTCTGAAAAGAGCTATGGCAAGATGTAAGGAACTCCAGTTTATTAATCCTGCTACCTGTACAGACCAGATTGGTTGAGATTGTTACAGGGGAAGAATTAAAAGAAACTTTAGTGGTATGATGAGAAGGGGTGGTATGACCAGAGCAGGGAAGTTACAAACCTGTTAGAGTTCCTCAAAGGGTTGCCACGCATGTGGCTGTGAGTGAACTGTATTTGGGGTTCCAAAATGGGTTTATGTAATACTACCTGAACAAAGCTCTTTGTAAGAAATAGGTCCTCTTATGGATTAATATGAGGTTAAGAGATGGGAAATAAAAGGCAGGAATACATTAGTAGCCTTCACCATAAAGGAAGTTGCCACATGGGTCCCTTTACAGATGAGAGAGAAGCCACCTCTGTATTCAACATGCTCATAAATTATCTGGAAAAGAAAGTGAACTATAGGATAAAGATTGCTGATGATAATAATTCAGCACAGTAAAAAGATAAAATGGACTATGAAGAGTTGCAGAAGGAGTCTGAGCAGCTGGATTGTAAAATAGGCAGATTAAATTCAATGTTCTTAAAGCACAGTGATGCATACAGGGAAAAACAACCTTAATTAACCATACACACTAATGAGCTCTAAACTAGCTGTGTATCACTAAGAAAAAAAATCCAGACCCATAGTGAATAGGTTTTTGGAAATAGCTCTGTGCTCAGTGGTGGTCAAAACAATGAACAGAAGGTTAGAATAGATTAGGAATAGAGAATAAAACAGAAAGCTTTCTTTACCAATCTATAAATACACATCTTAAACAAGGTATGCAGTTCTGTTTACCATATATGAAAATGAATACACAGCAGAACTTAGGAGGTAAAGTGAAGAGTAACAAAATGCAAAATGTGAATACGGAACCTGTTATTCTTACTTTTGCATAATATGAACACTTTAGGGTATCAGAAGAATTGGTCAGGCAGAAGATTTAAAAGCAAAAGAGGAAATTTTTTTTTTGGGGGGGGTGTACTTCAACAGTGACACTCACTAGCATGTCAAGTGTACACTTTGTCTGAAAAACAAAAGGAACACTAAACCATTAAAGAGAAAAATTCAAATGCAATCTTGGGCTCAGGAAACCCAGAGCCTGCAGATCACTGGGAGGAAATAACTGGGGAAGGGTGACACTGTTTTTGTCCAAACTGATTTTGCCACTGTCAGAAAGTGCACACACAGCCAGATGGGCCCACAGACAGGCAGTATCACTGTTCCTACACTCTACATTTTCAAAAAGAAAAAGTCCACCAAATGGCAGGAACAAATTTGCACAAAATGGTAGGAGTCAGCTGCATCCCAGCTTTACCATCCCGTGAATAATTTTACCCAAACTCTGCCCTTTATCTGCTTACCCCTGCGATGAATTTGCCAGTATCATTTTCAGGAGATGGAGTTTGTTGTGAATGCCTTACCTGCCATGATTGTCGTGGGTTGGAAATCACATTCTCCCATTTCCATTTCTGTCTGTAACTTGAATACCAGTAAGTGAAGCCATGAACAGGGGAAATTCAGATATAAAATAACTGTAAGTCTGCCAGGAGCAGGATGCCAAGAAATTCATAAGCAATGACTGTTTTCCCTCCTTCATGATTCTCCTTGTACTTCTGCATTCATTTTTCACCATCTTTACTGAAAAGGCCCATATTAAGTTCTTTCAGAAAACCTAGCTCATGTAAATTTTATTTGGTGAATAAAAGCATTTTCAGGTGGTATGCAGTATGTCCAAAACAAATGAGTTCAGTAGGCAGTTTCCAAAAAGATGGTGGAAAACTATTACTAGGAGAAAAATTAACTTTTTTCAAGGCCCGGGAATTTATCCCTTGTCTTCTACCATTCTGAAGAATAATTCTGAAAGATACTAGGTACTGACAACAGTATAGTATGTTCACATAACTTGTATAGCAGTATTTTTCAATGTCCCTTAATAAAGGCAAGAGCCTCAGAAATGATCACAAGTTACAGAGCAGACAGGGGACAGTCCTTATTAATATACAAATGAAGATACTATGCTTCAATATTAACACAATTTTTAATTTGCCTTTTTGAAAAAAAAGATGTAATTTAGCATATAATTTTGATGTTTTGGATAAGACATTCTGCAAAAGTATATAGGAAAGTTAAAATGTGGATTCAAAAAGCTGCATTGTTGTTCTTAACTCTTACAAAAAAATTGTAAGCCTTAAGATGAAAATTTTGGAATAGATCACTTGACATACTATCTCACAAGAGGGAATAACTTCATATTACAGCTTTAATTAGTACAGCATTTAGTAACGTTATTAAGTTATCTTTTGTGGTTACAATCCTGAAAAGCATAATCTTAATGTAGCTGAGACATCCCAAATTCTATAAATAAAAAATGGAAAGGACCTAATTTATTATACTGAAAACCAGGGGAACATTTACTTAAATGCATTACAGCATGAGCTTTAAATAACATTTATGACAGTTTGTAAAATTTATTACCAAAGTAGTTATTTGCATTAGCAGATTCCTGGGTATAATCACTCTCCAGACTTCTGCCCTCCCTGTCCCAGGTTTTCACTAATTTCAGCTGAAATGATTCATGGTTCTAAAAAGATGTGAACATCAATTATGGACTTTTAAAACTCATTTTCAGATAGCCGATGGTGACAACCATATTAGCCTCATCTAATTCTAGTTACTCATTTCATTTTCCTTCTTCCTGGATCTTTGGAATCAATCAGCTGAAATGTACAAAGGAAGTGGGCCGTATTTACTTCTTGGGACTCATAGGAATAGTCTATAATTATCCGAGTGACTAAGACCTTTTTTCTAAACCAGCCACATTTACTAAGCTTTAATGCATTTCGTGACAGTGCATAATACAGACCAGTACATTCTGCTGGAGTATAAACTGCGGGTCACAAAAAAATGTAGGGTTCCTAGATTAACTGGGACATGAGTATAAAAAAAGTCAAAGAAGGATCTAGGTGAAACGAGCTCTAAAGACAAGACAATAGCTGGTTTTATGCCGAGAGCACAAAACTGCAGGGAGAATAACATTGTTGACTGAAGGACATCAAATCAGGGTTCAGGGAAGCTTTGCACTAATCCTGTGTTGTAATGACAGCTTAAAAATTTGGTACTTTGATGAGTTCTGAGATTGACTTAAACCTCTTTAATTTGGCTTGCTGGTATTTAATCTTTTAACTTTGCATTCTTAATCAAAACTCAAAGCAGATCTTTAATCTTGTATGTATAAAATGGAAGATTAGAGGACCCTGACCTGCCTCTGGTAGACAGCTGTTTGCTTCCCCTTTTCCTTCTCCTTCTCACGGTAATAGCAAGTGAGAGTAATTTCAAACCTGTAGGAAGGTCTTCGGAGAAAAGGGAAAGTACATAAATATTCTCTGACAGAGAAGAGTCGGAACTCTTCTCTCTGTTCAGTGAAGAATTAAAATCCATCAGAGTCTCTGCATGTGTTTCTTCTAAAACAGTGTTAATGTGATGGGAAAATAATTCTGTTTTGGCCAGATTCCTCACTGAAGCAGAAGGCTACATTCAGATTTCCTTTCCCCCTAGAACACATGAGACATCTACAGGCTTCAGTGCCTGCTCAGGTTTAATAACACACAATATGCAAGACAAGAGTGAGTCAACAGAATGCTTTGTACAAAGCTAGGAATTGTCTTTACTGGTAAAAAATAAACCTGTGAGGATGCTTCTACCAAGCATGGCTGGTTTTTTTGTAAATTCTTTGTAGTAAGGAGTTTTTTTTAAATGAGAAATGCATACAGTGACCCCTTTAAGACTGTTAGGTGCTCTTATATACCAAGAAGCCTCTTTAAACCTCTTTAGTATTTGAAGGAGAGCTTGGTTGCATTAAGTCAGGGCACCTTAGATGGCCCCAGCTGCAGGGACCTCACAGCAGGGTCTTATGGGAACCAAGAGAGGACTTTGAACCAGCACTTCAGCAGACATGCAAGGCATCACACGGTGCTCCTTTCCTCTTCCCAGGTGTTTCTAGTCACCTGGACCACCCATGCAACCTCCAGTGCCAGAGTGTTCGAAGAGTCAGAGTAAAGACCCTGGACCCAAGTCCTTTGGGCAGAAGGCTAGAGGCTTCCGAGGCCAGCCGGCTGCTCTTCTCTGTGACCAAACTAGTAATCCATCTCACTTTGCCACAGCAAGACAGCCCCACTCCAGGGTTTTGTCTCAGACTTGGCATGAGGAGAAGAATCATTATGGTACAGGTGATTTAATAAGTCCAAAAGCAAGCGCACACCAGGCATTGCTAGTTGCAAGAGAGAGATGCGATAAAAGGGCAAGTCACCTCTCTTCTTTTGTGAACTTCAGTTATTCCCCCTACGTCAAGCTCCCTGTCTTATATAGATAACTCCACGCATCTGAGTTGTCTGACAAAACAGTTGTTGATTTTCACTGAATGTAGCTGAGCTGAAGTCATTTAACGTCATGAAAATCTTAAGCAGCTGCATTAGAAGAACAATCTTGATTTCACCGTTCATTTTAAATTCCTTGCATTTTCCATCATAGTCCTTTATTGTTCGTGATGGTTATCCTGGTTTATCTGTTCCTGAATTATTCAAAATACTTAAATAGAGGCAAAGTCTATGGAAAAGTCATTTCCTGAAGTTCAGTAAGAGTTTTGAACTATTTTCAACTTAGTTTGATGCCAGTGAACTAGAATTAAACTTTTCTTAATCTGGATTCTTTCCTTAAAGAGCACATACAGCTGGATAGAATAGCAAAAATTATCTGGGGTTTTATTTAGAGAAGAAGGGAAAGGTCAAAAAGAAAAAGACATTTTCTATACAGACCAGGAAATAAATACAGGAAAAAATTCCTAAGTGGATAAAAAGAATGTTTCCAGTATAGCTTCTGACATTATTTTTATGCAGGGCATTTTTAAGTGTAATGTTAAGTGTAAATGTTATTCATATAATCCAAGGGTTAAGATGAGATCTTCCTCCCTCCCTTGAGGAATATAGCTCAGGATTAAGAAACTTTTTAGAAACAACCTTGACCAACACAGGTAAGATCTTTCTCCACCGCCTTCCCTAATGAAAGTGTATACAGCCCCACTTAATAATCTCCATATTTAGCAAGAGGTCTATTACTGTCACCAAAATTGTAAGATTCATTTTTTCTTGTAGTGGCTCCTGTCACAAATCTTGGTCTTTGAAAGAAACAAGAAAAAACTACTGTGAACAACAAGGAAGATCTTTAATCCTCAACTTTAATATTGGAAAGGAAAAAGAATTCAGCAAAACAGAAGTTGGTCGTTCAGCTTTTTAGAAGTTACAATTGCTGTTCGACTATGTGAGAAATGAAGAAGTTGAAGTGTTCAGTAAATATTCAGAAGTGTTTCCACATCCTTCTTATGATTTCTAGAAGCATTATCAGCGAAGTCAGTAAACCATCATGTGATCAGGCAGTCCAAAATAGGACCAAACAACAGCTGCTATTAAAAGTTTTTTATTTATTAGCTGTTTGGATGCTGTTATTTATCTACCTTTTTTTTTTTTTTCTTAATTCAGATGAAAAGTATAGCTTGTCATGCCAAATTTTTAGTAACTTTTCTCAGCATCATTATACTCACACAAAAGACAATATTAAAAAACAATAAATCAGTGGCTGCACATACACAAATCATTGCAAACACGTGCAATTTCTGCAGTGTTCTCAAGTAAAACAGACTGGTCACCTGAAACTTGATGGAGAAAGAAAAGAAAGTGCCAGCCACCAAGAAAACACACTAACGTCAGACACCCCCTTCCTTTCTCCTCAGTCAGAATTGGCAGGGGTCCTTCACCTTCAACTTCTGAAACAAGACATTTTCTTGGATTCGAGTTCTACTATTACAAACATATTCAATACTAGGTGATTCTTCCTGGCTGTGGCTGTCATCTACACTTCTATATAGGTTTCCTTACAAAGAGGAGGGGGGAAAGAGTGAGAAAACGTATCTTTGTTCCACTCCCTTTTAACTTCAAACCAAATAACTCTTTGAATTAGGCTTTCAGTGATATTTACAGTGAGACTAAAGGATTGGACTCACCCATTTCAAATGACTATATGAACTTTTCTTCTCTCTACCTGTTTCTTATATGAAAGTCTACATTAAAATAGATCAAATTATAATAATCTGTTTTTTTAATTTTTGTTTCTTCCTCTAGACATGATGCTGTGCACAGCCAACAGAGAGGAGGAGGAGGAGGAAGTCAAGAACTGATTGCTCCCCCCAGTCTTGCTATGCTTAAACCCAGCCAAGAACCTTGTAGATAGGGATGGTGAGGGTCAAACTTAGAGCTTCAGCACAGTTTCCAGGCCCAGCTGACAATCTTTAAGGTATGTTAGATATACGAGCACTGTCTGGACACTAGAGCAGCCTCAAGTACTGGAACAGCCTGTTTATAGGCTTAGTTTACTAATATATACAATGAGGCAAATATTTACTGTTTCTGCAACACTGTTGTTAAAATCCATTTGCTAACGTTTGAAACAACTAGTAACATTAACCTGCTATCCAAAATGCCCAACTGGAAGAAGACTCTACTTTTTAAGTGTTCAATTCAATATAGATTTATTTGAAGAATATTTGAGAAATGTAAAGCCAGGAGACTTAATCTGCTCTTCACACTAGGTTTTATTCCACTGTCTAATACCCTCAAAATATTTGAAGCTCACCATTAGTATAATGAATAAAGCTTTAACTAAACTAAATTACCTATGATTTTTCAGGTTTTCTTTTGGTCTTTCTAGCTATGCCAAGAAGGCTTTTGAAGAACAGTCACAGGGTGACCAGAAGTGCCCACTGTCCTGGTTTCAGCTGGGATAGTTAACTGTCTTCCTAGCAGCTGGTACAGTGCTGTGTTTTTGAGTTCAGTATGTGAAGAATGTTGATAACACACTGATATTTTCAGTTGTTGCTCAGTAGCGTTTAGTCTAAAGTCAAGGATTTTTCAGCTTCTCATGCCCAGCCAGCGAGAAAGCTGGAGGGGCACAAGAAGCTGGGAGGGGACACAGCCAGGGCAGCTGACCCAAACTGGCCAACGGTGTATTCCATACCATGGGACATCATACCCAATATATAAGCTGGGCAAAGTTGGCCTGGGGGGATCGCTGCTCGGGGACTAACTGGGCATCGATTGGCAGGTGGTGGGCAATTGCCCTGCGCATCATTTGTAAGTTCCAATCCTTTTATTACTACTGTTGTCATTTTATTAGTGTTATCATTATCGTTATTAGTTTCTTCTTTTCTGTTCTATTAAACCGTTCTTACCTCAACCCATGAGTTTTACTTCTTTTCCTGATTTTCTCCCCCATCCCACTGGGTGGGGGGTGGGGAAGTGAGTGAGTGGCTGCGTGGTGCTTAGCTGCTGGCTGGGGTTAAACCACAACACCCACTTACCTCATCCAACTAACACAGATGTCTATGGGCTGTCTGGATGTACCCATCAATTCCATTTGGCCTGATGCTGGACTACGGGTGCACTAACTTATCAGACCGGTGGATGTGCACTTGGATGAAAGCACTGCAGAAGGCACCATCCAGTAGCTACTGAGGCCTGCTTCCAAGCTCACCATCTGGATAGGCAAGAAGTCTGGTTTCAAAGCTAGCCTTACAATAGCCTTTAAAATGCAACACCAAAATGATCCATGCCAAATTATACAACACAAGAAGTACTTCCTTTTTGCAGTTTGTAGGTTCCCCTATTTTCAACCTTATTCCCTTATTCATTTTACCTGAATTCAGAATTCTTGTTTCCCCTCACAAACTTGTTTTGATTCTTCTGATTTATTTACTGACTGCAGTGAGTAGACTTCCTGCCTATTTGTTTCACCAGTATGATAATTCCCAATTTTGCTTGGTTAGCTATTGGCTTTCTTCTAATACATAAAGGGTGCTTTGTTGTCCAGTGCTTTAAAATGTCGTCTTTTAATCTGAAGTTCCCATTGCCCAAGTTAATCTGATTCCTGGAATGAGAAGTCTTCAGGGAGAAACACCACCAAGCCCTTAAACTATACTACCTACATCCACTTCCAGCCTTCCCTCAGTGAAGCTGGAGAGCTGCCAAGAATTTCAGTACCATCATTTAAAGTTATCTTTCCCAATTTTGCTAGGCTGACTAGTGGCTTTCCGTTGCAACCTCTAAAGGGTGCTTTGACGTCCAGTGCTATAACAACCCTTCTTTTAATAATGCCTCCACTTCAAGTGAAATAGTAAGTGCCATCAGGTGTATAAGACATCACATGAGCCTAACAGATATGACATATGGGGGATCCACATACCTAAAATGGTACTGAACACATACCTTTAGGCAACCAAATCCCTCTGCCAGCATCACTGATGGCACTAGCAAAATTAATCACAATCACAGGTAGTTTACCTTGGAGTTTACTAGGCATCTAGTCAGATAGGGATATTTCTGCGCAGCAATCAAACCACTTATTGCAATTACTGTCCTGAGAGCGAGCCCTGTTCCTCTGAGTTTCTTCACCCCTGGAAGAACACAGAATTTGAGAGCATATCCACTGAGCTTTTCAAGCTAGCCTTACTTCATTCAGTATATCTCAACAACAGGAATCCTTGCCAGCTAGGAGGATGCTTCAATTTGTCTTCATACTCGTTTTGCAATTTTGTTACAAAGCTTGTTATAACCTCCACTTTTTGTACCCTACTGCCAGACCCCCTGATATTGCAGCCACCTTACACGACTTAGGCATGAGACAGGTCAAGCCTCAGAGCTGAGCTGAAGAAACTACCTGACTTTATGATTTCCATGCCAGCATCCTTCGACAGAAGAGAGCTGAAACTCACCCATCGCGTGCACCAGGGCACCAGGTGAGAGGTGACAACAACTCCATGCCATTACAGAGCAGATCTGGCCTCAACAAGCAGAAGGATTTCAAAGAAGCCCGTGAATTTTGGCCACAGCGACGACTGCTGGCTTCCCTGCTTCAGATTATCTGTGGAGGAGGTAAAGGCTGGGGATGCTGAAGCTGTAGCTCTTGAGCCACACATGCAGTTTGCCCTGCCGCAGTAGTTTATCCATTTAGATCCCCGACTGCTCAGTGTTAATGCTGAAGACAGTGGGAATAATGGAACATAACACAAAAGCACTTATTTTGATGACCACCATTTAGTAAAAAATAGTAATGTACCATACCTAGTCTAATTTACAGTTTAGGGTTACAGTTGTAAAAACCTGAAATGATTAAGCCACCATTTTAAAAACTGTGTGGGACAAGTCATAACTAATATTACATCACTTTTTCATGTGTTTTACTTCCTATCTGAATAGCACAAAATAAGTTTTGAAGGGGATAAAAATAGCAGGAAAAAAAACCCAGCAAAAGCACAAGACTTCTCTTAAGTCTTGCAAAATATTTTTCTAATTTATAAAAAAATTAAATCGTAAGTCACATTCTGGTGAACAGAGAGGAGAGTATTTGCCTGGATCCTACTAATTCATGGGCTTGACTGGTGATGCTGCAGGATGATGGTCCTGCAGCACACATAGGATTAGGATTCTACTTTTGTATGACTAGTCACAAATTGGGAGGAAGAGAAAGGCAAAAAGGACACTAGAAAACCAGGAAACTTGTGCAAAGGGTGTTGGGTTTTTTTTCCCCCCTTTGTTAGCTAGCACACAACTTTGAAGCAAGGTCTGTGATCTAGCTGACTTCTGTCAGCATCCCATCAGTGACTCTGAACATAAAGGAAGTTGCAGTGCCAAGAGACATCAAATTTACTCATCAGCATTGCTCAGTCTGACTTGAGATTTAAAGGGAAAATTAAAACCACCATTGCTTATGAATAATTTGACTTTTAAAGTATTTTTGCAAGCATTCATAAATGCATCAGCTGGAGTGACTACGTCTCCAGCTGCTGCAACTTGTTTTCTAATGGGAGAACAAAATTCAAGAATTGTTTTTTTAAGATATGAACTTAGCATACATAGCTACAATGCGTTCAGCACTGACAGGACTATTTTCAAGCAATAGGCCACCTGTAGAAGATGGCTATGAATGAACAATTTCAACAATGCAATGCATCCTGCAACAGTATGTGAGATCATGTTTCTCCCTGAGGTATTTTCCCTGGAAGAATTTGCACATCAAAAAGTTGTTACGCCAAAATGCCAACCCCAAACAGCAGCTGTTGGATCTCTAAGCCTCAGCCTCAAATCACCGCTCCTTTAGGAAACAAACCCAAACTCCCAACAATGCACGGCAGCTGGGTTCTCAGCATAACATTTTTTTTTTATTGATAGATTTCCTAAATTTGTGAGCCTGCAAGCAAAATCTCAGCCATAAGAATATCTCTGAAAGTATTGGAACAACCGCATGGCAAGCACTTCAGTTGCAGCATTGAGCCTTCCTCCCCCAGTTTATTTTTTCCCCATTAAGAGCTCTGGAGGGTAAAACAGTCAACAAAGAATATCTCTGGGATCAGATACCAGATCTTCAGATCAACATAATAGGAAAAGAATAAAGAAGGATTAATACCCTGTCTTGTTTTATTGCTTGGTTTCATCAATGATTCAGACTGTATTTTCAGAGTTTTATAGTCCAGTGTTAAATATATTCTCTGGGCTGAAGCATAACCATTTGATTTTAAGATGGGGCAGAAATAAATTTTGACAGCTCAAAGGATTTTTGTAAGCTATTTTTGAGATGGGAATTATACACAGGTCATTTTCCATTACTAAGAAAAAGCATTTGAAATGCTTGGAACTTTCTCATAACTGTAAAGTAATAGGGGAATATATCAGCTTTGAAATAAGGATTTTCTTTTTATGACATCTGTATATTCTTGCTTTTAATATTTGCATTTTAATACATCGAGAACAAAGACTTTTCTACATATTGTTCAAACAAAAAGCTGGTTTACAGTTTAGCTTGTTATTCTACAAGCAAATTAATATCCTTAAAAGCACTTTTATTATTGCGTCTATAGGAAGAGTTATATAAAAGCTAACTATTTTTGGTAATATCATGGCAGAAAATTTTGCCATATACACATGAACTAACAAGTTTGGGTTTTTGAAGCTGATGTGGGAAAAAAGGATATGGGAGAAGCTACTGTTAGCATCTGTGTGTTCCTGAGTTTTCAAGTATTTTATCTATATAAGCAATTGAGAACTACACAAAGCTTCAGCCTATGACTGAAATACTAGCTTGTAACTTCCTCTTCTTCAATATACACTCTTAGGCTTAACCTAGCATACTGACATCAGCGTGAATGATAGTACTATAGTTTCTCAGCAAAATAATTAAATGTAGGCATCTATTTTATCTCAACTAATTCTCCTTTCCCCTTTCTTTGTGGGCAGCATTACATGGCATCAACTGAGAACTGCAGCTGATGCTCTAAGATGCATAAAAGCAAATCTTTTCTTCCAAAGCTTGGTTTGTTCTGTTCGTTTATACCAAACACTTGGTATCACCTTGTACCATTTAGCTTGCTTGAAAACAGCCTTTTTCTTCTTCAGAGTAGCACCCAGGAAGAAGAGAGTCCACCAAGAAGGGGGAAAGAGGGAACAGAATCATCCCCAACTTCGTTTTTGGAAATTACTTCCCAGTACCTTGCTGAGCAGTATGCACAAACTGGCAAGATCATAATTTCTTGACCACAAACTACGGATGCTATTATTAGATCAAGTCTCTTAAAGCAAAGTCATATGATTTAGAACATAGCAGTTTGATTTTTAAACCATCATCTATTTCCGTCTCTATTTATATTTAAAAGGCCCAGTGCTGCAACAGAATTTAAACCCGTCATCTTTTAGAAAACATGTAATGTAAACTCCTTGAACTAATAGCAAATTAAATATTAAAAAGGTGCTAAAAGGCTGTTAGGCGAGGCCCAAGGCAAATTTCAACGTACTGTCCAACTTAGGTATAGTCATGATGCAGAAAGCATCGGGAAATATTTTGTTAATTATTTCTACCGTTGTTCTCGTTTCTGTCTTGAATTCAAGTCCGTAAGATAAAATATACTTCAAGAATGAAGAGTTACAGGCAGAATGTACGCTTTTGGAATTCAGACCTGAATTCAACAGAACAACATCAGTAATCACTATGCTGCACTTGCATCACTGATCTGTTGAAATAAATAAGGTGAGTGTTAATTTGCAGGTTGAAAAGCTGGATGTTGAAATTCATCTTGTGAATTTATTTTTTTTAAAATAATTTAGTTTTTCACGAGTTTTCCAGGTTTTTCTAAACCAAGAAATGCCGATTTAGTTGCTCTCACTTTGAGCAGCAGTAGTGCAGGCAGGACGCAGTGTCATGCTGCCATCTATAGTTTAAAGAAGAAAATAGACTGCACAGTTCGAATTACAAAAGCAGCCACTGGATCGGTAGGATTTGTAGAAAAAAGTGATGGAGAGAGATGCACAGCCACATTTGTGTGTTCATATTCCAGCTCAGTGAGCAAGACTAAGGGCCTTTCTTAAGCATCAGCAAGACCTCTGTAAGGAGTCCTAGGCTGGACTAAGTCATAGCTGGCTGCCGTTCTCGCCACCGCCCCCATCCCAGATCAACAGATCTTTTTGATGAAAAGGTATCTGTCTACAACATGGGCACAAATAAAAGAAAAAGCAACGGTAGCTCAGCACTCTTGAAAAATCAAGTTTTTATGTAACTGTATGAAATAGAGATTTGGGAATCTATATTACACTTGCAAGACCCTCACTAGCCCTTAATTTCAAGGCAGGTATTAGCAGCTTGGAAGAAAAAGGTACAGAAACAGAAACTTCACACCCCAAATTATTCAGGCATCAAGGTTCTTCTGTATTCAAAGGGGCTCTTCATAAACTTATATCCTTTTGCAGAAATGCGAGTTTTTAAAAAGTGAAAATTGTGAATAAATTTCCATGAAAACAAACCTAGAAACCTGTTTTCCTGTTAAGAAAATAATGGAAAAGTCTTTTTTTTTTTTTAATGTGGAAATCCTGTAAATTACCAATTTCTGTCTCCCAGAGTCTGACACTGCCTGGTTTTATTTCCTTTGGTGGTGGTTTGTTTGTTTGTTTGGGTTTTTTTAATTAAAAACCTGAGAGAACAAACAAAGAAGTCGCTTGTTTAATTTGGTTCCAACTGAAATCCCAAAAGCAGATGACACTTTTCTGGTGTCCTCTACTGGCATTACAAATACGTTCATTTTGACCTTCTAACTTTGGAACACTATGAAATCACCGATAAATCAGTTTTTCATTAGCAAAAAATACACAAAGTACACGAAGTCTTAAATTACTACTAGAACCTATAAAAACTTATTGATAGTTTTCACCTGCATCTTCACTTTTTGTACATCTATAGATACATAGAGAGCTGCAAGCTCTTTAACTGGCTTTAGCACTAGGAAAAGCTTCTCACCAGCTGACAGGGGAAAGAAACCACTACACACACACACACAATACTTTTATCTGATAACTGCAGTTCAAGACTGTCTACAAGCATATATTCAGCTTCTAGTGAACTTTATAAGCATAACCTCAAGACTTCCTAGTGAATATTGACCATGCAACGTGGCCCCCTCTGCTTGACGTTGCCAGGAAGAAGTATTGTATCAGCTGTCCTGCTCCTCAGTTTCCTCTCAAAAACAGATCCAAATGCAGTCAGGAAAACAATGACACATGCATCAACTCCTATATGGATGGCACAGCTTAAAGAATGCTCCAGCTACTCCATGACGTGTGTCAATCCCGCTGTCTAGCAGTTACTAGCATTTCTAATGAGTTCAGGGAAATTATTTTTCTTTCTATATATATAAAATATTTACTGCTCAGTACATTAGCTGGTAATAGCATCTTTAAGTGGGAGGCAATATTGGCAATATATTATAGAATAAGTAAACCTACTATTTAGACAATATAATCCACCACCAAACAGATTTATGTTGTCATAGTCTAAAGCTTTCCCTCCTCATAGCCCAGAATGCCTATCTAATGAAGTGTTTTGTAAGTCGCAAGTCAAAACAACATCCTAAAACAAAATGAACTTATAGTTTATATTCTACTTTGCAAATCCTGTTATCGGGATACCTCACATCCCTTAATCAAAATCTCCTTGGAACAGGGACTATTTGTATATGTGCTTACAATACCTAGTATATATGAAACTTTTTTTTTTTAATAGCATTGTTAGAAAGCTACACTGTATTCTGAATGAGCATTATTACAAATATTTCTTCCACTTTTCTTCAAAACAGTAGAGAAGGGATAGAAAAGTAAAAAATACCTTCTCTACTCTAAACTAGAAGAAAATTGGGTTCTAGCATGCGCTCTTGACAAGTTCTACCCTGAATCTTTCCTGCCTCAACAGGAAAATAAGCATTTCTCATTCTTTAATTTTAAACCTGTTTTAAACCTTTATTTTAAACATAAATTACAAAACATTTCCCAGCAACAAATGCCATTACCTAGATCTTCAGACACCACCTTGTTCTCAACAGAAATGTTTGTTTAAACATATTGTTCATTTCTAAAGCTTCAATCTCCGAGGTGAACACTGCTTTCCCTGTCCCATCCCAGTAATCTAAGGGTGGGGAAAAAAAATGGTTGCTAGTGTCCACAATCTGTCAGATTAATATTTGCAATTCAGAAAGATTAAAAATAGTAATAAAAAAGCTGAAGTGCAGTGTATACAAATTTAGAGAGGCCTGGAGAGCATAACACATGCTTAAATAGGCTTTTACAATATTCATGAAGTCTCTCTTATTCAAACCTCTGCTAAAACAGTTCATTTTCCCTTCTTTTTTACCTTTAGTTCTGTCCACAAAAATTCAACTGGTAGTAAGTCTTAATGTACCAATATTAAAATGCTCCTTTATACATGCTAGTGAATTGCAGCTGTGTGCTTTTGAGGCTTATTCTTTTTAAGAACAAAAAGAGAACAAAGAAGAAATCAATATGCAAACAATAGAATATCAAACAGGCATAAGGGTCCAGCTTCTATTTCAGTGCCAAAAAAGGGACAATATTCACTTTGCTCTGTAAAGATCAACTATTTTGTTCATGCTTTGTATTACAGAAATTTGTTCCAAAACTGCTTCAGTTAAAGCAGGTGCTTTTACCTTCTCTTCCACTTCTGGAGAAATTTTGCTATTTCACTTTAAGCAAGTTTCACTTAGCTTGGTCACGCTCAGATAAAAATCCCGAGCTCACATAAAGGGTGCCAATTATCAGCAGTTCCTCATTTCTTAGTTCCTAAAAACGACTCGGAGGCAGAACTAATTGTCCAGTACTGGTCTCTGGCATATGTACTTTACAGCTTTCATTGCCGTTGTTTCTTGCAGAACAGTAAGAAGAGTTTAAACATATCACATACTTCTGCATCAAGATTTTAAGTTTCCTCAAAGAGGAACCACACTAACATTCTCGTGCAAGCTAACATCTTGGTTCTTAAAAGTCAAGAAATGCAAAACATGCTAACTAAATCCAAGTGACTACAAATTCAAAGAACAAAACTGTCCTGGAGAGACAGCTTTTATTGCCTTATCAATTATAAGCAGCAAGTTGAACCTTATGATCAATAACCTTGCTTTCCAGCATTTTCACCCCACACTCCGTTTTAAAAAGGGTCTGCTGGTGGGATCAAGTACTTTCAGACTTAACAGCGTCAAACGCGCAGGTTCCAAAAAGTTTAAATGAAGGAAGACTTCCAATGAAAAGCTTTCTGAGCAAGGTAAAACACAATACTAAAAGGCTAGATCCAGTATTACAGTTTACTGTTTCAGAAGTACAGACGACAATTAGGATAAATGCAGTTTCTCAGAGGGTAATTTTTCTGCAATCCTTCTCATTATTTAAAAGGACCCAACAGATCTACAATTACAAAGATACTTCTTCAGAGGCTTAATAAACATACATATCATTACAAATTCCCCTGATAAACCTCAGTCTCATGCACTGATCTATGTGATGTACGGAATCATCACCTCCAAATTTTTTCTAGACCCCAAAAACTTACAATATCCCATTAATCAACCACCTACCTCTTCCCTCCCTTAAAATAATTCTTAAAAAATAATTAAAAAATAAATCAAAGTTCCGAAGAAAAGAAAGCTCACTGAAACAGAACAGGACACAAAAAAGTCAAATAAACTCACAGGAAATTTATTCCAACTCAGTAATATTTGCTACTGTGTGTATTATTCAGGAACTTATAAATTATATAGACTACTTTGCTACTGTTTTCAGAAATGTTTTAGTAGTACTACATAAATGAATAATGCACCAGTAAAGACTTTCACTGCAAAAGATTTGTACAAAAAAAGAAAAGCCTTTGTAGAAAGGATAGTGGTTTTTATTGTAGTCTTAGAAAATACTGAATTACGAAAGATACAAAATCAACTGTTGTAATTATCTGTTTATTTTACAATCTGTATGCCATCATACTCTTATGGCTTTAAGATAGTCCGTCAAAAGTATTTTAAAACATGCTTTAACAAAGTATTTTACAATTTCAAAATCGAGTATTTCTTTACTGAAAAAAAAAACCCAACCCAAACTCCAAAACATTTACCTGAGAATTCTGTATCATAAAATCGTCATTCATTCTTAACTTTTGCAAGTTGATGATATAGGCTATAGAAGTCAACATGCAACTTGTAGGTCTACTGTATTAAATAAATATTTTAAAAATTTAGACACAGCTGGTTAGGCAAAAACCTACCCTCAAACTTGATGAAATTCATCATGGGTTTAAAAACATGACATGAATTTTATATGTCAACGATAGCCATGATTTCTGCACTGGAAGCCCTGCACCTATTTGCTGGGTGGAATTCAGACCCTGGCTGATCACCAGACTGCAGCAGTGGAGCACAACTCTTTGGTAGATATTCCGGCCTCTGAACTTGGTAACCACTGACCCGGTTTTCCAACATCCATAGTGAAGTGTGTTAGGTGTTTGGGCCACTGGGTATGTTTAAGCTCTCAGTCGGTCATTCTCTACATACATGCTCCATGCCTTTGTAACAAACATTTAACCCAAGGAATTCCATTTCAGAGTATGTGTACTATTAGGACAATGCTTTAATGCCGTTATCCACGTCATTTCAGAATATCACCAGCTTTAAAAGTGATATTGCCTATGGACAGTAGAGAGATTTGGGGCTTTCTGTTTTGTTTTTCATTGTTTCTTGTTGGTTTGCTTTTTAAATAAAATGGAGACTTAGGAGCAAAACACTGCCCAGGGTGGCAGCACAGAAAAGAGGCAGGATTAAATTAACCAGGCATATACAGACGCCGGAGAAAAAACCCAGAGAGCTTCACGAGTAATACAAATACAGGATCAACATATATAAATGATAGTCATTTAAAAGAATTTCAACTCAATTATCTGAAAATATACCCAAAGTAGTAGAACTCTCATGATGTCTGCCATATAGTATTTATTTCTGAATTTCAATTACTGCAAGCACTGTGATTTATACAAGCTATGCTCCATTAACATAAATTTTCTCCTTAAAAAAGTAATGATATATGATGAAAATCCAAGGATATCACTAGAGATTTAAATCAACTTTCAGTCCCATAGGTGAGGTAGTGTAGTCACTTATATTACGTGCTGGTTATGAGAAGTACTGTTGAAATCTGTCAAATTTTAAATGTTTGTTTTAAATAAGTGGCTTAATAGTCTTAATATATTTATTAATGCTATGTTACCTATGGGGGGTGGTGGGAGAAGAGCCTTGCCAAGAACAAGTTTTGTCTCGCTGCAAGATAAAACTGCAAAGCAGTATTTACAACAGTCCTTTGCTTAGTTGCTGCCTACTGTACATGCACACAAAAGACACAAAAAGCTAATATACACTCTGAGGTAGGAAATGAAGAATTCCACTGGCTTGTACAAGATTCTTCATGTTTTGTAAACCAGCAAAACCAAAGTTTTCTGTGGTGAGGTTCAATACTTAGTTCTGGTGTGAGAATAACATGTAAATAACAAAGCATCGTTGGCATACAATATGCATCTACTGCCATGTAAAAATCTAAAAAATGGGGATTATTTTTAGTGGCTGAATTTCTCCTTCACAAAGTAAATAAAGGAAATCCCTCCAGCTCATTTCCTTATCATACCTTCTATATGTTTATGCTTATAGCACAAGCCATTGAAAATGTACTATCGGTTTAGCCATAAAAGTATCCTGAAGACTAAAATTCTGAAATAGATCTTCACTGGTCCCAATGATCAGAGAACAAATACATTTGTAGATTACTTTAGGCAATCAGGCACTGAAATCGACAAATTTGGTGCCTGAATACCTCAAAAAAATCTGTCCTTAAAACTTTCACAATACTTTGATTCCAACTTACCACAAACAGCAGCAAGCTTGAAGGTGCTAGGACAAGTCACAATACAGCAATGAATTTTAACAAGCATATGGCATTCAGATGCCAGAGGATCCAATGCACACTAATCAAAGAATTGCATCGATTTCAAACTTCTGCATTTCCCAGTATGTTGTTATTCCTCCCACAAAATTTAGAGAAGAAAGCGGTATGCTGCAGCACCTCCGCTGTTCCACTTGTCTTAACTACATACTGGAGAGCTAAGACAAAGGCATATATTTCAATAAAAGCTGGCTCTGGCACAGGAATGGGAACAGCAGGAAGCAATGAGCTGTTCCAGAGAGCACTTGCCAGAATCTCCTCATACTGTCATGTCATCCTAACCCATCTACAAAATAAACATTTACAGAGCTATATAAGTTCCCTAAGGTTTGTCTACCAGGAAAAAATAAATCTTGAAGAGATAAGAATTCCACGTATAGAAGTCATTGTGCATAAACACCTGTTAGGAGGCTTTTCTTGAGATGCAGAGTGGCATTAGGTACTGTGGCATAAATCAGAGTGAAGGCTGCTCTATACCCAAATGAAAGCTTTCTGACAAATAAATATGTGTGCACAGAGTTCATACTTTCCAACAACTTTCCTGAACTCTCCTTAGCATCACCACACAGAAAAAGCTCCAGGGCTGACACATACAAATTACACTCTAGAACTACACAGAGCAAACCCAAGGCTTGCCAAGTAATATAATGACCATGTCATTGTCAATGTAGTTTTGTAAGATGAAGTTTCATCTTCTCTTTCACTTACTAAGTTACTTTACAATAATGCTCAATCTCACTTTTAGTTGCAATGTTGAGAGGCTGGCAATAGGAAGAGAACTGGTTCACTCATCTGTAGTGCATTTGTCAGTCATTTGCTGACAGAAGTCTGTGATACCACCGCTCTGTCCACACTGTTCCACAAGTGAAGTTTTCTCTAATGTTCTTACAGAAACTGGATGCAGTTCTTGTACTTGATCATATGTTGCATCACACACACTTTTCACACACTGATAACAAGAACTCTGCTCGCTTGTGGATGTAACACCTGAAAGACCATCTGCTAACTTTATACACGCTGGTATCGCAAGCTCAGATGGAGCTGTTCGTTCTCTCTCCGGGAATAAAAATGAAAGCGGACAATCTGAGGAGGAATATTTTGCAAGTATTTGTATTTGCTCGTGACTCAAAGCTGCTTCCTTACACACCTGCTGGCAAAGTCCAGTCAGATTCTGCTTTGTCTCACCCAGAGTTGACAAAATGTGGTTTCTTTCCTTCAGCAAGTTCTCCTTCTCATTTTGCTGCAAGAAGAAAAATAGCCTTTTAGTCTGCATTTTAACACAAAACCTATAGTTTGTTATGTTCCTAATAAAGCTAAAACAAGACTGTAAATAATCTGGTCTGCTGAAAAAGAAGTAATTTGGCAATAAGAAGGTAAACACTGACACAATCAAATGCCTCTCAAAAGGACAATCCTAACCTCTCTTGAAGTGTTATCAACTCAGCTATTTGAAGTGATTTTTCAGACATACAACCTTTTCAAAACTCGTGCTAGCAGCCAAAAAGTAATTTGTAGTTATTTAATAAATGAAACCTAGCTTCACTTACTGCAAGTATTCCTGAAACACTAATTCTACAGGGTAACATTTAAACCATTACCACTGGTTTAACAAAACATTAAGCAAAGCAGTCTTCATAGAGATTTATATTTTAAAAGTTAAATGTTGAAAACCAGACATCATGTTTTCACTATTGATACTACTCTGCTAAATAAAGTCAATTCTTAAGTGCTAAGTGCACTGCAGAACAAACAATGGAGTTCAGAAGAGTTTCTGAAGTAAATAGAAAATATAGGAAAATTAAAGAAATAAAACATGCTAAAATTGTAAACGAACTATTTTCTCTGGAAATGCAGCACTTCATTCTGTTTCAAGGCATGGGCTAGAACACTGGAAGTTAAAGTAGAGTGACAGAGAAATGACAGTTTAGTGAATTGAAGAGACAAGAACAGAGGTGCCACTAGGTAGGTAACCTACTACTGGAACAGGAGAATACCAGCTGACTGCTGTGGTGGTGCAGCCTCCCCCAGGCCTCTGAGATCTCAGAATAAGCCATGCATGCTTTGGGAAAACCTCCCACTGTGCTCTTACCTTGGTTGCAAGTACAGAGACTTCTGGGCTCAGGTGCTCTTTGGCCACATCTGGGCCATCTGCTCCCTGAATTGTATATCAGAATGACTCAGCACAAATTGTAGCCAGAATGTAAAATAGTGACCAAAGCCAATCATCTCAAGACCCTATAAATAGCGATCCAAGGCAAGACCTTTTGAGCTCTCCAGGACCACAGCAGGCTGTGTGACCCAGCTGGGAAGCCCCTCAGGGTAAATTTCACAAGGACTTAAAGGCCTGATTTTGTGAGGTTTATTGGACGTCTGTTGATGAATGCCAACACATAAAAGTGAGTAATTTATGAAACTCGCAAAAGGGAAATTTTAATCATAGGTTAACCTCTGTGTAAAATTTTGTTCAGAACTGTTGTATCTGTGCATGTGCATTTGCAGTTTGGTTCAGAACTATTTGCCTGTCTCTGTGATTTGGAACGGTTTTCTCTGTCTGTGCGTGTGTGTGATTTGATTTAACCTCCATCTGTGCGCAACGCTGCTGTAAGTGCCAGGTGATCCTTGCCATTTTCGACTCTTTAAGTTGCAAATTTGATTGTAACAAATTCCATCAAATCACTGTTAAAATTATACAACCTAATCTTGTGATCTATCTCAAAATATTAACAAATCCTAAACTGCTGCTAAACCAAAGCTGTGTAACAATCTCATTCACAACAAATGCTTTGAGTTTTATTTACACAGCAAACAGGCTTAAGAGTGGCAGACACCACTCAGACATGAAATAAGACTGTCCTTGCTCTGAAGAGCTTACAATCTAGCAGCTACGTAATACAAAAGAATTTTCCAAACACAGGGCAGTGTATTGGGTTTGTGTGGCAAGGTTGTGGTAGCAGGGGTGGGGTGGTGGTGTTACAGCAGTGGCTTCTGTGAGAAGCTGCTGGAAGCTTCCCCTATGTCGAAAGAGCCCATACCAGCCGGCTCCAAGATGGACCCACTGCTGTCCAAGGCCAAGCCCATCAGCTACAGTGGTAGCACCTCTGTGATAAGATATTTAAGAAGGGGGAAAAAAACTGCAGAGAACAGCAGCCGGAGAGAGGATTGAGAACACATAAGAGAAACAGCCCTGCAGACCCCCAGGTCAGTGCAGAAGGAGGGGGAGGAGGTGCTCCAGGCACTGGAGCAGAGATTCCCCTGCAGTCTGTGGGGAAGACCCTGGTGAGGCAGGCTGTCCCCCTGCAGCCCAGGGAGGTCCATGGTGGAGCAGATCTCCACCTGCAGCCCAGGGAGGACCCCACACCAGAGCAGGTGGGTGCCTGAAGGAGGCTGTGACCCCCCAGGAAGCCCACACTGGAGCAGGCTCCTGGCAGGACCTGTGGATCTGTGGAGAGAGGAGCCCACGCTGGAGCAGGTTTTCTGGCAGGACTTGTGACCCCATGGGGGACCCATGCTGGAGCAGTGTGCTCCTGAAGGACTGCACACCGTGGAAGGGACCCACGCTGGAGCAGTTTGTGAAGAACTGCAGCCCATGGGAAGGACCTACATTGGAGAAGTCCGTGGAGGACTGTCTCCCGTGGGAGGGACCCCACGCTGGAGCAGGGGAAGAGTGTGATGAGTCCTGCCCCTGAGGAGGATGAAGCCGCAGAAATAACGTGTGATGAACTGACTGTAAACCCCATTCCCCATCCCCCTGTGCCACTGGGGGGGGGGTGGGGGGTGTAGGCAGAGAATCTGGGAGTGAAGTTGTGCCCGGGAAGAAGGGAGGGGTGAAGGGAAGGTGTTTTGAGATTTGATTTTATTTCTCATTACCCTACTCTAGTTGCTTGGCAATAAATTAAGTTAATTTTCCCAAAGTTGAGTCTGTTTTGCCCATGATGGTAATTGGTTGAGTGATCTCTCCCTGTCCTTATCTCAACCCACAAGCCCTTTGTTACATTTTCTCTCCACTGTCCAGCTGAAGGGGGGAGTGATGGAGCAGCTTTGGGGGGCACCTGGCATCCAGCCAGGGCCAACCCACCACAGGCAGCAAAAGGTATGGCAATTCACTAATGAGTATCAAATAGAAAAATGTACTATTCATTAAAAATCAGCTTTTTTGTTATTTGTTTTTACTTCAGTGTCATGAATTTTTGTGAGACTTCTGATACAACTGGCTGAAGATGAAAGGACATGGATAACCGAGGGGCTGGTCTAATCATGGAAACAAGCAACATCCAGAAAAAAAGAAAAATAAGGAAATGGCAAAGAAGAACAGGAAACAAGCAAGACCATACGGAAACAATTGGTAAAAAAAGGGGGAAAACCCCACAAACCAAACATGCCACACATTTTGAGTTCTATAATTAATTAAGAGGCAGAGTTCTGAAGACAGACAAAGCTTTAAATAGTTTTTAAGAAATAATCATAGGGACTCTGTGTTATCACAATTGCTATGTCAATTCACTCCTGGAAAGTTTAATTATTTTCAGTCCTTCTCACATTCCCTTTTGCAGGAGAAACTCATACTGCAATCTCTACAACTTCTTTTTGTAAGAACTGACTAACTTTAAGTGGCATTTTGCAAGAGAAGCAGTTGTTGCCAGTCCTTTTTGCCTAAAATGATTAGAAGGAGTGCTTTGCTAATAAACTTCCACTTGTCAGCATACTGGGAGCAGCTGTTGGGAGCAGCAGATCTCCTAATCTGAAATTGCTTTATGTACATTTTGGGTATGTAGAGGCACTCAGCTGTGTATTATGGACTGATGAAATTACCTGGACTGCCGGTTAACACAAACTTCAACATTCAGAAATCGTTATTCCAGTGTAAGGTCCCTGCCCCATCCAAAGCTGTTGACAGATTAATGTATTTAAATATTGTTTTATTTTAGCAGCATTACACTAATACTGCAAAGTAATGCCAGCTAGTTTTGAGGTCACAATAATCATCAAACTGAGAGCTCTTTTAATTCTTCTGGTGAAGAATCTATTTAGTTCACACACTTCCTCTCCTTGCTATAGTATATATAACAAGATCTCAATTACATTTCTTGGATCACAGCTTATAGTATGTCACTCACTGACACATCCTTCTCTGAGCTACAGAATCTTTAGGGAAGTAGTGCTTCTTGAGGCCAGTTGTCCTTTACTCTGCTCCCCCTCATAAGTACCCTCATTTTAAAGCTTTGAGGTGAGAAAGTACAAGGAATGTGAATATACACAGGTGCTCAGAAGCTGTTTCTAACAAGCCAACATCTCTTTGAGTGGCCCACATGTATTCTCAAATACAGCACATTAGTAAAAAAAGAACACATAGGTTCACCTGCAAGATCAGTAAGCAAAGACTGTATGGGAGTCAAAAATTATATTACCAATACAGAAGATCAAGAGAAATGTCCAAACTTAATTCTCCCAGATAACAGTTAGATTCAGTACCGAACAGCATTTTTCTTCCATATAAGTAGACCTTAACATAAGACTTTCAATTTTACAGAATCACTTGGGTGGGGAGGTACCTCAGGAGGTCTGTAGTCCAACCTCCTGCTGAAAACAAAGTCAGCTCTGGGTAAGATAAGGCTGCTCAGGGCTTTGCTCAGCCATGTCACAAAAACCTCCAAGGATAGAGCATGCACAACCTCTCTGGGTAACCTGTTCCATTGCCTGGTTGTCCCCATTGGAAAAAAGTGTTTCCTTGTATCCAGTTGAAACCTCCCATTTTTATTTATGGGAATGTCTCCTGTTCTCCTTCTGTGAAGTACCACCCCCTGGGAAGACGAAGCTCTTCCAGTCCTAATGGCTACATGATCTTGAGAACTTCCCAACAGATATGGGCAGATGGCTATTAGGTCTCCCCACAGCCATCTCTTCTCCAAGCAGAAGTCCTGTTTCCTCTGCCTCTCACCACAGAAGTAAATCCAGGCCAGACCATCCTGGTGGCCTTGTCCTAACCTTGCACCAGTTTGTCAGTGTACTTCTGGCACTGGGAGGGGTCAAAACTGGGCAAAAAATTCAGTCTTACATGTGCTAAGTATAGGAGTAGAATCACTGCCCCCAAACCACTGGCTGCGCTCCTGTTAATACAGCCCAGGACACTGATGGCCTTTTTTTCAGCCTGGACACACTGCTGACCCCATGCTCAGCTTGCTGTCTGCCCAGACCCCCAAGGTCCTTTTCAGCAAAGCTGCTCCCCAGCCAGTTGGTCTCCAGCCTCTACTTATGCAGAGGGTTAGTCTGTTCCAGATACAGGACTTTCCCAAGAAACATACCACAAATATTATCTTTTAATCTGAGAGAACAAAAACCTGATAATCAACAACAAATAGAAATTAGTACAAGACAATATACTGCACGTACTGGAAGCCAGGATGAGGAATTAAACCAAATAGTATTTCCTACCAGGTTATAGCACATAGTATTACCTACTTGTCAAGAGTTTTTAAACTACAGCTATACCTGATTATCCTCTCTCAAAGCCACATTACAGAGGAAACCACAAGAAGATCAAAGACTAACAGGCCTGAGACACATGACTGACCCAGAGAAGAAGGAGCAAGGCAGGAGTCATCATGCATGAAGCCACCTGGATGTACCACACAATGCCTTTCACAGATGTCTCTCTTCTTCCACCCACCTGGAAATTATGCCTAGACAGATCTTTATGTTTCTGTATTTGTGCACAACTTACACAAGTTTGATGGTGCATAACACCAGTTCCTGTCCGACATGCTCAACAGCTCCAAACAAGGTCTTTTCAGGAAGTTCTGAAAAAACTTACCTGCACAGTTGGAAAAAATAAGCAACTGGAACATGTTTGTGCCTAGAGCAGGAGTCATAACTCAAATGTCACTTCACAATTCTCAACACTCATTGTCTAGAGCTTGCACAGTGATATCTGTCAAACAGCAGACATTCAGTCTGTTCCAGCACAGGTCCGCAGAAGAAAGGATATTATATTATGATTATCAGTCACTTAGTCAACTACAGGTCTAATCTTGCAGATGATTCTCTAATTCCCCTCCCCCCCCCCAAGTGTTGCACAATATTGACAAAGTTACCTAACAAACAGAAATGAGAATATGACAACATAAAAAAGGCAGAAAGTTCTGAACAGTCAGAAATGCAACTTCTCTCTTCAGTCAGAATAATGTAACTTATTAACAATCACCTGATTTCCCTCCCTCCCAGAGTATCTTCTTCATTCAGCATACTGAATGACTTGCTCTGTCAACTCATCAGGGCTATATGGCACTGATGACCTTCCTTCAATTAATCTCCTTTGTTGCAGAAGTGCACATAGCGCAAGATGATGGACCACTTCAGGGAAGTAAGTGTCAAGCCTACGGCACTTTGCTCTAATTTTATTTTCCTTTTCACTCTGAAGTCGTAAGGAGAAAGGTGCAACATGACTGCATATGTTCCTAGCTGATGCAGATACTAAATTCATGTACATAAACACAAAGTCTAAAACACTCCATAAACAAGAATTAAGACTACAGCGACCCTAAACAACTGAACTATTTAGTGCACATGGTAGGATCAGCTATGAAACTGAGATGAGAGGGTCAGAAACAAAGACCAGAAAAAAGCCACTCTATTTTCTTGCCAGGCGAACTCCAGATTATCCACATTTCTCTTAAGTTACACACTTATCTTTTTATTGCCTTTTAAGAAGGAGAAATTATATTAACAGATGGTTGGAGAGAAATCTGGATGCATTAATTCCTCAGCTACAATCTTGATACAACTGCTAAAAAGGCAAGCAACTTCCTGAGTTCTGCTGTATCTTCCGCCTTCCTGCAAGGGTCTCATTTTTAAGATTCAAGACTCAGGAAACAGTTCACCAGCCCATGTTAATATGTTACAAGAACAATACTTACACAACTAACAATTGCATAACTGTAAACTTGATCACGAGCAATACCACGAGCTGAAGAACAACAGCACAAAGGAAGAAATGGGAAAAGATAGAAAAATAAAAGAGTGGGATGACCATTTGGGAATCATTCTGTACAATTAAGCTTAATGTTGATGGGCTTCAGAAATACCATTCACCGAAAATTACACTGTGATGCAGTTTTACTTGAATGGAAACAAGTACACACGTTTTTCCTTCTGCAGACTTTTGAGTAAAGCACAGAAAATCTAGAACTGCTACCAAGAAGGCATTTAAGACTGATACAAGTTTTCTAAGCTTGAGTGGAAAAAGTAGTAAGCCACCTCACTCTCACACTACTGCCAGAGGTCCAGTCAAGACGTTTAGATAAAGACTCAAGTCAACCGTAATTAATATTTATACATACCAGTTTTTCAATTTCAGATTCAAGATTTTGTATGCAGTCAAGTTTTCTCTTACGACATCGCTGTGCTGCAATTCTATTTTTACTTCGTCTTCGGATATCATGAATACAGTCCAATTGTTCAGGAGTTAATTTATGCATTTTCAGAAATGACTGGAAGTCATTTCTGGAAAGTGAGATAATCCTCTGTGCATTAAATGGCAGTTTTACCTAGAATGTAAGATACAGTTGTAAATCAAAGGTGAAACTGATACACACAAACACCAACAGGCCAATTCAAGTTTTCATTTTAAGCATTCTTTACCACACAACACATCTTTCTTCCTAAATCTCAGAGACAAGAGCAATGTAACCATCAGGTGAGGTGGATAAAACCCAGGGGTTTCAACTAGATGAGTTCAAGCACAGGTGAGATAACCAAATACTTTGCACATTTACACTAGATCCTCAAAAGCATATTCAGAGTAGGATGAAATCCATCTATGTGTGCAACAAACAATTAGGTAGTACAGTCTAGGAAAGTAAATTATGGTTAGGTGATGCACAAAACCAGCGTCCAGAATCATTAATAGTCTAAAGGTTCCCCTAAACTGCTATTAAGACTGTATCCTGCATACATTTTTGTACCTATAGTTTTCTGCAGAAAAATTTCATCTGAAACAGGCATTTACTTAAAATATCAAAGTTACAATATTTGTCTTTTAATTCTTAATGCTGGAGAAGAGAGAGAACCAGGCTTTTGCTACTATCTGTACACCTGAGCTACAGAAGCAGGAGCTTCTGAAACATACATAGATCACAAAGTCCTGATTAATACTGAAAAACATCTTTACCTTTACAAAATAATTGCCATATTTTATGAAGTATCCAACTGAAGACACTTTATTTTAACCCTTACATTTGAGTATATTAAGCTGTGGTCAAAGATCTGAATTTCATCTAACCCTTTCTGTGTTTGACTACTGCTCATGACAAACCAGCAGAAAAAAAAAAAAAAAGACAGAGTATGGCCCTGAGCAATGATGCCATCTACTTTGTAATGGAAAGGTGAGGAATGTATTTAACCAATTCTGGCCTTTTGTTTGGCCTACCAACTTTCGATATTGATGGTATCTTCCACTTATTTTAAGTCTCAGTAAAGGCCCTGCATCTTCAAAAGAAAAAAACCTAGTACTTTAAAATACCCTGAATTTTCATGACTTTACATGATCCATCAGCTATTGCAATTCTACAATTCTAAGAACTGACAGAAGACATTCTACATATATAGTAAAATCTTTTGGGATTAGACTACTTATGTATGGCATCTGCCTAAAATACTACCAAATCAATGACATAAAGGAAAGAAATGCCAAGTAATTTCAGCAGTTCAAGGAACAACCTCAGTTTCAGAGATGGCAATACTATTAAAGCAGTCTTAAATACACAGCTACTGAAGCCAGCTGGAAAACTTGAAGTTTCATTTCACAGTAGACCTGAAGTATCATCCCTCTCCCACCTTCTCCCCACAGCTCAGAATAAACCCAAGAAAACTGTTAAGTTTCTATAAATCAAAGCTTCCCAGAAGTTTACTTTTCTTAAATTTAACTGAAGTAGATACAAAAAAAAAAAAAAAGATTTTTTTAACCCCTCCTCCCCCCATGCCTTGGTTTAAGACTCCAAACCTTTTCTGATAAAGTTGTTCTAGAAAAATATCTGAAGATAACATCTAAGCATCTACCACTTCCATACTCTACCAAAAAAAATGCTTTATAAGTTTTCCTGAATTAACAGTGATCTTCCATATAAAGCTTTGAATGGCTATTTAAAGTTTCATTTCCCAGATTTTTAAAACAAGCAAGCACACACACACCCCTCTCCCAAGACACTCAAAATTAGGTTTTTGAGATATTCTTACCTCACATTCTTGTTCTCTTGCTGAACAGGATTCACTGTCTCCCTCAGTGTCAGTTTCCGAATCCTCTCCCAAACTTATCACATAATTATAGGGACACTGTTCTTGTTGCTGTCCCTGAACATAATCTCCGCTGCTTATTTCAGAGCTGTTGGAGCATCCTTCAGTACTAAGGTTGCTTATAAAGGGGCAGTTGACAGAACTCAATGTTGTAAAAGTTCGTTGAGAGCAAGGTTCGGGGCTTTCACTGATCCTGATACCCAGCCATGGACATTCTGATTTTTTCCCCGAATATACTGGCTCCAAGCACTCTTTTGGAACCGCAGGTGGTAAATGTATTTGACAGGCTTCTGTGCTGTAAATATCACTCCAGAACCCTTTTGCCAGATGTTCTGCTACCTCTCTCTCCACACTGCTTCGATCACCAGCTGATGTAATGTTAGTGGCTTCCCTAGTGCACAAATCGACCTTTGAAGGTGTGTCATCTTGACTTTCCATTTTGTCATTCCCAACTCCAGTACCTGATACAGTTTTTTCAGCTAAGACTGCGTTGTTTGGCATACTACTGAAATTCAAGTTACCATATTGCTCACAAGTATGTAAAAAAGACACAGAATTGAGTCCATGAGGTGCAGCAGAGTTTTGGGGGAAAGCAGCAAGATCCATTTTCTCCACAGGACATGACACATTCTGAGTCACAGAATCTCTCTTTGACTCTTCCTTTTTCTCAATGCCTTCCTCTCCTTCTTCCATTTTTACCTGAGTCTCTTCACATTTTGAGACCAGCTGCATAGGTACACACTCCTGAGCTTTTTGTATGCCATCATTATCAGATACCTCCTTCTCAAGAAAGGCAACTGCAACTGGTGGCACCCGAATGTCTTTAATACTGGAATTGGACTCTGAAGTATGAACTTTGTCATTTCCAAAAGCTTTCTGGAATTTCCTATACTTTGGGCATTGGGAAGATAAGCTGGAAACACTACTCCTTTCTAGATGTATAGGATCACATGTTTGATTGGCATTATCTTGGAGAGCAGGCGATGATTTAGCATTTTCTTCATCTTTACAGACCCTTGTGTCAGGAGTTTGAATATGTTCCTTTTCTAAAAGTTCTTCTGCTTCATCATCTACTTCTAGGTCTCCATCATCCACATTGCCAATTTTCGGGTTTGTTTTCTGACAACGCTGTGTACAATACTTTTTCCTAGGGCATTCCTGCTGATCCAATTTAAAGTCCAAAAATTTGAATTTGAGAAACTGAAAGCAAGACTCTTCAATGTTGTGTACACCCAAAAACTCAGCACATTTGCAAACTTCAGACACATTGTCTTTATTTAAAATAAGTTTAGCTGTATATGCGAACTGAAGTAAAGGACTAAATCCTTTAAGTGTTACCTATTAAAAAAAAAAAAGAAAAAAATATTAGCATAGCCTATATGGGTTTAAATAGAGACACACACAGAACCCAAATTTACCTATGAGCAAACCACACCAGCAGGACAGAATACAAGACAAAAGCAGCAGGTTTGTTCCACAGAGAAAACCTGACCACACTCGTTCTGAACCAAATCCTCTGATACAATTTTATCCTGTATATTTTGTGGCAATTATCTTCTTCACTGTGATCAATCTCTTAATAAAATGTTCTGCCAATACAGTACTAACAAGTGAAAAATATTGCTGTACCCCGAAAACCAGTAACTGGATTCCAACTTTACAAAGATACCTTTCAAACCCAAGTTGTACATCAATTACTCTAGAAAAAGATCAAAATGCTGCTGGTATTTAATTGTTCCTTTAAAGAACAATTAGTGTTATTTGCTCAGTGTTATGCATCTCTGATATCAAAAAAGTTTGAAAAAATGGAATTTGACCACAAATGATTATTTATTACTACTTTCCACTACTATTCATTATCTATTATTTACTACTCCTTTCCTCCTCCCACAGATGAAAAGAATTGTAGCCAAAAACTGTACACCAAAACCAATTATTGTCAGTTTAAAGCTTCTTTGGAGTACATAGTTTTAATTCAACACTTCCATCATTATCATCTCAGTTTTTACCACAGAATAGTTGCCTAACAGGGAATCCAGAGATAAACAAAAACTGTATTGTTACAAACTGAACATGATCATCATCTACGCATGAAAAAATTACTAAGGAATCAGACAGAAAGCTGTAAACAGATCAGCATATTACAAATGACATGACACTTCCTTTAGCCTTTCATATGTCCATTATAACTACTCAAACTCAAGCCCACATTCTGCTCCCCTCCTTTATTGAAATGAACAGGACTTTATGCTGAATAAAGTGCTATATTAATGCATTAACTATACTGAATTCTTCTACCAGCAAAAAAATTAACTATACATGCAATTTAATTAAGGAATCCATTGATTGTATGGGGTTTTTAGTGGTTCTTTGGTGTTTTGTTTTGTTTTTTTTAAAGAATACATAATACATGAAAAGAAGTTGAAGAGTTCTGCACAGAGACACTTCAGCAAAACTGCCTGTAAACTCTTATGATCTCTCTAAACAATTCTTAAAATGGCATTTGAAATATGCTCTGGAGAGAAGACTACTGATTACATCACAACATTTATTCATCCTTAATAATGTGGGGAAGTGCACTGTAAAAGACAGTTTATCCATAAGCTGCCAAGAAGCCTTCAAACTTAGCATAGTCAATAAACCATTAAAGCAGGTTTACAAACAAGTGGCATTCATATATGAAATTCAATGAAACAAATACAATGGTATTTCAAAACTGTATATTCTTTCTATATAAGGTAGAAACACCTATTGCTAACAACTGGAAGGATCGAGAAGGGAAAACCCCCCCCACTCTGTACTCATTTTGCTTTCTCTTACACATTTCTAGCTGGCTATCATCAAAGAAAACAGAACCCTAGAAAGAGTCTTGGTCTGACTGTCCTAGAAAAGCAACTCTTGGAGTGGCCATTTATTTAATTTGTATTTGTGCTGGAAGTCTACCTCATTGAGTACAAACACTGGTGGAAAAACAACACAGAACCTACACCAAGATGTCAGTAGTTCGTCTCTACAATATAATATATATGAAGTACTTTAATTCCAAAAGTATTTTGGTATCTCAGATTGTGGACTGGTGTCTTCCATTTTAAACTTCAAATACTTTGGATGATTAAAAAGGTTAATAAAAAAAAAAAATCACATCAAACAATGTGATCAGTGTTTGCCACTCTCTTAAATATGCAGCTTCATAAACTGATGCATTTCAAAATAATTAGCAGTTTCCAGAAGAGAAGCTCAAGTTCCTGAGTCTTAAAATGCTTTTACCAAGTAAGTGATCAGATCAAATGATTAAAAGATGAGATTCACTGTTAGTATTTTTGCTTGTTGCTTCAGTTCTTACATCAGTAATACTAAATCACAATAGAAGTCCTCTTAAGTCTACAATCTAGTAAATATCAGGATTATTATATTCTTCCATTTTCTTTACAAACTCTGGTTCCTTCTAACTCAGGTTTATTTCAAGTGTTCATTGAACACTTGCTTTGCACCAGCAATTATTCCCCCCCCCTCCAACTTCAATGTACATTTCTTATTCTCTCATTATCCTATTTTTAACATTATCCCAAAGCAAAATTCTCTCATAAACATCAGAAGTTTTACACGCCGCTAATTTCCCTCTTTTACTCCAAGTCATGCCTTTGTGTACCCCAGCATCCTACTTCCCTTCCACATCAGCTCCCACCATTACTTTTTGTTTAATCTGAGACACATTCAGGCTATCAACAATACCAAGCCACTAGGGGAAAAAAGTAAAATAAGAAACAAACAAATAGACACAGTAAGAAGGCTGAGTAAAAGTGACAGTGGTATTATGCTGTAACATTATTTTTAAGAAATTCATTATGCAATAGAGAATAGCAAAGACCACTGAAGCTCTTTAAAGAGACCACTTGACCCCTTTTGGTTTTCTGTTTTCTATAACATCAGAAAGATTCTGTTAACAGAGAATCCTTGTGCTTATCTCACTATGTTACAAAGCCAGTGAGCCTGTACCTGAGTACAGTACCTACCTTTCTCAATACATCATTTCTGCATTAACAGTCAACTCAGTCTTGTATATGAACAAGTTTATAATGTAATCTCCAGTGTCACCATAAATACTCATTTATGCACACCTTTCCTCCAACTTTAATGATTCTAATTGAGTTGCCAACAATTTGCATGTTATTTCCCAGCCCCAAAGCTAATTACCATAAATTACCTCCCCAAAAGCCATTGATTATTTAAGAACCAACTCTTCAGATTACTGCTACCATTGGGCACAATCAGAGCACTTTGAGGCTCTTCACTTTTCATCTACAAGCACAGCATTGCATATAAAAATCCAGTCACTTGGTTGTCTCATGCCTCTTATAACTGAACTAAATACCAACTGGAATCTTTAAATGTCTTGGATGTTCCAGATACATAATAATCAATTTTCTTCCCTACAGATATCAGGTTCTCTCTCATTCCCACTTGAATGCCTTGAAATTCAATATGATTTAAGAATATGTATTTTAGGGGTAAAAAAAGAAAGCAAGCAATTGCAATACATTTTCTCAGTTTTAAAAGTAATAAAACACAGTAGAAAAAAAAAATCAGGCTGCTAATGATCAGTGTGTAAAAAGGATGGGGAACTGAGCAGAAGAAAATTGTTAACAACAGTAAGCAGCAAGCAAGGAATGCAAGCACAGTTGTATTACTCAAACATATAAAACCAAATCTTAATGATAGTGACTTAAAGGTATTATAATTTTAAGCTTTAATTTGTTTATTACTCCAAAAGTATTCTCTTTTCATATAGGAGGACTAGTTCTGCAAGTTTTTTGACAAACTTACATGCTTTGAAACAGGTGCACAATTTTAAAAGTAATATATACTTAATTGAAAGGATCTCCCCTATATATTTCCCAAGACAGCATTCACTCACCTTCAGTCTATAATATACACTCTGATATGTCTAGCCTTCACCTCAAATGGCAGCTTTACAACTTAGAAATTCTTCCCTGTCAGTTCTTAAAACCCTTACCTTAACTTCTCAGTTAAGCACCAGCCTATTGTAAAACAGAATTGAACAAAACAGATTAAAAGCACTGGCAGGTAAAATACAGAAGGGATTGACACTCACCTCTTCCGGTAAAGTGATGATAAGATCAGCATCCACCTGGCCCACAATTCTTGAAAGGAAGTAACTGCTGCAAGCTGCAAGCACAGCTTTGTGAGCCCGAAATCGCTGATCTTCTACTAAAATAGTAACATCACAAAGAATATCTTGCTTCCTCTGATCGTCAAGACTGAGAAGTACATTGGTACTGTGTACTGAAGATTCATATGCAAAAACCACACTATTCTTCTCACTTAGAGACATTCTGTATCACAAATGGTAGTGTAAGTCTCAGTGGAAAGCATGCTTCTGTTCTTCAAATCTGGAAGAAGAAAAAACAAGTTGTACACACGAAAGTCATATCCAACAGGAACCTACTGATACTAAAACATAAGCAGATTGTTAAACATGCACTACCTGTTCTAATTCTTTTTAAGACTAAGATTAATACTCAATATTTCATACATGTTAATACATGAATACATGCTTAAGAGCATTTAAAGTACCCAAACCTTAATATGCACATCTTAAAATCCTGCTTTAGTAGTCTCATAGGCCAAAAAAGGGAACAATTTTTCATGTGACTTCAGTGATAAAGAACAGATTTTTCCTCAGCAAGTGATTAAGAGCTATAACTATTGTAACACCTAAAAATTATTTAAGCTTTCATTTTCAGTTACCAGTATATTCTGACTCCAACACCATGAAAACATAAAGAGAGATAAAAAACAGATGCATTAAGCCAAAATTCACCAAAATACTATATAAGCGACTTCTGTTTACTGATTCACCCAGTACAAAAATATTTGCATTTTATCTTCTTTCAAAAGTAGTTTGCCTGCTAAACCCATCAGGCATTGGTAAAACACTCTCATTTTCTCTCTAGTAGGTTGGTGGGGTTTTTTGTTTTTATAGCAGATTAGTTTTCCTATTTTCCACCTGCCTTAATTCTCTAATGCAGCCTTTTTTTCCCCCGCTCGCGTTCATCACTATTTGACCTGTCATGCTTGGTAGAAGTTTGCTTTCCTAATAGATCACTGATTCAGGCCACCTGACAATGGAAATCGCTTTTGTGACGGAGCATCAAAGCCCTGAAATAACAGTATTTATTGGATAGTAAACAACAGTAGAAGTTATACGATATCTAAAGCCTTGAAATAAGCTTATGTATAGCTGTCCTGAAGCTATTCCTGAACTCCTAGTATTTGCAAAAAAAAAAAAAAAAAAAAAAAGCGCTACGGAGAAGTCAGCTCTCCTAGACAGTGCAAAGTTTAAGAGCGTTTCCAAGGCTGATCTTTACCCTGTATTTCTAAATTCTTATCTTCTTTGGATTAAGCCTTTCTTTCAGTTTAGGGGGGAAAAAAAAGCCTAGTAAGAAGCGTCCTCGCATCTGAAGCTCCATCAAGAAACCACATAATCAGATTTGGAACTGTCCTGCAAGGAAAATATGATACTACTATGGAAAGTGTTACCTTAACAAACCAAGCATTTAGATTACACTGGACTATTCTACCCAAGAGTTACTGTAACTGAACACAGTTGCTGGGATTCACTTCAGCTGACACAGGACTACCCAATCATTATATTGCTCAACACAGGTTGTTATGATATGCCAGCTCCCAACAACAATAAAACCATAGCCAATGCAAATCTTCAGTTTTCAAATATGGGAAACTTTCACAACACGGGGAGGGAGGAGAGCATGGCCATTTTTAAACACAGTGGGGGGGGCGGGGGGGGAACAGCCACCCTGCCAGCTATACTCCTGGGTGCTCACTACTCAAGTTACTTTCATGGCACACAAGCATTTTTAGTGTTCTTTTCAACAGAAAGAGGGAAAAAAAAAAGATCCACATTTCCAGTGGCAGCAGTGGCACAGTACCACTCTGGACTTCGGTGAAGTGCAGAGCATCAGCATTATCTGCCCTTCCCACTCCCTCATAGAACACTGTACATACAACTTCCCAGTCAACTTTACCAACAAAACATACAGATTGCTTTCTTTGTCTTTGCCAAGTTATAAGTCTGTTTGGGGGCATTTGCTTAAGTATACAAGATTTTGGTGTGTGAAAATAAGAGTTCTGAAGAAAAAAAAAAGTTACACAAATCAGAGTTTTCCCCAGTGAGCAATAGCTATACCATGAGCCGCTAACTCTAAAGGGCTTATTTTTGGAAGCAAAAAACGAGTTTAAACATTTTCATACACCTACTGGCAAGACTACAGAGATTTGTTTACTTAGGAAATATTTCACTTGCAATCAGTTTAAATGGAAATTATGAAATAATTCCCTGTGAAACAGCTATTCATGAAAATCTATTCTTGTAACAGCTTATGAGAAGCAGTGCAGTATTAATCATGTATTCCTGTTTGCTGTATATCCTTAACTTACCATATTCCTCAGATATCACAGTACACACAGTTTAACAAAGTATGACTCTGTATTTGTTACCAGAAGGTTTAACAACAACAAAAATCATCAAAATGGAACAGAGGACAAAATGAAAAACTAAATCCATGGTGGTGGCGAACACAGGGAAGTATTAAAGATAACTACATATTTTGGGGTGAACACCTAGGCAAAACTCATGAGGGAGCCTATAGTTACAGACAGGCCTTTAAAGGTTCTTTTTTCTTTCTTCTTAAGTCCAAAGTTCTCCCAACCCTCAGATTGACAACCCATATATCAAGTAAGCTGCTCTTGGGTTTTCCCTTACAAAATAATCAGTTCCAATATCCAATTCAGCCCATTACATTTTCATAGCATGGAAGGCTAAAAGGAACAGATAAGCGGAGGACAGTCAACCCTCCTTTTCAGTTGATCCCCACAAGGCACACAACATGCTTTCAAAACAGAGTGCAGCCTACTTGAAGCACTGATAGCAAGCTTCCAATGTTGCTGCTGCCAAAAAAAAAAAAAATAAATATCAGGTTTCAACACTGAAACACTACCTTCTGTTTCTTGAGAAGTGAAAATATTTAATTTAAGCATAACCCAATTTAACACTTTATTCTGACAGAATGTTGTATTTTCTAATGTGAAGATTTCATCAGCCAAGTTACATCCCCAGTATTTTTAAGTAGGATGCACGCTTTTTTGAGGTATCCAAAATATACAATGCAGCATTTCATTAGGCATTTCAAAATTTAAAAGAACCTTTAAAAAATCCAAACAAACCAACCAACCACCACACTCAGACACTAAATTTATCTCAGTCTTCTTTGTAAAATCTCATTTTTGTCATACAAGATAAAGAGAGAAATCAAAAGGAAAAGAAACAGAAGACTGAAAATTCTGTGAAAACAAAAAGCATCAAACAGGAAAGGCAAAATGTAACCACTGTAAAAAGCTGTAACACTTTCGAGAAGTACTAACAGAGGTCAAACTTGTGAATGTCTTAATTCTGTTTTCCAGTTGTGTAATAAAGGCATGGCACCACATTTATGACAGTATTTGTCATGACAGCCAACTAGATTTTCCACAGCAGTATGTGAGTACAAAATACACTTGTCCATAAGTAAATTTGTAATTTACATATCCACAATAACAAGACCTACTGTTGTACCAAAAAGAAAAAGTACATCTCTTCCGTAAACTGTTTTTCTTCTACTTTAACTATTCTCCTGCAGCACTCAAAAATTATTAAAATTAATTTTGTTTATGGATGGACAAATAGGGAAGAGGTGTGAAGTTGAGAAAACAATTCAATGGTGCTTTTTACAGAAGCTTTATAATTTACAAGCTCATGCTGTAACTGTCCTACATGGACAGGCCTTTCTAGGCTTTCTTCCTCTCAGTGCAGGTGTCCATTTCACATAATTTAATTTTCTACAAATATAGTCTATCAGATATTTTTTTTCCCTCCCCTCTCAGACAATTCAAATGAAAGCAGCAATAAGTTACTGAAAAGAAGGAAAATGGACACTACGAACAATAACACAAATTATTTCCTTGGAAACCAGACTAAAACTCCTATTCTACCATGCTATTTTTATTTCAAAATTAACATTTAAGTAAGGAAAACTAAAAGCAGGCACAGATAACTTGTAGAAGTATTCCAAAAGTCAGCAGATAACTGTATATTTAAATCACTGTTCACTAATTCAGTGTCAACAACCAACCATGTGACTGAATGCAAAAGATAGTATGAAACAAAAACATGCGAGAATATTAAGATATTTGATACAGCAGTTACCATCAAAAATAAGGAGAGTCCAAAAAGATCTTCCAAAACTTAAAATAGTCCTTACAATGCAGGTTGAAAAGATTAAAGAAGAAACAACATGAAAGCTCACTAACTACAAATCCTCAGTTAGTGGAAGAAAACTTACACTGTCAGTACAAGAGCATTCCTCAAATTCCTCTCACCTGAAATTCTGCATACCCAATAAACTCAGTCTTGAGAGGAGAAAAAAAAAAAGGAGAGAATATATACAAACACACAAGCTACTATAAAAACTACATAGAGGAACATTTGCAGCTGAATGAATCAAGTTCTACTTTGAAAACAAACAAGCATGATACTGTTAAGTTTCCATTCTTTATTGGACAGTGATTTCAAGATAAAAAAATGTTTTGCCTAAGGGTAAAAATATTTTCTCCTAAATAGTGGCTATAAAGCTTTATTCTGCTTTATCAAAGTGAAGTAACTCCTTTTGTTTTTTCTCCCTACTAGCATACAATTCAATAGGAAAACTATGCTTAACAGTTACCTGTAAAATTACCATATCTTCAGTAAATTTAGACATCTCTACTTTTAATTGACTAGATATATATATTTATTTTCTAAGAACATATAAAATACTTATCTTAATGAAAACTAGCACTGCAACAACATTTAAAAAAGGAAAATACATTTAAGTACACAGTGTAAAGATCAGAGCAAGATGCCTACCAAGACTCATTGGCAAATACAGATCTCATCCAAGGCTCATTCTTCTCATGCATTTGAAGTTATTCATTAGCTTATATTATTAACACGGAGGTAATTGCAAAGTATAGTAAGTGTAAGGTACTTTAAAATTAGACTGCAGGTTTGCTTATCTGATTGCTTACAATTGGTAGCAACTACCACCCTAACTCCTAGCTGACTGAAGAATAAAAGTAGTTAAATGATCGTCTACTTCCTTCCCCCACAATCTCTGTTTTAAAGAGTCACTTGGTGCAGACCTTTAGGTAGACCATAAAGTCTCCCCATTTGATACTTTTCTAATAAATAAAAAAAAAGATGATAATCATTATGACTAAGACCAGGTAAAGCTATAAGGAACTGTTGTTGCTAAGTTATGGAAGGACAATAGATAATATTACCTTGGAATAGATAGCATAAGAGTAGGAACATAATACCAGGATAAAATTCATAATAGTGTGATGTATTTCTCATCCACACACATATAAATCTGGCACAAGGTAGATTAACTTTCATGCTCAGCAGCACCACCGCAACATGTAAAGTCTGCACTCGACATCCTGTGGTCACGCAAAGTGTTATACGAGAGGTGAAGGAAGATATAAAGCATCAAGTTGTCACTGAAGCTGACAAAAGCATGCACAGAAACCAGCTTACCTCCATACATTTATGACAGGGCAAAAGAACTTCTTGATGTTTAAGTATGTCTCTGAAAATTCAGACAATTACACATTCCTGGAAAGAGTTTTGTATTGCATTTCACAAAGGAGATATATAGTTTTGAATAATATATAATGCATTATTTCTGTATTTACATATAAGTAATACATAATTTTTATATAATATATACACATATCTATTAAAATAATAACAATAAAACCAGTAAATGCCTTTTACAATAGGTCTTCCTAGCAAACCAGTCCTAAAAGTCAGGTTCTAACACAGTACCACTTTCTCAAGTATTTAATGCTGAGGAGTAATTTTCCCCATTACGCAAAGGGCAGCAAAACACACAGTATATGTATACTGACACAGAACACTCAATAAGAACATTTGCCTTTTTTAGTGTTATTGAGCCCAAACTTCACAATTTGCCATAATGATGAAGTCCTTTGTGGTTTCAAAAAACTGATAACAAACATAAATCCCATTCAAAAGGGAAAGTTGTATGGCTAACCAGAAGCAATAGCAACAAGATGCAGATGCTAAGACAACATTCAAAACCTTAGAACAATAAAGCAACTGTACCACCCATCAGCTCACTGCAAATATTAACATCAGCAGCAATTATCCCAAATCACTGCCACTTATCCAGATGCCCACTAAATAGCTACCAAAGAATTCCAGCTTTTCTGTAGAGGATGTTTAAAACACAAATGCTCTGTCCAAAATACTTTGTTAATAATGAATGCCAAATATACAGGATCATAAAAATCAACCAAACTGACTAAATAAATAAAACATTATTATTCAATGCAGTGAATTAATAGTAAGAACTTCTTTAGGCTTTAAATGAAGATCTAAACAGAGTATCTTGCATTTTACATCAATGTTAGAAAATTCCCCAAAATGCCACATAGTTTACAACTAAGTTTTTCAGTAACTTAGAAAAACAGTTAGATAACACCAATTCTGTATACTTATAGCTGGTTTATTGCATACTTGCATCATTCTTTCTGAACAAAGACGACAAAAATAACAGCTGGAGGTGTCTCTGTCTGCCTATGACAGCTGCCAGGAACTTTACCACAGAACAACAAGATGGCTAACACAGAAGTAAATTCAGTGTCCTTTAGTTTATACTCAAGCACCACAAAAAATGAAAAGGGTGAGACTTCAACACACAAAGGGGTACACTTTACAGCTAAAGAGACTGTTTTGAACATTGGACCAGCTGACGCTGGAAAGCTCTGCTGGTGGCATTACAAGAAAATTCACAACTAGAAAGAACGAATGAGTCACAAAAATGAGCTCCATAGGCTCTGAGACTCTTTAAGCCAAAGCATACTAAAACGGCCCTTAAAACTGAGATACAGGTTTGGGAGTGCAAATCACTGTCATTTCTGCTTCTATTTACATTATGATACACCTATGATTTGTGTACGTGTTTACCAAAATGCTTTTTGAACATTCCGAGTTTGACTGTTTCAAGTGTCCTTAAAAATACTAAATCGGAGCACAGAAATCCATGTAAATCAATAATGGTCATGCCTTTACTACTTTGAAGGCTTGCACTTTCAGGAAACACATAGCTGATATGCCAAATCTAAGGACCTGGAAAAGAAAATCCAGTATCTAATGGTCACCAAGATACAATGGGAATCTACAGGCATTCAGATTCAATCAAGTCTGGCATCCAAATGTAATGATTGCTGTGAAAGACTCACTGTCAAATAAAACACATGACTGTACTTTGTTCCCATCACCTGTAATACACTTAATAGCAAGTAGGGCAACAAACCAGCACAAAATGACCTGTGGTTCTTCTGTCTTAAGGTCTACTAACACAGCAATGGTACTAGCAAGAGCCAAGCAAAAATACCTGAGCTACATGAGCTACATCCTATCAAGTCAGTGCTTTCTTTTCAAGTCCAACAGTCTCTTACATATTTTCCATCAGTCAATAAATCCATTTCAGATATTCCTAAAAAGAAGAGCAAATCTTTTATCCCCAGACTCAGATATCAATTATGTGGCTCTACCATCACAATCAACTCAAGTCTACACATAAGGGGGGGGGGGGGGGGGGGGGTCTGACCTTCAGCTACCACAAGTTTCCTGTAAATGATCCAGCCCCAAAGTTACCCAATTTACTAAAAAAGTAAACAAAACCCTGTTCCTTAGTCTTTACTTACTTAGTGAACAACCATCTGCTAATACCAAATACCATACTGGGTATCAATCCTCTGTAGTAATCACAGTAACTCTCACTTGTACATGGGCAAAGTACAAGTACTCTTGAAATAAGAGAAAGCATAGAGTGAAGCTCCCCTTCAGTAGCTGCAGAACCCAGGCAGGAGGGACACCTTTGCTGTCACTGCTACCTGAGCTGGTTGAACTTGGACATCTGGATGCAATTTCAGTTGTGATCACCATCATGATAAAACTAGTAAGATTAATTTATCACCTAGCAGACAATAAAGGTCTGCTTGGCTATCACCATGCTTTAACATATCTATACTCTCAGAACACTTTAAATTCCTGAACAGTTGCAAAAAAGACATTGTAGACCCCCCCAAAAATAGCCTGGAGAAAACAAACTCTGGGTACCCTTCCCAACTCCTACGTTGATCTATTGAGCAACTTCCAGCAGGTCACTTATCTTCATCAGTTCCCTTAGGGTGGACATTTACTTTATCTTATAAAAAAATTCTGTCATTCACAGACATAAAGTACAAAGGGATAACTGTCATTTACTACTGCTAAAACAAAACAGTCTGGATACAAAACAGTTTATTCAAAATACACTGCAAAGGCTTTCTTCTAAGGTTTTATATCTATGTCCTTGCCCCCAGCTACCTCTCCTTTTAAGGAAATAAACTTACGTTACAGATGAATGCCTACAGCAGTTAATAGCTGCTGATTCATGTTATGCTGACAAGGAATGAACAAGCATTTTAGTGATCATGTTTATTGCTTCTCCATCTTTAGTTCAAGAAGACTCTAAAAGAAGAAAGTGATTTAAAAAAAGCAAAAAGCAAGCTTTGCTCCATAAGAGCAATGCTTTCTCCTCTAAAAAAAGGTAGGTCTCATCTTCAGATGATTAGCACATTCATAATTAAAATTTTAAATTATATTATTTAATAGTCTAAATGCCTGGATGATACTGTTCACAGCTTAATTACATACATGAGCTTTTTAAACGTTACTAGGTTGTATTTCTGCAACATAATTCTTACCACAGCATTTGGACTCTTTTCAAGTCACAAGCGAGAATTAAAAAGAATCACGGGAAGTCTGGCAAGTTTTAAGTCTGCGCTGAGAGTCTTAATTTGTTTTCCAGGTTTTAAGCCTGAATATTCACTTTTTTAGTATTTGCAAGCTATATGAGAACTCGGGGTGTGGAGATGGTGGGGATGGAACCTGAGATTCATAGTAGTCACAGGACTCCAGAAGGTGGGATTTCAAAGAAAAAAGCAAAGGATTGATACCATGTAATCATAGAAATTTTCCACAGAGCAGAGGTTTGAGTAGTTTCCCTCAGTCCATATCAAAGCCAGAAAAAAATATTACTACTTTGCAGTTTGCCATTATTTTACACAACACCAATTGTTTAATTTTTGGAGCAGGGATAAAAATAACGTTGTGGGATTTGGTTTGTTTCACTGCTAAAAAATGAAACAGGACTGAAGGGGTTTCAGAGACTCCTTTGCAGCAAAATCCCATCACTTACAATCCTTCAATTCTGCTGGTATTCAAACAGAGTTACTCTGGGAAGATAACAACAATGCACGGACTTCCTAAAGGCATAGTTCACCTAAAAAAACCCACAAAACCAAAACACCAAAAAAAAAAAAACCACAAACACAACACCCCCAAAAATACTAGTAGAAACTGATTTGATTTTTTTTAATAAGAACTAGATTAGATAACAAAATATTCACTTAGGATAAGGGGTAACATAACATAAAGCATGCACAACTAACATCTACTGTCAACTCTTGCCTTTACTTTAAGGACAAATACCTTTGCATTTATAGCTACATATTCTTCGCCTTGCCACAGTTAAACAAACCACATGAATTTTGTTTTAATGACTGTCAGAATCCATTCACAAGTATGTATGCCAAAATATTTATAATGAATACTAAATTAACCATCTGTGGTTCTAATATGTCCTACCCTAACTTAGAAGGGCACAGGAAACAACCTGAAAGAATAGGAAAGCAAATATATTGGCAAGTCAAAGGAAATACTTTCTGGAAATTATATTCATAATCTTGTCTCTGGTATTACCTTTTTAACTCCGATTTGTTTCCACATCTGTTCTTCACAGTATGTGAAACTGAAACAAAATTCTATGAATATTTTAGACATAAATCAGAAATGTCTGAAGTTCTTTCTATGAAAACAGAAAAGCATAGGTTCATCAGAACTGGCAATATTTATATAATAAGGAAACAAAGATGCAGAAGATCAGACTTTGAATGGTAATTCTAGTAAAGACCTCTACCAAATCACATAAAGCTGTGTTTCAGTTTTCCCATCAGGAAACTGTAGACCATTTGCTATCTGAGATACAATGTTAAAAGACATGGCCTTACGAGCTGTGCTGTAAATAAGTATTTTTGGGAAGGCACCATACAAAATACTGATCTCAAAATAAATGTAAACAGGGATAGTAAACACTATCTATTTATTTATCAAAGTATTAGTCAATGGGGCCAAGACTGGAATCCAAACAAACACCTACAAACATTATCTTGACAGTTCAAATGAAATCATTCACAAACAAGTTATCTCAACATGATTCTGAAGACTAACTGAATATTCTTTAAGATGCAGGCTCTCATTTTAAAGTATTTTGAGTAACTGATGCCCTAGGCTACCTCTTCTGCTCTCCAATGTATGTCTAATGATTAAACTCAATTTATTTGTATTTCATCAATGCTTCTAAAGTCAATTAACCCTTCATGGAGCACTTCCCCTTCCTTTCTAAAGCTTCAGTAGCTGACTGGCTAGTCGAGCCTTACTCTGACCTGCTAACTCATATTTGTACAAAATACTAAGGTTTCCCTTCACATTACTTAATAAGAACAAAACTTCCTTCCACCCTGAAAAGGGCCTTAACTGAAAAATACAGCATACTGCTGGAGATTGAATTACTTTTGTGATACAGCCTATGATTTGTTACAGCAAAGTGAGCTTTTCTATTACTTCTTTTTTTTTCCTCTCCATACTGCTAACCTCTGAACTGGAGGCAGGGGGCAAGGAAAGCTGCAGGTGGGTCATCATACATTATCCCCACTGTGGTCATAGTAGGCTGAATTCATAGAACTTAAGCACTGTTTCAGAAGTTATTTGTTGCTCACTTATGGTTTTGTTCCTACCCACATCTGCATCAACTAATATGTTACCTATGGTTTAACTAAGGATTGCACATAAACAGGATTTAAGCTATAAATATCACAAAGGTTTTTTCTACCCCTAAAACCTCCCCCATGAAACTTTCAGTGGTCGAATTCTAAGAGACAATTAAAATGCCAGCACTCAAGACACAAACATGAATCCTTTGACTGACCTACCACTGCTCCCCGTCACACCAGCATACCCAGTGCAGGGAGAAAGACAGGTCTATGATTAAAAGGAAATCTATGGGGAATTTACATGAACACCTCTTCTCATCTTATAAAACTTGGAAGGGGGGGGGGGGGGGGGGGGGGGGAGGAAATGACATGACAAGGAGACTTGTTGAGCTATGCTTCCCTAAAACATAGGGCAAAGTTCTTTGGGACTCATACAACTTATGTGCAAAGACATGTCTATTCAATGCCCAATGGGAGTGCCAGCTGGTCCAAATGATCAGGTAAATGGTATGGGGTTTAATACTAGACAATGCTTGTATTAAGATAAATCTATTACTGTTCAAAATACCCTTAGCATAAGGACTTTAGAACCTATTAAAAGAAAATAAATATTTAGGACACCAAGATCTTGTACATTTTTGAGTATAAAACACTGAAAAATAGAGTAGATGCAAGTTAAACCTCCACTTTAGCATTTTGGTTAGAATCAGGAGTGCGCTAGCGAAGCAAACTTCCTAAACGTCCCACTCACTGTGCTTCTGTTCACGTCACAAGATGGACCCAGGCAACAAGAGCAGGTTCTTTTTTAGACTGAATTAAACCAGCAAATCTACTCTGGAAGTAATCTAAAGAAGTCTGAATACTAAGGGATTCAGTAAAGTTAGCTTGAAGGAAGCCCTTCTTAAAAGCATACAACGTGGATATTCTGTTTTCAGCAACAACCGTTCCTCCCTGCAAATCTGCCACTTTGGGGCCTCACTACTTGCTAGCATACACTTAGACTTACTCACATGTGTTAGGGCGTCCAAGAGTAATTATGCCATTTAAGTCAGCTTTAAAATTAAACTCATAAACCACGAAATTAGATTTAGAATATCTTAGTTGCTTCAATTTGTTTTTTAACCATGTTTGACGGGAATATACTCTTTTGTTTTCTCTTCAGTGTGGCATAATATTTAAGATTAAAGAACTGACTCTAGTAACAGAGTATTCAGACTGCTATGTAACCTTAATTTACAGTGTTCCTGGATTGCAATTATTCCATTACTACAGTCAAATGTTTTTCACACACTGAAAGTGCCTTCCTGAAGTGCCTCAAATTAATGTGTCTGTCAAAAGTTACCGCATGATTAAACTGTACATACAGTTATCTTCGCTCTACCTTTACTGCTAGAACGTTTGCTTCTTCCTTTTCTAATTCAACAAATATTTAGGGGGGCCAGTTATATACGACTTTGGGAGTACTGTTATATTGCCATACTAAAATGAAGAAAGTAAACATAGTTTGACAGAAGAGCAGGTGACGATTCTTTCAGAATTACTACGTTTTCAGCACGCCCGAAAGCATGCCGAGTATCTCACTGTACAGAACAAGACAGACAAGATCTGGATCTCGTTGTTTACGGTCCAAAATAAATCTTCCCCAGCTCCCACGAAGGGTAACAAACACCGAACGCACCAGTCGCGCGTTCCACCCAAGCGCAGCGGGGTTACCGCCGGATTTCCAGCAGGGCTGAGCTGCCCCTTTCGCACAGGGCCAGGGACCGCGGCGTGGGAGAGTCACGCCTGTGTCACCGGAGTTCACGGGAACACGGGCACCCGCGGAAACCGGGGAGCAGACGCTGAGTAACGACTGACTGCCCGGCGCCGCTGGGCGCAGGCCTCGGGGGAAGGGCGGGAGAAATACCTGAAGCACGGCTGCGAGGCGGCGGAGCCGGCCGCCGCCCGGTACTCAGCGCTGGCAGGGCGCCACCGCCCTGCGCCGGCCTGGTCGTCCCCCGCCCCGCGACCGCGGCAGCTGCCCCGCGGGACCCCCCGCCGCCCTCGCAGCCCTCGCCCGGGGGCCGACAAGCGCCTGTCCCCGCCGCCGCGGCGGAACGGGCCACTACGCCGGCCGCAGTAAAGGGGGGGGGGAAGGAGGGGAGCGGCTGACTAACACCGCCCCTGCGAACGCGCCTCAGCCTCCCGCCACCCCCTCCCACCGCCGCCCGAATGGTGCTGCCCTCGCCCCCCACCTCCCCCACCCCTTCAGCCCAACGGGCACCGGAGGGAGGGACGCGCGCGCCCGCCCGCTCCCAACGGCGGCCGGTTCAGGCTCGGCTCGGCTCACCTCAGTGCCTGCCGCCGCAGGCCAGTCGGCCGGAGGACAGCTCCGGCCCCCCTGCTCGTCCCGCTCCCCAGAGCTCGGCCGCTCCTGGCACAGGCTGCGGCCCGACTGCGGCGCCAGCGGTCAGGTGACTCCCAACAACATTACCCGCCCGCCGCCCCTGCCCCCCGCCCCCGCCCCCCCGCGCACACACCCCGCCCGCTGATTGGACGCGGCGCTCCCCGCCGACGCGCAGCCGCCCACGCCGCTGCGCAGTGCGCATGCGCGCCGCCGCCGGCACCGCGCCGGCAGCCGTTCCCCGGCGCAGCGCAGGGCCCTGCCGCCCGCCTCCGGCACCGGCACCGGCACCAGCGGCGGCCTCCCCGCCCGCCGGAACAGCTTGAAGAGCCGTGGTGGCCGCGGCGGCTGGCTTGGGCCCTGGGCGTGCCGTTCGCCGCCTCTCTGAGGGGAAGGAGGTCCGCGGGCGGGAAGCCGCCAAGGGGAAGCCGTCGCCGGGTGGGAAGGGCCGGTCGCGGCGCCGGCCTCGGCCCCGCAGCCGTCGCCTCGTGTGTCATCCGGGAGGGCTGGGGGGAGGGTCGTGATAGGCCTTATGAGTTTTACTAGTGTAAAGCTCTTGCTCTTGGAGATGCGGCGTGAGGCCTGTGCCGGGAAGTGCCGCCGATTAATAGGCTTGACCAGTAACGTAATTAGTGACTCTTCTGTGCTAGGAGATGTTAAACTAACGTTTTGTAAAGGTACCACCCTGAGGGAGTTCTTGCTGGTCTAACTTACGGACTTGCTGAGCTTACGTGGTGTGGTCCAGAATGCTTTCTGGAAGCTCGAGCGGCGTTGATGTGAGGGTGATGTGCTGGAAGGGTCCCGCTAGCAGACCTTGTCCTCGCCTGGGTCTTACTTGTCAACCAGCTATTGAGGTCAGTGCTGCGCTATGTAAGAGACGATAACATGTCAAGTAAGGCAAAAAAATACTGCAGAGCAAGTTATGCTGAAGAGATAGCCTTCAGCTAGCAACAGTCGCACCAGTGTTAGAGCTGAAAATGGTGTGGTGTTACTGTTGAGCTAGTATCCCTACTGAAAGACAGACTAGGATGTCCAGTGCTATGTGTATGTAGCTTGCATACTGTTTTCAGGTCCTGACAAGTATTTTTGTGTGACACCATCTATGTGTACAAATGCTGTCTCAGATAGCTAAGAAGATGTCTTAGAAAGTGCTGCTGTGTGTTACTGTGTTCAGGACCAGAGAATTTTCAGTACTTCTAGGCTCTGGTAGATATTTATCTCCTCCAAAGCAACTAAGAGTAGCAGTAAGGTCTTTCCTTCTGCTAAAAATAGCCAGAGTTCAGCTTGTTCTCCCCAGCAGCATCTTGAAGGCAATGCAAAGGGAAACTGATTGAAAGATGGAAAAAACCTCACCCCTTTTGCATATTAAAAGAGAAAAAATTCTCTGTTGGCCAGATCAGAGGGGGGTAAATTCCATGTACCTCTTTATTCAAGGACAACACTGAAGGCAACCTCCTTCCAGAAGTTGCATTACTGAAGAAAACATTAATGATGGCAAAAGGTGCACTGCCAAGAATACTAATGGGTGTTTCATTGTTATGACATTTTAACAGTTTAACTATTTTCTTTACATTTGAATTATAAGATTGCATTTATGCCTCATAAAATAAAGCAGACAAGAAATACACAATCTGTTTTACACTGTATTTAAGTGTCACGTAACTTTCTCAAGCTGTTTCTACAGTAGACATTCTAAACTTCATTTTAGCCTTCCTGAGAATTTTTGGGGAAGACATGAGCAAAGCTCTTGCTGGTAATATTTAGTAATGATGGGTGTGTATAGAAGGGGAGGGAGTTCCCCTCATGTTTCGGTGTAATGCCTGACCTTGCACAATTCAGAAACAGATGAAACCATAGGGAAAAATGCTTATATTTGAAAAGCATGGAGTGTCATTCTTAAAAACATACTTTTATATATTAGTTTACTCCTACATGTATTAATACTCTTTTCTACAGAGTTACTACCATTACAATGGTAATGTTAATGAAATTCTTTTATTTACTTTCAGTGGTAAGCAAGCCAGTTGTTAGAAATTACACAGGTAGGAGGTCTGACAGATCTAGAACTGATTCCACCCCTGCCCAGTGAACCAAACAGTTTCATTTTCACAGCAAACTAGAATGGAACTTTTCAATAGCTTTCTTCAAAAGTCATTGTACCAGATTAAATCTGGTAACAGACAGGAAATCCCTGCTGCTTTATTAACTTCTTTGCAAGCTGAAAAGAGGGTTCTGAATGGGATTTTTTTTTTTTTTTTAAGTGGGGACTGGCTGCATTTCACAGACAGGCTTCACTTTTCCTTGGATCATTTCTCTATCCTTTCGTCTCAGTTTTTGTAAAGTGCATTTTGTTAGTATTTCTTTGTCTCCATTTCTTTAATCAGACATCTTCATTAGCACCCAAAATAAAAACACCAACTCGAAGCACAGTAAAAGCAGATGTGCAACCATACCCCAAGTAGCAGTTCCAGTTTATTTAAGGGTTCCCCGTTGCTCCAGGCTCTGAGAATTCATAGTACTTATTTTGAAAATTGTGCATGCGGATGGAAAAGTCAGAAATAAAAGCTGTCTTTCCTCCATTGACAACAGTCAAGATAGATCTTAACACCCTGTATGGATTTGCACCAGGTGAAAGTCAGTCTGTTTTTTTCTTACACCTGCTGTAGGCCGGCACATAAACTGTAGCTGTCTTCCAAAATGACACACCTTTCATTTTACTTTTACCTGTGCCTGGATTCTTAAGAGTCTTTATTGTGGGCTAATACAGCTGAGTAACAGTTGCCTTTTGTAAGTGACAATCTTACAAAACAAATAAAAGCAACATCAATAAAGCACTGATCATCAATCTACTGTGTTGGCTGTACATGAGATTAGTAAAGCAGTGCTTTCTCTGAAAGGCCTACAGCAAGCAGGATTATATGACCATATGATCATCCATGCTAACAACCAGGACAAAAATGTTGCACCTATGCCACACTGGAGCTAGTGAAGTGAAGAGGATATCAAATAAAAGACGTGCTGAAAGAGTATAAAGAACAACAGCAGTGTAAAGGGTGGGACCAGGCAAGGAGTGGAAGATCCAAACATGTTTGCTGAATTAAGAGCAAATCTGGATATTCAGTTACTAATTTAAAAATGCATACACTTGTGGGTCTTTGCTTGTTCATTTTACACACTAATCTTGTGAGCATTCTCTGAAGGAGGTGTGATGCCTTTGCGGTGAGAAGAATCCCTCTCTAGGAGAAGGGTTGCGTTTCCACTCTCCCCTTTTCTTCGGGAATTCTCTGACAGATTTGTTTATGTGTATTTCTGCTAAAGAAACAAGTTACATCCAGTACTTCATAAACTGAAAGAACCCCTCTGACAGTTCTCTTCATGTGTAACACCACTTTTATTCCTGTGCTTGTACAACTCCGGTATTTTTATTAAGCAAGAAATTATTGGTGGCCCCAATTTACTAAATACAACTGTATTGTATAACGTGAACATCTGAGGTGTTTTTAATCTCACACAGGATTCAGCAAAATCATACATCATGGAGGGAGGGTGTGGTTCTCTGTGCCGTTCATATGAGGAGTATTGGAGCAAAATTCTGAGATTTTCAGTTTAGATAGAGGCTAATACAGATTTTCCTTCCCTGACTGTTTGATAACTGCCTTTGATCTCATTAAGAAGGCAGCATTTCATTATTTTTTGTTATTAGTTGGTCAGTATATTCCCCAGTACAATCGGAGTTTAATTACAAAATAACATAAGCAATTTGTTGGCGAATAAATTTAAGGACAGCTATTAGATAATAATATTCAAATAGTCCCTTTTTGCTTAAGATTTCGGTATTACCAGTTCTTAATAATAATGTATTTTGAATCTAAATTCCTACAGTTGCTCTTTATGTTTTGTGTGACTTGTAGTTCTCATGCTCTTACGCATGGTCATGATTCCCAATCCCCTAGTACCCAGATGTGAAGAAAGCAGCTTTAAAAGACAGCTGTTTAGGTGGTAAAAATTGAGTTGCAGAGATACAGGTTGTTCTCAATGTTTAACCATAAGCAGAAAACTTAAAATACCTACCAGTAGACTAAAAGGTAGGGTTTTTTCTGGTCTTAAGATTTTTGTGGGGAAGAGAAGGGAACAGAATAGAGAAGAAATAAATCAAAACAGAAAGAAAGAAAGAAAGAAAAAGAAAAACAAAAGGAGCTCTTACTTTGGCTTGAAGATTGGCTACCAAATCTTGGACCGCACCCACCAAGAAGGGATCTTCATCTCTTGTTCTTGATCCTAGGGATGATGCAATGCTGACTTTCCACGCAACAGGGAATGAAATTATGGCATAATAGCTTGCTTCTCACTCACAGTCAGACTGAAGAATTGAATAAGTACTTTCCTCATTGGAATTAGGTGCAACTGGAGAGAGGAAAAATAAAAAAGTTAGTCCATTTTTTTCCTAAAAAGGAGAAGTAAAACCAGCAAAAAGGAGATCTGGGAGCTAAACTGAAAAACAAGGAAGTACATCTTCCTGCAGATGAGTAATGAATATTTTAAAGATAAAACAATATAAAAACTGAGTTGATAAGTGCTCACAGAATTAGCAAGCATGGTAACATATAATCAGAAGAAAACAAAGAAAGATGCCGGGTTTTTCTGCAATAGATTTTTTTTTTTCTGATACATTGACAACAATAGGATTTTAAGTCGCATTATATCAAATGCTGTTTCCCTACAAAGCCTGGCTATAGCTGTCTCTTTGCTAGTGTGGTTTACTGCTTCTGGCACACTAGATGCACCAGCCTCAGCTAGCACTAGTTTGTGGCTCGATTCCACTGAGCTCTGTCTAGGCTATGTGCTGGTAATGCCCCAGAGAGATGAAAGTGGTCTAATCTCTGGAGTTGTGTTGACTACAGGGCACAGCCTAAAATAAGGAACATTTAGGCCGTCTTTAATATTCTGTGTCATCTTTTCTGCCCTTGCCTTCTCTTCCTGTGCTGAAGCTGGTTTCAGACCATAGAAACTTGGCTAATAAATTCTCCAGAGGTATATTGCAACATATCCCAATGCTAAAGGTGAGATTCATCTCACCTATCTTTATCAATCTAAAATTTAGCAGTCTAGTCTAAGCTACTTATCTAGGCTCCCCGTGCAGTCAATGGAACTAGATAGGCATCTTCACGGGGTAATTTCTCCCTTCCTCTGGTAGGTGTCTGAGACAGGCGTGATGAAACTCCTTTTGGAGATGCCTGTCTCATGCCTTTGTCTGTGGTGGGAACATGGATAACTGGGTTAGGCTAGAGGCATAACTGTCAGAGGACTACGCATTAGTGGAACCTGACTTTCTGCAAGATGCTGGGATCAGAATCCTCGGGAGCAAAAGGGTCGTGGAGTCATTGAGAAAAATAGGTGCTAAAGGTCCATCTTCCTTTCATCATGAAATGTCCTTTTTTTCTAGCTGAGCAGGACACTTATCTCAGTGTCAGAAAAGGGTTTCTGTCTTGGCCCTTACCTACAGGGCAACGGACTGATTAGGCATATGTAATGAATCCAGCATTTCTGGTTGTAAGCCCAATTAGCGTACAGATCGCCGCAGTAAATCAGGTGCAAAAGACATGCTTTTGTCCTGGATGTGCCAGGCTTACATGTACTGCATATTGTGGAGTAGGTCCGATGCTTTCCTGGAGGCACTTTCCTGAGCATAGTGTTGCAAGCAATAAATTACGTTCATGCATGTGCAGCGATTCCAGCGTTTCCCCGGAGCAGCAGATTTTCCATGCATATGTACAGCAGCTGTGTTGCACATCATCAAGACATGCATCCAGTGATGGCAGATGGAGTGGGAAAAGACCCCAACTGCGACTGGTCTGGTCTCTCTGGAGCAAATACTTGAGCTCATGGGCTGTTGCTGGTGTACTCCTGCGCTTGTTGACACCACGAGCTGTCCCGGGAGTCACCTGGTAGAAGCTGCCGCCCTGGCCTCACGGGGCAGAGGCTGAAGACCCCGTTGTACACACACCCACTTCAAATATGACTTCTGTAGGCATCATATAGAAGACTAGTCCGTTTACACTCCCTCCTGTGAACTTGCAAACACAAAAGCTGTTTTTTAATCTATGCTTAGATAACGTTTTCCAACCGAAAATCGAGCTATCAAGGACCTACTATGGTATGTGGTGTATTTAAGTGACTGAAACCTCAGGGCTAGGTCAATATGTACAAGCTGAAAATCTGAATCTTATTTTAAAATGGTTTTTGAAGTCAGTGAATACATTCCTCTAGAATTTATTTCCATACTGTCTTCTGCTCTGTGTGTGTGTGGTACTGTTCTAATTCTTAGGAACACACATGCTTATTTTTCATGGTTTCTTGCTTACGAAAGTCTTTTGTTCATTCTGGGAAAGCATACTGTTAATCACAGGAAAATATTTTTAAATTCCGTGTTTATAAAAGAAGAGAAAAAATGCTTTTTTTTGTAGAAATAAATCCCATTCTAGTAAACTGTCTTTTAAAGTGCAATTATAAAAGTGATTATCATAAATCTAAAGCTAATTTGGTCCAAATTCTCATCAAAGCTTCTTAAAATGAAAACTGGCTTCTCACTTAAAACTGGGGGGGTTTTCCCCTGATATTTTTTAAAACAACAAACTTAAATTAAACAGTAATATTTCAATGGGGAAAAAATGGGATTTTTTTTTTCTTGAAAATAATGAGAAATTTTTTTTGATTTGGTGAGAGGAGTTACAAACTGTGTGTGAATAATGGCAAAAAGGTGGGAAACAGATTTAAAAGTGTCTATCTGGGGAAAATAAGAGGTCTGCTTAGATAGGCTGAGGGAGGTGTATGTAAAGACCAAAGAATGAGAATTGCAGCAAGACAGCTAAAAAAGCCCCATCTAGGTGCTTAGCTTGAAAGAGGGAAACAATTGATTTATTGTTGAAAAATGGATTTGCTTTCCTGGAAACCTGGAGTAAAACTGGTAATGGCTGTAATTTTGTCAGACAGCAATGCCTGATCTGAGGGATCTGGGAAAAGACCAGAAGTGTTGAGGAGGTGAGGTGGGTGAAATTACTGCAGCCAGACTGTCCAGACCAGGCGTTATCACACAGTGGCTCTTTTGAAGCCTGGGAGGAAACCTCGGTGTATGTGGGAAAGCCAGTGTATGTCATCTGGGGCTTGATGAGTGTTTGCAGGCTCATGTCATGCTGTGGGATCACAGCTGTGTGGGCTTTGGATGAATTAGCTCCCTGCAGCAGAAAACCGCTAAGCCTGAAACCAGCAGAAGCTTAGCTTTCAGCCAGATGCAGATCTGCAAGCAGATTCATGGAAGGGCCAAGCTTTGGGGAAGATGGAGGGAGACCTGGTGAAACACCTCATGCTTGGGGGGCTGAGGGTGTGCATTCACAGGAACACAAACTAAATGCATAGCAGCCCCCGCCTCTTCCACATGCCCTTCCCCTGTGAAAGTGTCATGCTGGGGAAGAAAGTCATCCCTTCAGAAAATAGCCTTTGTGGTACTCTAGGGAAAGAAGAGCCCGTCTGATTTCTTTAATTTATAATATAGTCTATTGACAGTCTCCTGAATCAGCAACTTGGGATGGCCCCTCTGTACACCCTTAGTTTAGTAGGACTAAGAGCTGGTAGTGCGTTATTCCCATGTGTATCTGGTTCAGGGCTCTTCTCTTGCTTTCGCTCTAAACTGCTTCAACTGAGGAGTCTGCTCATTAATGCCACATTATCAGGGCTATCTGGAGTACTGGTTTGTTGCTTTTCTAGTAAAATGCAAACTCTCCCCACCCCACACCAGGTGAAAACCCAGGGAACGTTCATGGTATCTATGGAAGGAGGTACTCTGAGTTTTCTTAAATGACAGAAGTATTTGCGGGCGAGACCCTCGGAAGTAGGAAAGAAGTGGATTCTCTCTCACATACATGCATATTCATAAATCCCTGCAATATTTGAAACGTTGAAACTTTGGACCCATTCCCTACGAAATGTAGTCATACCCCTGAGAGGACAAGGATGTTGAGTCATAGTGAAGAAAGGAAAGAAAAGCTGAATATTTTTTCTATTACAATCATCCCAGAGGTCAGACACAACCAAGACAGACAGATGAACAACAAAAACACTGGTTAAATGATTAAAAAGGCTAGGTTTTCTGGCATTACTCAGAAACATTTGAAGCACTCCGAAAGAAAATATAGAAATGAATTGTCATCCCAGTATATGTAAGCATATTTGCCTTTTGAGTCTAATGCCTGAAGAAGGATTAATTTTAAAATGTTTTGGTAGAAAGCTTCTGAAGGACTTGCACATAGCCTGTCTGAAGGCTATTGTAAATATACCAGGACCAAAATGGTGAACAATGAAATTGCATTTGCTTTTGGAGAGGTCTGGCAGTGGCATAAAGAAGAGACAACATAGAAATTTTTGCAGCATTGTATAACATAGTTTTTTAGAGGTACCTAATTAAGCTACTCTTTTGATTAAATAAGTTCTTTATGATTACCAAGCTTGGCTTTGCTACACAGGATGATTGCAAAAGTGAATGATGTATTTGAAGATCTGGGTAAGACTGGAAAGCACACCAAAATTAGGAAAGAATACCATACATTCAAATACTTGTCTGGGTTTTAATTTCACAGCATAAGGTTCTTATTGTAACCTACTACTTCTGTGTTGATCACACAATGACTTGCCAGGAAGACCGTCTGACTGTTTGACATACTCACTCTACTGTTACAGCTTTCTGAAAAGGCGATTTATTTTTCTGAGGTTGTACATTTTCCCGTTTGTCATAACAGAGGAAAAATTGATTCAGTGCCTGCTTCTGTTTAGACCTGCACGTTAAATGTCCCACAACAGAAGCTGTTCTGTTTCTGGGACTCATTACCAAGTTGGAGTCTCAGTTGAGAAACCAGAGTGATTACTAGTTTGTTTGTCACTGCAGTGATCCAGTAAGAGGAGGGAACCAATCTTCACCCATCTGCTGTGTCTATCTGGATTTCTGCCTGTTCTCAAGCGCCTGGCCAGTCAGCTCATTGTGTGCTTGGGTGTGACTGCAAGCCATGATGAGTCATGGTTTAAGTGCACAACTCAACTCATACCGAAAGGAAAATGAGGCCAATTTTAACTCTACTTTTGATTTTATCTCTAGCTTAGTTCTGTGAAAGTCACAAAGAGCCCAAAACTGCTAGACACAGCAAAAGGTAACCCAGTGCAAATAAGACACAGAAGGAGGTATCACCATCAACATGCAAAAAAAGAGAGAAATATACATGTGATTCTCTGTACTGGGTCTGACCGTGGTGGAGCCTCTTCTCAAAAATGGAGCGTTAGATGATGCACAAACTAGTCGTCATCTCTTGTCAGAGGAAGAAAGTTGCTGAAAACAGCAAGTTGAGAATTGGAAAGCGTACTTGCAAATCTGGAACTTGTTATAGAATTGATGGAACTGATTATACAGTGTCGTTTCCTGATAACTTGGTTCTTTGTTAAGTTTATGTCTTATGAGGTATTGCCTAGGACACAGTAGTCAGACAGTTTCCTACTATTCCTAATTTTCCTCTCCCTTCCTTGGGCAGCTGATGATCCACACCTGCGGAGACTGGTTCTGCCAGCACTGGAGGAGATTCACAACCTTTTTTTAGAAACCTTTTGGAGGTGGGTTTCTCACAGTGCAAGTGAAATCACTTTCAAAGTTTATCTCAGGAACACACTGTTTCTTTTCCCCTTTCCCTTTACAGAATCACAGACTGGTTGAGGTTGGAAAGCACCTCTGGAGGTCATCTGATCCACCCCCCCTGCTCAAGCAGGGCCACCTACGTCAGGTTGCCCAGGACCATGGCTAGATGGCTTTTGAATATCTCCAGGGATGGAGACTCCCAACAACCTCCCTGGGCAACCTGTGCCAGTGCTCAGTCACCCTTATAGTAAAAAAGTGTTTTCTGACCCTCCTGTGCTCCAGCTTGTGCCCATTGCCTGTCACTGGGCACCACTGAAAAGAGCCTGTCTCCGTCATCTTTATACCCTCCCTTCAGATTTGTACCTATTGATGAGATTCCCCCGTCAGCCTTCCCTTAACAGGGATGAAGTACTGAAGGAGGGCTGAAATAGGCCAAGCTGCCTCGTCAGGGGCTAAGGTGACATACCTACTCAGCAAAAACTTCTGGTGCTGTTCTTGCTGCTGTTGAATGATTACAGCACTTTTTGAGACTTGGTTTTTCTCAGGCAAACATGTAAATGTTGCATTTAATGACTGTGTCTTGGGTGTTTGTTGGAGCCTGGATGCTGTTCCAGCCAGAGCTTACCTAGCCTGAGAGCTTCTCAAAACACCCTGCAAAAACACCTGAAAAAGTCAGTGAAGACTTATTTAGACACCCTGGATCATGCAGCAGCCTACTGTTACTTTATGCCTTGTACCAGATTCAATATCCAGACTGGACAAAAGTATCTTAGGCTTGAGTGTAGTCATGAAAAGCAGCCTGTAAGTATGTTGGTGATTGCTAGTTCCTATTGCACATTTTGCATCTTTCCTGAAATGAGCCCCTATCTCTTGTTTGCAGAGCTCACGTAGGGTCTTCAGTCCCCAGAAGAGACCAGCTGGGTTACATGTTACTTGCTTTACCTCTCAACAAGCATTCAGAGGGGTGAGGAAGAGGAGGGAAAGCAGAGGGAGTGAAGGGGCTGCCGCTCTACCAGAAGGGTGGGAGAGAATCAAATTCTTGTGGGTACTTCTTTGCACACAGACTTATTTCCTGATACGGAGAATCACCAACATGACCTTTATTTCCCTGTAAGGTGTTTTCCAACTGTTGTTTAGCTTAGGAGATAAATTTTCTTGTATTCTTTCATCTGCCACTATGATCTCTTTTCTCCTGTACAAAATCCTCATCTTTTTATCTATGTAGCAAATTCTGGCTCTGCTGACTCAAACACTATCCCAGTACATAGCTGATTGTACTAGGACTTTGTGCAAGACTGTTGTCTCTGGTTGGGTGTACTCCATAGGAGGTCAAGACCCTTACAGCCTTTCTAAGAGATGTGACCATTTGTAGGATCTCCGGAGCAATATTGTCTCTACCTGCTTTTGCCAAGCACACTGCTACTGCTGGGGCTTTAAGAGGGAGAGCTCGGCAGAGCAGTCTCCTGTTGACTAATCTCTCAGAACACGCAGGGTCAGTTCAGGGTTTGTGAGTTGCTCACAGGAGCAATGTTCTCCGGAGTGTGTTGCACCTGTGTATGTTACCTACTTCTCCTCACGTCCCTCTACCTCAGAATGACTTGGAAAATATGGGATTCTGGGGTTCAGGTGGAGTTTTGCAAGTCACGGTCAACCTGTTTACATCTCTATGTGCAGCCACGGCAGAGCACAGTCATGTTTGGTCCTGATAAGATATAAACCTTCAGCTCTGAGTGCTCATTTGCATGCCTTCCCGCCACGTGAAAGCAAGTTACAGCCTAATAAAATGCAAATGCCTTGTACTTTACGACAAATGCTGTAAATCAGAAATTGTGGTGATTATCTCACATGAAGTCCCTGTAAGAAAGAGCAAAATACCAATGTTCTAGTTAAATGCTTATGAATCACTACCCAGTAAAAAATGACACCACCTGTCACGTTTCACGTACGGGCTCAGAAAATGGGGAGAACATACTGAACTGAGGCAGCTAGTGACTTTGTTGCACAATGATTATTGTATGACACCAGGAGATATATTACACTGCACATTCCTTTCAGGCAGAGAAACATAGCAGAAACTGCACAGCTGATGCAGTGCTAGGAGAAGAAATCTTAAAATGATAGTTTAAGTAACAAAACCATGCAATATTTTGCATGCGGAGAGTAGAACACAAATTAGATATTTTTCTCTATGAACTTAATAAATACATACAGAAATTATGTGTAGGTACGCAGTAGTGACTACTGCCTTATTAATAGATTGTAAGGCGTAGGTAAGGATGAACAATCCAGGGGCGTTTTTAACAATGTTTCTGGAACAAAGCAATAAATGAAACAGAAGCATTCAGGAACGCAAATGAGCTGCCACTCTAGCTGGGAACGTAGGCTTTGGGATTGGCATTTATAGCCTTTGTAGTAATGTTTATGCAAAATTACACAACTCTAGGGTTGTGTGCTAAATACTCCAAAGAGAGAGTAAAATGGAGTATGGTATACGCCGAGTCCTTCATCTGCTAAGACATTTAACAGGGTACATGTCAATAAGCAGAGGAGTAGTCCCACTAAGATCTGAATGAGCAAGCTTTTAAAAAAATCTATTCAAAACGTACCCTGTTCTGTTGCATATCAGGAAACAGAGATATTTTTTTTCTCCATCATTTTGATTTATGTTATTTTAATACTGCTTGGCAGTTTCATTGGTGGCATAATATGATTTAGAAGACTGAAATAATGTAACAGAATGGGAAGGAAACTTCCAAGCACTGATCTTAAAAAACAAGGAATAGCAGATATTTTGTATAAAAACAGTTTTGAGAAAATGCTTTTGTGTAATAATCAATAATAACCAATTTTACTGTCTTTGGAATTTTTTCCCCAACTGGCCTCTAAACCTGTGTGTCAAAGTACATTCAGATCAGCTAAAATGTAAACTGATATATAAATAAAACACAGTTTGAGATTCTACCAGTTCTCTCTCTCATTGTGCAAATCTTGTCATTTTGACTGAGAGAGGTCATGTGTCAGCACTGTCATCTTTATTTGGATTAGTGGCTGTTCTTCTACCAACAAGAAACTTATAGCTGCTTTTATATTGTTGGCAGTTGCATTTGTAAAGGCATGATGACTAAGCTTCACATGTTTCTATTAATACAAAGTTGGCTGTCATTGATATCAATACTTGCTGTTGCATAAAGCGAGAAATACTTTAGATAACCACTAAAAAATTGGTAGAAACTTCTCAAATGCACATTGCATTATAGATTTGCTTTTTAAAGTTCTCAGCTGTACAGTGCCAAGGAAGCTTATTTCTGTCAGGACATGAACAGCTTGCTTGTTTTTTCGTTATTTGCCAATCACAGTGGAAATGATGCAGCGCAAAAAAAACTGCTGACTGAAGAGCCAGTTGTATTTTCTAGGTACTTTCTGGTTTTGAAATAACATTATAGATTATCACAAGTGGTGCAGTTGTTTGAATTCAACTTCTGCCAAGTTTTTGCACTGCTGATGCCGGTAAGAATAGAGAAATCTACCTTAGAGGCTACCTCTGAAGTCCTATCTTGTTATTTTCAATATTAAATATAAAATGATGTTTAAATTAAATGTCTCATTTATCGTATTTGTCATTAAATTCCTTAAATGACATTGTATCTTAACAGTTACATAAAGAGTAATATTGTGTATTGTAGAGCAGCCATCTGCTGCTGCACGTAGCTGATTTACTAGAACAGGGGAACAACCAGAAGGACGTGAGTTAATGTGCACTGTCACCTGGTGCAAGGTGACACAACTCCACTGGTACTATAAATCAGTATACCCCCATGAACGATAATAAAGATGATGAATCTCTCAATCAAGAAAGCCAGCATTGTCATGAGATGAGGCCTGTGATGGGGCTCTCTGACAAGCAATGTACCATCCTACAGGCCCTTAGTTGTAATCTGAAAGCAAGTGCCCCCGCCGAGAGCTGAGCAGACTCGCACCCCAGGAACTTCCCAGCAGCTTGCACAGCCGAGCCTTTGAGGAGATCTGCTGTGCTCAGTGTCCTCGGAAGGGTCACTATGAGCTGGGGTCTGTGCACCCATCTGCAATTCTACCCTGAGCTCAGGTAGGACATCCAGCTTATGCCTAAATAACTAGCAAAGACATTAACAAAAGCTCGTGCTGAAAAATTAAAGAACAGCATTTTATTTGCAAGCGTTGGTCTTCAGTGATTCTTCTGGGGAGCTAGAAGATGTAAAATATTAACCGGAGAAAAAGGGGAGGGAGGCAACTGCACAAGTCAAACAGCTAGTGTGTTTCAAACATACTGCCTTTGGTATAGCAGTTAAAACAGCAGCCGTGAGCTGGCGATAGAGTAGCACAACTGCAAATACTGGCCTGTGGGAGGAGTTTGGAAATACACCTAGGCATATCTAGGTAAACAAATATACCTGGTTATCTAAAACCGAGGTCCCCTTACATCCAAAATGTTGAACGAAGCAATATGTTCCTTGCTTCTCCTCCTGAACATGGCTAAGTTTACTCCGACCTCCCCTGTTTGACCTGAGCATCCTCTCAGCGCCTCTGGTTCTGCACCTCGGTATGCATGGGCCAGCAGCAGCCGAAGAAAGTTGGTGCCTCGTCCCTGCTTAGATGCTCTGTTTGAGTTTTGGGCTGCGGGAGTGCTGAGTGGCGTTTTCAGTGTCCTCCCGAGTCTGACAGGCACAGGTGAGGCCTGGCCTCCTGCAAAATGCAGCACCTTGCCTTCTGTCCGGGGCACCTAGCTGGAAGCAGAAAGTACTCAGCCCCTTACCTCAGGGCTGCGAATTATACCACAGAATATAAGAATAAAATTTGGGTGGGGAGCCCCACTACTCAAACGTCAAGGCCCTGTTTCTCGTTTGCTTTCCCCCCGCTCACAGATTTTGCAAAATTTGCTGGACAAGGACCCACTTGCAACATGAGAGGATCAGCATTCGTCCTCCGCATGTGTGCTTTGACCTATTTAACCCGTTTTCTGGTGATGAGGACACTGTCCTTGAAGCTGGCAAGGCTTTCCATTTCTTTCCTCAGCATTTTTTGCATGATTTTTGCAGAAATTAGTAAAAAGTCACGGATAACAAAACTGCTGTCACCAGTTTTCCTTGGTTCTTCTCATCTCCTTCTGTTCATTAGTTCTCCAGACATTAGCCCGTTTCTGTTGATCAAACAGCTACTCTCCTAGACACATCACAAGGATTTTATTTTAATCCATGTGCATTATTTTAAGCTTGTATTGATGGGTTATAAAAATAGGCAGCAGGCCATTAAAAATGTGAAAATCAGCTTGGATTAAACTGAGCTTGTTCAGATGCTGTCAAGGCTTCAAACAGCAAAGTACAACATATTACCAACTATGCTAGCTAACTTCCAGATCCAAGATGTACTTGATTCATTGGCAAGATGGCCACCATAGTTAAGCGAGTATTATGGGATATATATATATATTGAAAATGAAGCTTCATCCAAAGGAAGAAAATAGTCTTTAGGTAGATAATGCCCTGGAAAATCGTTACAGTGAAAGCATAAAATTTAACTACTGATGGAATGAAGTAGAATTAGTTAACCAAAAAGTCCTCCAGAAAGATAATCAGAAGTGCTGAGAGAAGTTGTATCGTTGTCTGTTGAATTTAAACTCATCCTGCTTATAGAAACTGTTAAAGTACAAAATATGTTTGCACTGTCAGATAGAGGCAGTAAACAAACTTCTAGGAAAATGGGTTCCAGGCAGGAAAGGTGCCTCCAGACTATCAGTGCCAAAGCAGACATACTAGAGATAGAGTCCTCTCCCTACCCTATAGGCAGTGGAAGATAAATACGCTTATACTGGGGAGAAAAGTTGTTGCTGTTGGTTAAAAAATTTAAAAAAAAAGTAAAGAAGGGGCTCAAAAGAGCATTGAAGAAAAATAACTCAACAGGTCAGTAACAGATTGGAAAGCAAAATAATTATAAAACAAGTAGTTTATTGCTAGAGACTCTTACAGTCAGGGAAAAGCTGCCCATCAAGAAAGTTAATTGACTGTTAATAAATTAAGACAGTTATTATGTTGCTACCAATAAATTCCATTTTTTAATAAAGTTTTGGCATGGGTATTACATTAATTTTTCTATAGAAACAGCCATCTGACAGCAGGTTAGGGCAGTTCTAATGAAAAACACAATGAAATGGTTCAATTCACAAAAGGACATGAGGAATCAAAGTTCTAGCAGAAAGAACAGGTAACAGAAAAGTTCAGTCCCAAGACTGTTTATAAGCACCATTAAAATTAAACATTTCTGCTCTATCAAAATTGACTGTTGGTTCCTACCAATGATGCATGGATAAACTGCACACAGATTTTCCAGAAATAATTAGGCAGAAGGAGGATGAAATTGGAGCCAACTTCACAAAGTGCATAGCCCAACTTTAAAGAAAATTAGTAACAAGATCCAGGAAGGAATCACCTGGAATAGCAGCTGAAAAAAAACAGCGATCCAGATCAGCTTGTCAGCTGTTCAGCGTGAACGGACAAAGTGGGCTGCAGATGGGGGCACGGCAAAGGCTGCCGGGGAGCCCAGGCGCAACGCTTCCACTTCCCTCCCTTGTGGGTGTGCTCCTGCTTGGAATCCCCAGGAGTTCCTGCAGCAGCGGAGACGAGTCAGCAGGTGTGTCCTGGGTTTTTAGGTCCTACAGACCAATTCTGGGGAGGAGGCTGGTAAGAAACCACCACATGCTTTTCTCCTTGTCCTCTGCACATGAAGGAAATGGTCCAAAACAGTTTTTCAAGGAAGCCCCAGAAGACCCATGTACACTGTCAGAAGGTTTACAGTGCATATCTACCTTCTTTCCAGATCCTTATTACTCTGCTAAGGTAGAATAAAAAACTCTATTCTTAAACTGAGGCATCATCAAAACCCTCCGAAGGTGAAAGACTGCAGATGAGCAAACTTGTTTGTAGGGTGTATTTCCTATATTTCTTAACTCAAGTCACCAAGTAATTTCTTCTCTCAACATATTAAACAGGCAACATCCTACCACCAGTCAGCTGTCTGTCTCTAGGATTTCCATTTATCAGGTTTCAGACCAGAAGCAGCACAGAGACAGCATTTCTTTGGTTTGGGGGTTTTTTTTTTTCTATTTTTCTTTCATAGACTACATAAGTACCAAATGATCTTGTTCCACTTTGAAGATGCTTCAGGCTGAACCCTGAAAAAGCTCAAGTTCTTCTTGAATATAGTTGTCCATATAGTACAGACAACTGTCCATTTGTATCTCATACACCTTCCTTGCAGCACCACAGTAATATTTTTTAAAACTGTTTTTTAACAGGAATGTTTCCATTGTATTTTCCATCTCATTTTCCATTGTATCTCCTCTTAGCGCTGAGTGCTCTAGAGCCTCTGTGGAGCTGTGGGAGCATTTGCTTTGCAGGTTTGAAGTCTTTTTGCCGCCTTTGCCACCTGATGATGCCTCTGGAGCCCTGGTGACAAATGGCCACATTTTCTGTCTGAAGACCTCTCTGCCTTCTTTTGCCAGTCACATGAAGAGCAACAGGCAGAATCAGCCAGGCAAGGTGTGGAGCAGTCCCTTTTGCTCCACTTTCCCCTGCAAAAGTTGGAGGTGGCTCCATAAGGAAGGGAATTCACACAAACCTGCTGTACTGTGTATGGCACACAGCGGGGCTTTACGTCAGACCCTTAAATTCAAGAGAGCAATGACTGTAGCTGCCCAGACATACCATAAGGATTTCAAGTTCCCTTTCATGTGTGCTCAGTTTGTACCCAGGCCATACCCACCTTTGTGTGGTTGGCAGAATAGTTTGTTGATATGTATTTGGTTTCTGAGAGGGATTTTTCAAGTGAAGACAGAACAATTTGGTGCTGATGCGACTCAGAATCTGAGTTTTAGGTACTTTTTATGTCCACATAGCATGACTCAGAGTACCAGGAGTCTCAGTTTTAACAGCCTTCTGAGAAGGCTAATACTTAAGTGCAGAGAGCTAAGTTTTAAGTGAATGAATGGCTTTTTATACAGATGAGAGATGCAGTAAGGAAGAGGCCCATGGAGACCCAACTGGTGGGTGACTGGACCCCAAGGTCCCTATACAGTCAGTGGAAAAGTAAAAGACCTCTATAGGAGGCACTTACAGTTTGAACAAAAGCCTACTCTCTGCTGTTGACTCTGTTCCCAGAATAGCATCATGCCCAGATAACATGCAATCTGAATTGCTCGTGTCTTTTTTAAACTGGGGCACTTTCTGTGTTGTCCAAGTCCTTGTCAGTTGTCAGAGGAGATCTTCATACAGTCTAAATTTTCAAGGGTGAAGACTGGCTTGCTGTGATTTATTTCAAAAATAAGATGTTCAGAAAGCCCTATTACCCAGTCCCTGAGAATGAAGCCCTGAAAGACTACTGCATGCTGCTTACCCAAACACTACTTAGTTTTGAAAACTTGAATTAAATCCAAGCCCTGTGGACTACTCCTCTTCTTCTAATACCCGTTAGCTGGCATTGACTCTTGTAAAGAAAATGGTATTTAGAAATGTATTTAATAAATAATTAAATGGGGCTGGAAGTTTTTCTTTATTTTTAAATAAAAGTCCTCAATAATGCTACAGTAAGGCTGAGACTAGCTGAAGCTGATGTGTTTCATAAATCCTCTGCTTGCTTCAGACAGATATTAAGAAATTCCTACTCTTGAAATAGGAAAGTGCATCATCAAACAAAAAGCTCCAAATGCTTAAGATCATACTGAAATAGTCATTCTGTTTGTTCAGCTGTACATATCATGATAGGTCTGAGCTCACTGCCTATCTATCTTATAAAGGCAGTCTACTTTAAGTTCCTTATCTTTTGTAAGCATATGTTTTAATACTCCTGACTAGATAAAAAAGAAGAAAAGGAAAAAAGAAAGGCAAAAGGCAAAGGCAAAGGCAGGGAAGGGAAGCGAAGGGAAGTGAAGGGAAGGGAAGGGAAGAGAAGGGAAAGGAGAAAGACAAAGAAGGAAAAGCTTTGGTTTTGATTAGTAGTGATTAGTGATGATAAAGCAAATCAGAAAAGTAGCAAAGGGTTCTAGCCAAATTTAAAGGCAGAGTCTTCTTCCTTCCTGGGTCCAGGTGTTTGATCATTTTGTATTTGAACAAGACATCTTCCTCCTTCACCATTTACAATGACCAAAGGAAGGGTATTGACAGCATGGGAGAATCAAATTGTGAGATGAAATCACAAGCAAAATTGTCTGTGGTCATATATGCCTGTCCAAAGTATGCATTTGTGGGGGAGAGCAATCTGTGTGCTGAACAGTCACCAATGCATTGAAGCTCTTGGGTTACAGAGTAAGTTCAGCTAGGAAATATTTTAGCTCTAAGTCTCTACTTGCCACATGCAAACTGAAAATTTCGTATGCTTATTACACATCCAAATTTGAGCAGGCATTCACGTGGAGGGCAGACAACACACCTTTCACCCAAGCACTCCTCCTCTGCCCAGTTCCTACATCAAAAGCAGAGGGGAGTTCCTCCGAGAAAAGGGTGCTGCAACCACAACTCTGAAAAACATTTATTTCTCTATCTCATCTGTGAAGCAGCTGAGATCTCCTCTTACTGGAAGAATAGGGAGGGGCATGTGAAAGGAAAGGAAAGAAGGAATGGACCTATATGATGGAGACACTCAGGGCATTTTCATCCTAGTCCAGTATTTCTGCTAAATTTTTCCAAAGAAAAGAAAAGCAAGAAGATCATTTCTAAAATTCTTTAACGGTATTATGCTGTTACTTTTCTAGTTAAGAGCCATTTCTAGATGTGTTTTATAGTGCTTTGTCAATGTTTGACATGTCTTCTGTTGTATTTACTTGCTTTTCTTTTAACTCATATAGTTCCATATAATGACCCTACAGAGCCACTTCATAAGGGTTGGCATAGCTGCAGCTGTGCAAGTGGGAACAAATGCGCTTACCAGGAATGACAAAAGAGAATGTTTTCTTCATTACTTTTGACATCTTATGCCAGCACCTGGTTCATTTGGCAGCTGCAAGTGGACCTAGACCCAGATCAAGGTGCTGGAGCAAGATGCCTGAGTTTTGTACACACCTCACAGCATGAAGGTCCTCCCTGCTATTAGACGCTGTGAGGACCTGTTTAGCTCCTCGACAGGCAGCTCAGCGGAAAGGCCCCAACACAGCACGGTGTTTAAACACTCCAAGCATGTAATTAAATTCCAATGAACTTGCAACAGTCAGGTTTCAAGCTGAGGTGCTGGTCTCTCTGGCCTTGATCCAGCAAAACACTTCAGTGCATGAAGAAAAGTTTAACACTGTGAATAGTCCTACTGGCAAATCAGTGGGAACTACTCATCCCTTAAAGTTAGGTATGTGTTCAAGAGATTTGTTTGATGTGGCCACAGTGCCCCATGATAACATGCTGTGTTGAACCAGGGCCTAAATGCAGTTTACCATGTGGTGCCTTCTTGGCATTGCTCATTACCCACTAGGCAGCCCTGCTTACTTAGATGTGGACACCCTCATTTCAGAAGCAATGTTAAGTACTTTTAAATCCCACTTTCTCTTGATAAAAATTCAGTGACGATTCCCTTTTGGACAGTAATATAGTGGCAGATTTACATCAGAGCACTCTGGCAGTCAAACTGTGAATTAAAAGTCTCTTGAATAGAAATTACAGGATTAGGAGAATATCATGAACATCTGAAAACACTGCATGTAACGTCATACTCAGGAGATACACAGCTATCAAAAACTGCTAGTAAAAATATTGTCCACTGCCTTTGGTAAAATCTTGCTTATGTTTTCTTTCATCTTCATGCCTCACCTTTAAATACAGTGTAACTAGAATTTTGTCTCTTGCCAGGTTTCAGCCAAGTGACAAAAACATAAACCTCTTTTTGTTAATTAAAGGAGAATTCGGAAACAGCTAAAGTAGAAAAGCAAACTTACTGGCATGCTTTTTCTGCTCTTTTTCCTTCCAAAACATTCTATGAACCCAAATTTTCCAAAAACGTGGTTGTTCAAGTAAACTGTGGGGTGTGCAAGAGCCACCAAATTCATTGCTGGTAAAACAATCCTAATATTCCAGCATAACCACCCTGGGTTGTTGAAACTGAACTGTGGCTAGAACATTGCCCATGTATTAGGGCACTCTTCCAAAGTCTAACACTTCCCATGTTCAGATTACTTACCCTAAATACAAAGAGAAAAATAGGAAGATAACACTTGTGTTTTCTTTTAGAAAAGTGTAACTCATGAGTACAAGGCTGTATGAAATTTAAGGTATATTAAAATTTGCCAGCAAAAATGAGGTACATCAGTCAGCTGCTCCGTGTTATTTAAAGCATATTTGATACTTTGTTTTTGTACCATTCAATAAGTATTTTTTACATAAAGTGTCTGCAATCAGTTACTACTGTCTAGTACTTTGAGAAAGTAAAGCCATATAGGCCAGATTTCCAGGCACATAAAACCAACTGAACTTAACAGAAGTACTTTGGCTAAGTAAAGCTATTACAATATAATTTGTAAGTATTATGAACTCTTTCAGCTCCTCTAGGATGCCAGAACTCATTTAACTTGGGTGCTCATGTTAGCTGTTGTCCAATGTGTTGTTGAAAACTATACCTTTGTGCTAGTATCTGCAGTATATTAAAAATATTGGATATCACTCTTTTGGTAGTTTCAGATGTGATCAGATGGTGAGAAATTAGTATACTGCCCTATACCTAGATATACAAAGAATTAGTAGCTATAAACACCTGAATAAACAAAACTCCACTTGGACAAACATAATTGTACACCCAAAACATTTACTGAGGTATCTCTGCTTCCTAATAGTAGTGGGAGATGTCACATTACCCACCAGAGGGAGCTCATACAGTCAAATGTAAGGGTATCTTTTACAGACTTAAACTAATGAGAGCTATTTAAAAGGTTATAAACAGATTTAAGCACATTTTTAGCAGTTAATGCATAGCTGGATGTAATTTATATTAGGTAGGAACTTTAATATGTTTTTTTTTTCTTGAAAGAATAGTCCTTTTTTGAAATTATTTCAAAAATAAGTGTTCATATACTTCTTGGTGCAGATGACTTCATAATGAGGTACTGTTTCATATATGAGTAGTGGGCTTTTTTTTCTAATTAGACACACAACCAGGGAATGAGCTCCCTGAATAACCCTAATATTTAGAACAGTATTTATAGGAGTTTGTTTGAATGTGCCTCTGTCTTCCATGAATATTAACACTTGCCTTGTATTATTTTGTATGGACATCTAATCAGCAAAACTATATACTGATGTACTTGCATAACATGAATACAAAAGGGTCTGACCACAAGACAGTCAAGGTTTTTAGCAGGTAATGTTTTTAAATGATGCATTTGCTTCTGACTACTCTTAAAAATTCAGATCGGTGGACTTATTCCAGCTATCCGAGCACAGCAGAGGAGTGTGAAAAGCAAGAGTCAAAGGATCAAGCTGGGGCGAGCACTGCAATGCAGTGGCTGTGGAGGAAGTCTGTAGGCACAGGGCAATCTGGGTTGTGTGCTGAGATGTGTCATACACTTGTAGGAAAGTCACAAGACAGAGGTGGAAGTTTTGCGATCACGGAACATTACATCACTATTCCTTCGTGTGGGTAATTGGGGATCTAGTTAATAAAAGCACCAAACCCTACCTGCGTGATGAAAGCAGCAAAAGCCCATTAGTGGGGATGCATTTCTTTCAGTACTGAAGTGCTCTAGCTTCAGTGTAGTTTTCACTATACATAGGCTATTTATCAAGGCTGTAATTTATTTATCTTTAATGCAAATACAGCAGCTGGCATGGTATTGGGCTCAATGATCCTTATGGGTCCCTTCCAACTTGAGATATTCTATGATGATTCTATGATTAGGACAAGAGTCATATACTGATGCTGGTTATTCCTCTTTCTGTAGAGGAACCATCTGCAATGCTGTGAGCATCTTTATTGCAGTATAGCTCTGTTGATACTAGACATATTAGACAAAAACATAACTTTAATGAAGTAAATATTCCAGTACAGAATGTTTGCATAGACTAGGCTTGGAAAAGCCTTGGGAAACCTCCAAACAAAAGCTTCTTAATGTTGAGCTAAGGACAACAGCCTATACATGTCACTGGTGCAAGCCATAAAAAGCGAGAAAGCAAGCAGTTAAGGCACACAGCTCACTCACCAGTTCCTCTTCCTAGCTCTAACTACTTCCTTTCCATCACTTACAGTTCTCATATCACTTTAGTCATCCTGAGCACCCAAGGCACAGTCTGGCATCTGGCCACACATTTGTGACATCAGCACACACATCCTCATTTCATTTCCTTAATTTCTGTATTAAAATCTAATACAAAATTCAGACAAATCACTAAATCCACAGACCACCTGCTCTCATATTTTCCTAACCAGTTCAAAGAAAGCAAGCATACCTCATAGCCAGCACCTGCATGCTGGCAGAGTGCCTTGCTGCCGTATACCAGCACCGAATCGCAAACTTTGTACAACTGTAATGTTTGGAAACCATCTCAAGCACACGGCGATCATCAGACTACGTCACGAGATCACCAGTCAACTGGATCTGAGCTCTAGACTGATGCTGCCTACCCAGTAAGGGGTACAGATGCATGGGGTTGTGGTTGGGGCAGGGAGGGGATTAGAGGAACTGAGGTTTGGAAGGGGGAACTGATGATTGGTGTGTAGAAAAGCCGAGTGACTCATATGCTAAATCTTGTGCTTTCTACGGTGTAAACACCATACTGTGCAGTCTAGAAAGCCTGGGCTGAGGTTAACAGTCTTTTGTGAACGATTGTTATCTTTCATTCATGCAGGTATGAGTAACGCATGACATCCCTTGTAAGGAGCACTGAAGAACCTAGAGGTGACTGGCACTGTCCCAAGCAAGGTAGATTTTTTTTCATTCTTATAAAAGAATCGACTTCTTTGAATTTAAAATGCCTGTTCATGTCCCAGAGAAGCCCAGCAGGATGGACAATGGGGTCCAGCTTTTCAGTACCTGTTCGGTAATAGCCCTAGGCCTTCATTGCTGCAGACCTTCCAGGTCTGTCATGAAGACAGTTTCATCATGGGCTTTCCAAGGATGTTCACCGTATTATCCATGCATATACATGCCAGGACACTCTAACAGGAGGGAGAAGACCCTCAGGGCTGTGGGTGTGCACGTATGTCTGTGGAAGTCTGTGCATGGGAGAGAAGAGTCATGCCAGCACCCAGGTTTTGTCAACTCTCCTCGCAATCCTGCTGGCCAGGGCCGGCGCTCCCCCTGCTACATCGCTGCCTGGACCTAACGAACTTCCTTTCCCTGCAACCCTCTTCTTCGGTCATTGCACACCTTGCACCTTCCACGAGGAGAGAGGCAAGGCTCCTCCAGACAGCAGCATCCCCCGCTCCTCTAGACACTTCCATCTTGTGTGTTGAACAAGCAAAGAATTTCATGCAGGAAAAACCTCCAAGTGACTCCGTGACTAAGACGGCGACTAGCTCATTTCTGCAAGGTGGTCTGTGACTGGGGTCCGAGCAGCAAATGGACACGTGCCAGAGCTCCTCAACCACATAGCCCAAAGGAAGGCTGAGAACACACCTCTGCCTTGTACCCTTGCATATTTGTACCTGCTGTGAACAGTGTGCAATGCTCACAAAGGCCTAGATGGCAGTAACGCCTCGGGGGTGGGTGTGTGACACACTTCCAAGGATTATTAATTCACAAAACCAGCCAAAATAAAGATGATCCTGGAAAAGGAAACATTAAAAAAAAAGCTGCCAAACCCAAACCTGCAGGTCCTTATCTTCCAGACTTTTTTCAAGTGTAAAATCACCCTAGCCTTTGGCTGTTTCAAGACTGCATGAGTCATATCCTTGCTAACTGGAATACTTAAATTGAGCTTGTTCAGCATTTGTTATGATGGAAGGAAGTTAGTTTGTAATAATAGGAAATGGAAAGCACAGGGCTTGTTTTTTTAAACCCATGTACTTCACTGTTTTCTTAAGTGGTCTGAAGCAAATGCATTTGTCATTGTAGTGGCCTGCTTACTTTTACTAACCTGAATAACCTGGATAATAGCAGGAAATAACCTTTATCTGTGTAACAGAATGTACCTATGTAGCTGTATGCATTTAGCAACTTCTTTTGTCATCTGAGCCTTTCACATGTCTTTCCTTGCCTTCTGACCACTGGTGAATTGCCAGCAAGAGCCTCGGACTGTGCTGTTGTTTTGCTGAATGCAACTGCAGTTGTCACAGGCTGTAGTCAGAAGTTATAAAATTGAACATTTCGTTGGCAGTTGAACTCAAAAGCTGAAACTGGCTTCTAAGTTCTTGGGTGAAATACAATGTAAAAACATTATTTGAAATAATTGTATAAACCTCTTTTTTACAGTGCTATACTTACAATGGACCTAGCTAGCAGACCAATTTAAGGTCTCCTCTCCAGAAGGACACAAATCATAACTGTCTGTTTGGAAAATACAGCATAAATACGACAAACAAATGTTTTCTTAAGAACTTAATTTCAGCTATTAAGTCAGCGGAGCTATGCAGTTTGAAGTAATATCTAAAGAAAAATTCAGCATGTCAAAATTGGAGATTTATTGAATATGAACATGTTTATCATTATTATGCTCTTGATAAAAAAATCAAGAGATGTATGATAGATACAGCAGTTACCTCTCAGAAGGTTGTTCTAGCCATTCTTACTCTTTGCAACACTTGAATGATCTTCTGGGTTATATTGACTTTTCTGCATTTTAATTTCACTTGCTTATGAATATTTTTGGAAAATTCCATTTATCTACCTTCCTGTCTTTAGAATCCCATTTCGCTGCTATTTTTTCTTTAAAAAAAATGTTTTTGTGAGATACTTTAATTTTTCATCCTTGGTACTTCTATTTCAGTTTTACTCATTTGGATTGTGATGCAATTTCTCTGAGTCACTATTCTCAGGCACATAAGCATCCATGCTGGCAGGCAAATATATTGATACAAAGCAGTTATTTTTTACTTTCACCATAACTAAAAGTAAGAGGAAAAATTTGACTACAATTAGCCAGAGTCCGGATCAAATACAGATCTCTGACTTCAATTAGTTTGGGATGTTTTAAGAGTTCCATATTTAGCCAGACTGGTAGCTGGACCACACCACAGATTTGGTGTCTGTACACCTGTAAAAATGTTTTCTGAAGACTACCATACTGGTCAGTCTCTAGAGGTTAGAAAAGCCATATTCCCTGGCTACTCTCAAATCGCTGTGTGTCACAAACGATGCCCAGCTTTCCTTCTCCACATGACTTTGGCTCTTCCTCAGGTTTTTCTCAAAGAGTATGATCTGATATTATTCTGACATCTAAAACATAATGGCTGCACTTAAATAGAAAATTTAAAGGTGAACAAAGTTATCTATAAGTAAAGTTCTGCTGTCTGATCTATCTGCCTCCAAAGTCACTCTGCTAATGAAATAATTTTATGTACTTTGTGCAGTTTCCAATGAATTCACTGAAATCACCAGACTGGCTGTTTCCAAAGCTAGATAGAAAAATCTGTGACTAAATCAGCAAATTAATTTTTAAAACGACAATCTTGTTGTTCAAAACACATAAATACAGATAAAAAATATATATCTCAGATTATGCAGCATCCTGTGCTCAAAGCAAAATCCTGAAGTCTGTACAGGTTATGTTTCCCATCAGCGCAAAACTCGGACAAGGCTTTTCCGGCATTCCCAGGCTTGCTATCCTAAGTGCTTTTTATTCATTATGTTTTTTTCTCTTCAACTTTCACAAGATACAGTAAACACTGGACCCTCAGATAACAAAGAAAGAGGAATAAATACAGAGTTATACTGCCTGCAGAGCATCCCAGCAGAAAGCACATGCCTCAGAACGGGCGATTTCCCTTTGTGTCTCCGGAGTGGCCAGGCTAAGGGAGTAAGCAGTGCCCCTGCCCCTGTGGCTCAGGAGGAGAAGTGGAGACAAGGCTGTCTTCTCCCGCTACCTCCTCATACTCTCCTACTGCAGTGTCAACTGCTTGTAGTAATGCGGAGACTGTTTTCATCTGCAGGGAATACTGTAGGTAGTTATCACAGAGAAATAAAGGGCAGCTGTATTTTTTTGTCCCCTTTGCTGCTGGAATTACAGGGGAACAATTTGATGTCAAAAGACTTTCCCAGGAATTGTTCTGATTAACAGAAAATCCCATTTTTATAATAGATTAGTGATAATAATCAAAGCAAAAGTTCTGGCAGAAATCTTAAGTTCCCAGTTTTCAATTACTAAGACACATTTCAGTACTAATGACACATCAAGTTGAATTCCAACCTCATGAAGATGTAACAAGCTGCATCTGTGAAGCAGAGTTAAAAATACAGGGTGATTTAAGAACATTCAGAACATAAAATGGCTTTTCTGTATCCGCTTTTAATGAAAAAAATACTGTATGAATAGAAATGGAAGTATAACAAAGAATTTTCAGTTGATCTAGGAAAATACAGGGATAAATAGAGCAAGTAAAACTAACATTTTACTTCCAGGTCATTTGTATATCACGGAATTCCTGTCCCTACTTACAGCCATTTATGTTTCAAAACAGATGGGAAAATAAGAACAAAATATCCTCACAGTACTTTTACTGACATATTCTCCGTGGAAACTATGATGTGATACTCATATATTAATTTTTCATTTCTTGCATGCCAAAAAGTACAATAAAGAGACTTTCAAGCTATCTTTATGCTTGAGGAAGGAAAGGTTGATCTCATCTGCTTCCTTTTAATTTCATAACTTGCAAACTATTACTGCCAGTACTCTCATTTGATAAAAAATAATTATGTTACTTCAATTTTTAATGTGCAATGTCTCAGATTTTATACAACAACGTAAAGTCGACATGGAATAATGAAGTATAATTTTTACCAGTGAGGAAGATCTGTGTTAAGATAACTTCAAAACACTTTAGGCATGAGGAAAATAATTAAAAAAATCTTCACCATACTAAAATTAACATACATGTATTCCATATATTAACATTGTCCCTGCTGTATGCCTTAGTATGGTCCAAATTCCCAACACAGAGACTATTTATATCATTTTCTAGTGTGTCCATATCTTCTTAAATTGGAAGAAATATGTTTAGAAAGGAAACCTGATCTACTAGAACATATAATGAGGATAGATTAACTTCAATTATGTTACTTGAAATAAAATATCCATTATATAATGGATGAAATATCCATTATATTAAGCTACTGGCTGGCAAGCATTAAATCAAATATAGACTTCTACATACTCTGTATCTGTAGTAAAGTATTATAACATATTAAACAGACCTTTATTTTAAAATCTCTTTCCAGCACAGGACCAATCCTGTAGTAACTGCCTCACATAAGCTAGTTGCGAGTTATGAGGACCCCTGTCTTTTTTGGTACTGTATTCTGAGCTTTTCCAGTTGCTCTACACACTGCGTCTGGGCCAGCTTCAGTGTTCGGTTCTCCTCCGTCAGTTCTGCATACTCCTTCGCCAGCTGAGCAGCATCCATGCTTTCTTTTTCCACTTGTTCCAGCCTGGCAATCAGCTCCTTTCTGACAATTATGAAAAAAACCCAAAGATTAAAAATGGCAGCATGCAAAAATTTGTTGTCGTGTGTTAGGTTAAAGCTGAACTATAGGTGTTAACATGGTATTACTTGAGCTCTTGTGAAACAAAGACCTTGAAAATTAATTTGTTAGAGTCCTCCTTTTCCCTTTAAAAGATGAAGCTGCCAAAATCTCTGATAGGTTTGCTGTTCAGTGACCAAACCTGTAAAATGCTGTGGACCTTCAAGTATCTCTAACTTCAGTAAGAGTTGAATATGCAGTTCATAGGGGAGAATCAAGTTCTTGGAGACCACATGCTAATATTTTGCCTGAAGAATAACAAGTCATTTTTCTCTCAATACTAAACATGTCTGAAAGAGAGCCAGGGGGGGTTTTGCTCAGTTGGTTAGCTTTATCAGTAAATTCTGTGAAGTATGCCTGGTTTCCTTTTCTCTGCTACAAAGAAAAACGATTCTAGTAAATACTAGGCACATAAATCTGAACTACGTCTCTTGTTTCTATAATGTGTTTATGCTCAGACCTTAGCCCTACTGCTGAGGAAGAGTGATAGAGCTGCAAACCTGACCCCTCCTGGTCTTTTTAAGAGCAGACACAGGAGGATTCAAGCTATTGCTTCTTTCTGGAGTCACACAGTGCCCTGTATTCCCAGAGCTGGCCAGGAGCTGGAGTCTCCTGTACAGTATCAACTGAAATTACGTCAGCACAAGTTAAGATAAAAGAGCTTTTAAAACAAAACACACTGAAGGCATGAGTAACTCACAGGGTATCTAATCGCTCTCCACTTAGCTACCCAGCAGGCTAGCCTGGCCTCTGCTTTTTTCCCCCTTTAAGTCAAATCACTTATTCACCCCTGCTACAGGAAGTCTCTTCTAAAAGGTTCTTAGTTCTTCTGATCATTCTATCTCAGAGATTAGTTAATCTTTAACTGTTCATAGCCCTGTGACTTTATTTCTCAGTCATGTCAAAACAATGCTTGTAGATCATCAGTGGGAAGATGTAATGCCTTCAAAGTGGATAGCTTTTGCTGCAGTCTTTAAAGGAGCCCTCTTGTCAAGCTAGACCAGTGCTTTCAGACAGGAAATTCCTACAGATCAGTAACTCTATCGCCACAGGTCAGAGTATCCATGAAACGATAACATTTCAGTATTTGCTGATGGCTTACATTACTTACAGCTGCAAAACTACCACTTACAGCAGCAAAGCTGTAAGCACTGGGTTTTGAAAAACACTTCTGTGTGGCCTTCTTTTAGGATCGGTTTGATCTTCCTCTGTCTTTACTACAGCTTTCAGCGGTAGCAGTTTGCCCATGATTTAGCTGACTGTTTATGGTCACAGTAACTGCAGTTCAAGGAGACACAAGTTAGGAGAGACCGCCAGCACACTCATTTCTTCCAACTGTGTTTCCCATACAGAAAAACAGAAGGGAAGAATTAGCAGCCATTACAGCAATTTTAAATCATCCAGAAGTTGAAGTATATAGAAACCCTCCTGTAGCTAAATATGTTGGCTTTGTTTTATACCACTGAGCTAATGCATAGCAGCTATGCTGCAGCAAAGCCTCTTCTCTTCCCTTTCACCAGGTGAAAGGTATATTCAATCAGCTCTTCAAGAGAAAATATCAAGAGCATATTTTTGTTCAGCAGAATTCTCTTAACATTTGGCACAACAGAGTTGTAACAATTTTAAAAGCAGCAGGCCATTAACAAGTTCATTTCTCTTTGCTTGGGCCATGCTAGATCAACCAATTCTCAAATTGGCCAGGATGAACTGATCTTGCTAGACAGTTTGATATTCCAGCTCCTATTAATGGGACTATAGGCCACGAAGGAGTAATTGCATGTATGCTTTAAAGGGTGAGAAATGGATTTAGAGACAATGAGATTTTACAAGTCCAGCAGCCTTAATCACTTCAGTCTCTTAGGGCTTCCTCTAGAAGAATTTTGTCTCTTGGGACCAAAAGAGAGCTTCAGCAATATTTCTTTGCAGTTATTCTACTGGTGCAATGCCGGACTGAAGGATTAAATTAAGCTCTTTCAAATTACAGGCTGTTACTCAGAAGTGTTCCAAACAAATTAATTCAGAATCATTCTTTCATACTTTTCTTACACTTAACAAGGTTTTTAAAGGGAGATACAGTGAACACACTAATCAGTAATCAGCATCTTAAAAGCAGGTAAACCTTTTCCACAGGGACTTTTAGTAAGTGTAAAGGAAAGGTACTAACTACTCTATTCGGACTTGAGCCAGGAGTGGCACAGTGTGCAAACTCAGACAGCTCTATTAATGAATGTCAGTCCTGATTCGGTAAGATGAGGCTATGTGCAGGCATGGCTTTCATGCTGCTCTCCAGTAATACTCAAGCAACAGAGATAACTCTTTTGTCTCCTGGGATTTAGCTTTGCTATTAAACAAAATATAAATGCATTCAAATCAAAATATACTCATTGCTGTAGTCCACATTCTAGGGCCTCCCTCGCAGAAAACAGTTTCCTTGGACTGAGGGAGTAAAATTGCCCACTTCTGAGTCAGCAGAACCTACTTATTCCCTTCCCATCAGGATCAACACCTGTTTACAGGGTAGGGTGATGTTTCAGGCAAATACTGCCAGCCTGCCAGAGATCTAAAATTAGAGTACCAGGGAATTGCTAAATGTTATGAATGGTGTGGTTTATGAAGCTCACAAAAGGATAAGGACAGTAACTAACATTTGCTTCTGATCTAATCCAGGATTTGAACTTAGCTTCCAGAGGTTAAAGAACACCATACTAAGCTCTTGCACCATCTAGCCTTTGTTATGGATGCCTAATAAATACATCTAGCACTGTTTAATCTGTGTTTTCTGTTAATGGTTACCCTGAGTTTAAATATTAACAGCATTGATAAGGTATTTTCTAAAACGGTGCTGAGGTACTTGAAGCTTTGAGACAATCTGTAATGTATACTTTAAGTGTTCTTTTTTTCGGGATGGGTTTGGGTGGGAAGGGAAGTCAAATGTGATTTGCATCGTAAACCAATAAACCACAATCCACACCAGAGCAGGAGAAAAACCCAGTATGGTCTTAGGGAAATTATTTCTCTTGTCCTGGCTTTAATGACTGACCATGCAGATAACAGAAATCCTTTATAGTAACAGTCACAATGAATAGATACCAAGAAAAGTGACAGACGAAGCAGATAAACTATCTGGAGATTAAGTGTATTTGGAGATGGAGTGGACTCAAGGAAAACAGCTTCCACAGTGCAAAGAGGCAGACTTGACTTTCTCCTGTTGTGAACAACACATTCAGGATCATGCATCTGTGGTACTACCCATTTCTTCCCAGCTAACATGTACCTGTGTATTCTGGTGGCCATAAGGTCATTTACTCTTCCCATAGCTGACATGGCTTTCACGTCAGGAGGAATCGTGAGACCGTGCAAGGTAATTGCTGTCTGAGAAGACTGAACTTGCGTGTCCAAAGTCTACTAATTAATTTTTAAAACAATGAGACAGCCTTTTTTAATGTAAATGAAAATATGTCTCGGATGCCAGCACATAAAAGGTCCATAAAATATTCATCACTGCAATAGGGCAAGTTGAGGTTTCTCTTAGTATTAGAAAAGCTGTAAATTCCACTATTTGGCAAGCAACATGTATTTTGGATACATGTGAAATGATGAAAAATCAGGTCTAGAATGGGAAAATTATTAAGATAAAAGGTTGCCTGTATGGTTTACACCAATCTTTTTCTGCAGTACCTGAAAGTCTGAAGACTGCTTGTCTCAACAATGTCGTAAAAGACACTCCAGAAATAGCGTACCTGGAGAAGCCATCTGGACCTGAGACCTTAGAAACAGTCCTTTGGTCACAAGAGCATGCTAAAGTATACAGAAGGATCCCACAAAGTTAAGCAGACATCTCCACTGCATGTCTACTGTAATATGTGTGAAAGGAAGAAAAGAAATCATATCCATGGCAAAAAAAATTAGTGATCCTAAACCAGGTGGTGATCAAATGATATTTTCTGGAGAGTTATATTAGAATTGTCTGGGGGAGGAAAAAGAGAAAACCAGCCAGTGCTAAGAATATAAGATATAGCTAGCAACCATGGCAACTCTAATATTTAACTACATAATCCAGGGTCATTATCTAGTAATAGCAATATAACAAGTGCTCAAAATAACCAGCCATCCCATCCCTTTCACCCAAACTTAGATACCCAAAAACATCTGTTATGGAAATACATGTGTGTTTCTGGAACATAAATTAAATTACATTCTGTGACCTAAATGTGGTGTGTTCTCGCTTCCACACCCTTTTCTTCCTTTTCAATCCTGTCTTCCATTCCAGAGTGATTTTGTCCCTTGTACTAGATATTGCTGGCGTAAATGGGAAGGGTTAGAGTGAAGACAGCAAAGCAAGCTATGATTATTTATGTTATCAAAAAAATCTACACAATGTTCTTTTAAATTCTTTCGATTTCTTCCTTCCTTTTGTTTGTCTTCTTCCTGAGTAACTTCTTCTCCCTTTATTTGTTTTGTCCTTTGATTTTCCCTTTTTTGAATCTGCAGCCTCAGTTTCTCTCCCACATTTCCCATTTTCCTGTGAAATAGTTGTTGCCTTCTCTCACGCCCCCAGCCTAGCATATTCTCTTGCCATCTACATTGCATACAACAGAAATGAGCAAATAAGCTCTGCTCTTGCCTTGATGAAAAGCAACCCTCGTCGTTACACCACTGCCTTTCTATACTTCGGCCGTACTTGATCCTCACACTACAGTGAGAGACAAGTCAAGATAAGAAGAATCAAAAGCCTTTGAAAAGTTGCAAAAGAGTAAATGTTTTTTTGACTATTTTAAAAGAATGTTATTCAACTTTCTATTTCTTAAAGATGCCTCCTTTAGAAATATACTTGCATGTATTATTTCATCTATAAAAGGTTACACTGAACTTTGAAGGTTGGAATAAAAATTTAAAGTAGAATGAACACTATTCCAATTTTTGTTTTACTAAAAAGCTCCAATACCTGTACAGTCATTTATGTTAGGTTAACTTAACATTATTTCTTCCTTCTGACCAACAAATCAAAAATATTTGCTCAATTCATTTTCTGCTCTTTTCCTGACAATCATTGTCTTCAGTATTCTGTGTGCAGAGTGTACTACCAGTAGGCACCACAGGTGCACACACTGTGAGGTGAGACTTGACATTTTAATTCCACCAGTGAGTTGATCTGTGGAGAGGGATTTCAGAGCACTGGCAGGGTCCCATCCAACAGCACTTCTGGTTGCCTTTGGTAAAAATGTATGTTGAAGAACACTGCACAAATTTTTTGTTCCCATTACAAGGGATGAAACTCTATCTTTGTCCATTTTATAAAACCAATATTTAAAAGAAACTGACAATAGATAGTAGGTGTATTAGGGGATTGTGAATCTTTACTTCCTTACATTCAAATTCAAATGTAGAAGAAGATAAAGACACTTGCAAAAGGGGCAAATTTCAGAAAGCTGCAAACTCTATCTTTTCAATTTGATTGTAACTGCTTTTGAGGTTAAAATCTGTACATCTCATCAGACTTTTTAGAAAAGTCAAAGCATCCTCCCCTTCTGAGAATGGAATATTCAACATGCATGCCACACCAGCCATTGTAATCCACTGATCTTCTCTTCATTCAGCACATGCTACCCCATAAACTTCCTTTAACTTTCAAACTGTAACTGTTGAGAACATTTTTAGATATAAATCAGTGATCACTAAACCAAAACTCTCTTTTATGTCTTGCTTACTCCTTCACCTCCACACTTACACTCCCTTCCTATCTAGTTTTATATAAAAATCAAGGTTAATGTGTTCAGGTTGTATACGCTTACATGAGTGTACAGGTATATGTGTCCTAATAACTTTTTAATCCACCTTCCAATTTCAGCCAAACTTCATGTGCTGAAGAGGTCCCAATTAGTTTCTGGAAGGTTTTATAGAAACAAGCTGCTACCCAAAGGCGAAAGGCAGTATCATGAGACCTCCTCCAAAATACTAAAAAATGGAGAAGGTACCTGGAGGATGGAGTCATAAATAGTTCCCGTCTGGAGAAAAAAAAGCTTCTGTTGGCACTTGCAGCTTTTTAAACATCAAAATCAAATAACCACAGTGCACCAAGCTGCAGGAAATTAAGCATCTTCAATCCCAGTGCTTGTAGGATCACTTCTTCAGATTAAGAGATTTGGAAGGTGGTGAAAGGTGCTGCACTGATATTTGTCATGCTTAGCATTTCACAGCTACACAGCATGTGAATATCTAGGCCACAAATATGGAATTAGAAGGCACATAAGAATCACAATATCATTCTATATGCTGCCTTATTCAGCCACTCTTGTTTTAACATATATTTACTGGGGCATTAAATCTTCTATCCACAGAACAGATTCAGCAATGGTAGCAGTGGTGGAAGCTTCCTCACATTGTTTCACTGTTGACATCCACTGGTGGAATGAAGGAAAATGCCAGCCTGAAGCCCCTTAATTCATCCAGGATAACCACTGCTGAGAGCCTGACTTTTGGGCTCAGAGGTTGATCAGGATAGTTTTGAGCTAAGGTAAACAATTTTGTGCATTTAACTGCCATTCCCAAGGAGCAGAATATTTCTAATTCAGCTAGTACCACAGACTCCATAGGTAAACAAAATGGCTTTTTTTTTCCATTCTAGCAAATGCAAAAATATGTACACAAGTCTAGTTTTCAAGGGCTCCAAGTTTACTTTGTAAATGTGCATAACTGATTCAGGGATGTGTCAGTAAAAATAATGCATTTATATTAGTAGACTCTACAAACCAAATGATCTAAGGCTACCTTTTGAATTTATGCGTCTAAAGTTAAGTACTTAAACAACCATTTAATATTTTATATTCCATCTGGATTTTCAGAGAAGACAAACACACATGGTTTCCACTGAATTCACTTGGTTGCTAAATACACATGTAAGCAATCAAATTTGATAAATCATTGCAAAATTATTTGAATTAATTACCTTCTCTACATCTTTTTAAAAACACAAATTACTTTTGATTGGCCAAGTTTAATTAATGACAAATCAAATGCAAACACTGGGACAATGTAGTGTTAATCTCTTGTGGTTATTTTGTTGTCTTTTTTAACTTTTGCACCAGTCTGTCAGCAACGGAGTGCTATGCAGGTCCTACACTGGAAGGGGATTTGTAGTGGGAAACCTCAACTAGTTCCGACACTTTAGGCAACAACTAACTATTTTGTGCCTGTAGCCATCAACCTTGATAAAGACAAGTGTCACTTTCTTACCCTGCATAGTCTGGATTCAAGGACATCTTTGGCTATCTTGTAAGACTACAGGATTTCACCAGTTCCCCTCCCATCACTTTGCTTCTGCAGCTGAAGACTCCCATGGATGCAAAGTTGGCTGAACTGCATGGTCAGCTGTGTGAAGACTGCTATGAAACCGACACAGTGGTCCACCTTCTACTCAGAGCCCACTCTGCAACAGAGCTCTTTTTACCCCTGTTGCTATATTACAAGTGTTTCTGTTCAAGCAGGATCTGGAAGAATGATGGTGTGGTCTTAATTTGCACAAGTCTCAGAGATCAACACTTGAGGTAATTCCCTGAGGAAGACAACACTTCTTGAAGTCACCTTCCGTGTGAATGCAAAAATAAAAAAGCATTTGAAAGAGAAAGTTTACTTAGCAGTAACTGTTATTCCTCAGGGTTGGTTGTCTGTTAGAAACTTTCACTATTCACCTTCTTTTCTCTTTCTGAATTTGTTTAAGTTTCTTGTGGAAAGGGACCAAGAGTCATGGAGTGCACTTTGCCGTTTAACAGTCATGCAAAGATGACAAGGGTGTGAGTATAGACAAGAAAAAAAGTCTCCAGCTTATGCACTTTGGATATGAACACCTAAAATGTCAATGCACCTCACAGAAAAAATGTTTACTAATATTGTCAAGTACTCTAAACCTAACTCTAAACCTAACCTAATTATGTTCTTCATTAAAACATGTAAAGTTAAATGGAAAAAAATTTCCTAAAACTAAAAAGGGGACTCGCACCAGTTGAACTAGATTGTTATGTGACCTGGAGGCTGTCAATGAAGGTTTTAAGGGACATCTGTGTAACTGACGGCCCTGAACTATGACAACTCTGTGTCCTTAGTGGCCCCAGCTGATCCTATGGACCAATGGTCTAACTGTCGTGCTGTACTATGACTGTCAGGCAGATGGTATAAGGTCAGAAAATATCATGTGAAACCCCCATGTTTAAAACAGGATTTTACAAAGAGAATATACAACAGTAAATACTTCAGGAAAATTACTCACTTTCTTTCTTCCAGCAGAGCAATTTCTTTCTTGACCTCATGGTACTCTTCTGCTATTTTGCAGTGCTGTTTGTACACCTGCATAGATTCCTTAGAGTCATGACAAGGAGGCAGTGGCTTTAAGAAAATAATAAGAAAAAAAAATATATATGCTGCTTTTGAATGATACAATATTTATCATAATTCCTGTGGGAATATGTAAAGATTCCCATTCCCAACTGCAGGATACAGCCAAATATTCCTAGTGATAGCCTTTCATGGAAGGGAGAAAATCACTTCGCTGCATAAGAACATGCATAAACCTTCAAACCTTGTAAGGATTTTCAGAACTTTCCTTGTCAACTTTGCAAAGTATGCCTAAAGATTGTTCAAAAAAGATTTCTCCCTTACCTCCCTCTTTTTCAGCTACAGTGATATAGGAATGCTAAAGTCAGACCCATAAAATACACGAGCGTGTTTTCACTGCAGGAACTGCAGCCCTAAGCAGAAGGGTAATCTGAGTGCAAACAAGCTCTTATTCTCCAATTCTGCAAGATGAGAAGAAAAGACATGGAAAGCTATTGACTAAGCACTCTTTTTTTCATAGATGCAATGCTTATTCCAGTTTATTACTAAATGGGGCAGGACCATGAACTGGGACACTGGGGCTGATTCTGCTGGACTCAACAGGAGTTATACTGCTGACTCCAGTGAAGCCAAGATTTGACAACAGGTTCTATCTCAGAAATGCCTCAAGCTGTAAGTAGTTTGCTCAAGAACATACCCAGTTTTTCTGCATCTCTGTTTACTGTAGAAGAAGGGGATATACTTACTTAGCAGAAATGGTATGAGAGTTAAATCAGGTATATTTGCAAAGTGTTTCAAATTTCCATTAGAAGTGCAGGTGAGATTGAGAGTATAAGGATGACAACCATTAAAAAAAAAAAAATCAGATAAAAAAGACACAGTGAAGGCAAAAGCACTGTACCTCCTAAGCTAAATACCAACATTATTGCAGCAAGATTTTAATTTTTTTCAATGCACACTGGAGATAATAAATACGTTAAATAAAACCACTCTGTCCTGGGACTCCTGGTATAAATTTCAACCAAGATCTTGAAAATACAGTTTGGTTAAATGTCAGTGCTTTTTGTTCCTTATAAAGAATGCAATTTAGTTCAGACTTCAGGCTTGACTGTCACATTTTGGCTATAACACTTTCAGGAAGTGTAGTATTTTTAAGTTATTAGCCATGAAGCAATTGACTGTAAATGAACTCCAAATAGCATGCTTGAACCACCTGTTTGAAGCAAAAGGAAGCACTTAAAATAGTTCCTTTACTGTCCAGTTAAAGAACATCCAATTGCTTTTCACAATATAAGTAAATTATTTTTTATTTCTTGTTGTCCTACTTTGGCTCTTCTCTGTAGCATAATATTCCTTCAAAGTCATTGTTAGGAAAAGAAAAGCACAAGTCTTCAGACTTTTCCTATTTATGATCTTGTAAACCTTTGTTTTAGCTAAACTGGAAAGTTAAATTTTACTAAACATATTCAGAGACAAAAATTAAAAATATTTTTATCCAGGAGGCTGGGTAAGTTGGCTTCAGATATACCCCAATGAACAGACGTAACTAATGTATGGACCTTGCGAGTACTTGTAGACGGTATGTGGTTCTTCACTGAAATTTTAACACAGACACTCATTTTCCATGTTCTAAAAGTAAAAATGCTGTGGCAGAATTGCTTCATAGCATGTTGTTTCATTCTCTCTGAGCCTGGGGAATTTGGAAACCCGGGGAAAGGGCAGTCCATTACTTGATGAATCTGGTCCCTAGGAAAGGGCTTTTAATTACATTTCATTGTGGATGAGCAATAGGACCATTCATATAGCCACCGAAATAATAAGCATAAATTTAACAAGACAGAATATAGAAGTCTCAGTGCTCTAATCCAAGAATGCAAGGGTGAGCCAAAGTAGCATCTCTGGTATCTACCAGAGATCAGCAAACAACAAATGTGTCACAATAAAACAATTTTTAACAGTACCCAGGGGAAAGTCCCCAAACAGTGATACTTCAAAAGAAAAAAAACCTTCGCTTTTGCTTCCAACTTAGTTTCTGCAAATCTAGCTGTTTTAAACCAGTTTAAAAATTAAAGCAGCATTCAGTTTCTATATTCCAGCTTCCCACTCAAAAGATATATATAGAGAGCTAAAAATTATGTAGTTATGCTGAGACTTAGTATCTAATTCCCACTTAGAACCAGTTGGTGACTTTCAAACCCCTTCCTATCATTGTTTCCTCTTCAGTGTCCTTTTTTCTTACACTGATATTTTATCACTCAAAATAAACTGACAACAAAAGATACATTCAGTTTACTAATATTCTGTTCATACAATTCTTTTCGATCTTGTCTGATGCTATCAAGCACTATATCAAGAACTTTTAAAAAATTTTGAGTGTCTTTTTACTTTAAAATGTAAATTTGATTATGTTTTTATATGACTAGATGACCAGACAATTTGGTTTGCTCTTTTGTAATTTTGAAATTTCTAAGAAAGGTTTTGGAGATAGTACCTACAATGTCTATGAGTAATTTCTGGCCAGAAGGACATGAAACAGGCTTATGCATTCATTATTTAACAAACACCTCTGCTGCAATCACAAGAAAAAGTGGAGAGATACAAGCCTGGTCAGTTCTCTGCCACCCACCAGAAAATGCAAGCCAAAACAAAAGCACAGAGAAATTATTTTATCCATGTCTAACAGCCTACTTTTTTAACATAAACAAGAGTGCAAAGAATTAATGATACATCTGTTCCCACCAAGAGAAGCATTTTCAGAAGATGGCAGGGCAAACTCCTGAAAAACAAATGCAGCAACACAGGCAAAACTTGCTTGTTCCAAAGGGGTAACTCCAACTAGCCAGCAGACATTTACAGTATTAACATATTCTGCAGAAAAGAAAACAATAACAGAATAGTAACAGTTACTGGACTAGCCCATACTCATCTAAATGGGAACAGGAGGAACCTGCAAATTCAGAGAGTCCAGTCCCCTGCTGTCAGAAGCAAATCCTACAACTCACAGGCTTGCCCAGTTCTGTCTTAGAAAAACTGAAGTCCCCTGCCTCAGTTGTAAGACTGGTCCAGAGCCTCAACAAGGATTAGAAACATTTTTATCACTTCCAGTTTGGTTTTGTTGAAGACAGGTTTGTAAGTCTTTGATTGTGCCAGCACTACCTTTCATTCAAATGGTGGTTCTTTTTTCCTACCTGTTTTACCCGAGATGTACTTATAGAGGGCTGTCATATACTTTCTAAGACCTATGTCTTGGTAAAGCTGCATTCCTCTAAGCCGTCCTAGATGAAATTTCCATTTTCCCTAGCTTATTCAAGCAGACTTTCTCTGCTCCCCATTCCACCTGGCATGACGTTTTTGAATGCCTGTGGCCAGGCCATGGGAAGTGTTGCAGATGCTACCCTGATGGCATTCCCGTGGCAGAGAAGAAGAACTAGAATTCTCAGTAGAGAGCACTTTTCAACCGTGAAGCCTGTATCCTATTTTTTTGGTACGAGTTTGCTAGTTTACCCAGGTGACTAATTACAACAGACCTTAATAAAGTTCGACAAAGTATATATTTTTTTCACTCAGAAGCCAACAGCCATACTTTAATTTCTCCTTAGGACAGCCCGAACTTGTTACTTCATGAAGTATCTTGCCCATCCATAAATTAATATATATAAAAGCATAGCTGCTACATAAGCAAAAACCATTCCTGCCAAAGAAAGTTATATTTAATGGCAACAGTTGCTACTTTTAATCTTGCTTATTTCAGGCTTCAGTGTCATCCACCCTCATTTTCCTGTGCTGGCAAAATATGCGCACACAGCATCCCTGATTTTGTTCACAAAGCTAGTACAAAAGCTACAGCTTTCAGTCATACTAATGGTTTATCCTACTATGCCTGATTTTCAACAAGGTCTGATTTTTCCTTGTATTTTGTTGACTAACTCACTGTGACATTGACAAACAGAATCCAGCAAGTAGACATGAAGAGTTCCTGTTATAGGCTATTCTGTAGCTGCATATATGTATGTACATCTTTACAAGACATATGCACTGTTTATTTAGATTTTTTTGTTTGGAATCCAGATATGATAGATGTTGGAAGATGATATGCAAAGGCAGTTCATGAAGAAATAGAAAGCTGAGCTGTTCTGCCTGTTTTTCAAGATAGGTTGAAGGAGCTGTTCTAATTAAAATCTTTACTGGGGCACACAACAGGACAGTTTTCAGTAATTTTTTTGCTTTACTCACATGTCAAAGTGCGTTTTGCCTTACCATATGAATATCAGCATTCCATATCCACAAAAGTTGTATAGTTGATAGTGTCACCCAAGTGTTCAAAAACTTCAAAACAGTTTATTTTTTAATTCACCTTCATTTGTTTGCATTTACTTTTTGGTTCTACTGTGAAAAAAAATCAAAACTTTCTCCTGAAAAGGTTGAAGTTTGGAGAAAAAATTGTATCATGCAGTTTTGCCAGCTGAGCATGTGGACTCCTCTGGAAGGCAGTCTTTAGCACTAGTCTAAGTAAAGAGCGGTGTCTCACTTTTTGTAGATTTGGTAATTTTTAGCTAAACTATTCTGGAAAACCAGAAAGTTCAGTGCCAATATTTTGCACATGGCCTATGTTCACTATATGGCCTTGTGTACACCTCCATGATGGAAGAAATCACATTATTCCAAGCAAGAGTGATATCTGCACATTGCAGCTACTTTTTGTAGAGCAACTGGAACTTTTCAACCAGTTCCAGATATCTAGCCTAGGATATATCTAGTCTAGGATATATCTAGTTTAGTCTAGTTTTACTATGAAAGTAAGCAGTTCTCTTTCCTCCAAACAATTTGAGTCAACTGGATGAGAGCAACTGAGAGTTTTGCTCTCCTTTCCTGAGAGATTTTTCCATTCTTTCCTAACCTTAGTATGATGCTGTGACTTGTAAACATCCATGTCTTACATAATCTAATATAACATCATAGTTATCACAGCAGCATTACAGGAGACTTATCAAGTTCATAAGTAATCAGATCTAATTATAGAGTACCACAGTACTCTAGGAATTCTCTTGGAATTTAATACATATTAAAAAAATAGAGCATACCCTTTAAACACACAGTATACTTTTAAACTTTCTAAAATAATTTGTATGTGTCTAACAAGAGTCTTGGCAGTCAGCAGAAGCAATAGTTCTATTATTAAAGTTCCAGAGTAAACAAGGTTTCTGCTAAATGCTTGTATCACACATAACAAACTGTCCCTTTCATAATATTTTCATTGTTTTTTTGTATAGACATTTCTCACTAAAGCATGAAAAACTACCTCTTGAGTTAAAAAAATGATATTATAAATGCTTGGAGCCTTTTCTGGGTTGCAGCAATTTAACAGTCATCTAACTCCATTGATCTCAACAGATTACATAGTACAAATATGACATAAATGCCTCTCTCAAGCTCACGAATTCATGAGAAGTGATGATAAAGAATTACGGGACACTGTGTGCATCCGTATGTGACTTGTGTTCTTCCCTCTTCAGGATCAAACTACCGGCTGGAATAAAGAATTTGATGGAGAAGAGGGAGACGAACGGAGCAAGTCACAGGAAATGCTAGAACAGGACAGACAGCACACAGAGTAAAGCGGGTACTTAACACTAGATACCTTCCTCTGTATTCAGTGACCTAAACAAGGCGGCCTTGGATGCTGATGTAGGTGTCTAAATATAGCAGATGATAACCCGTAGTAGAGTGTCTGTCAGAGGGGCCACCACCCACTATGCAGTTAATCAAGGAAGGGCCTTCCAAGGCCCAGTCCAGCTTTTACACAGGGCAAAGGCTAATGTTTCCTAATAACAAACCGAGAAACGTAGCAAGCCTACCCTCGCTGCACTACCCACCACATTGCTTACATGAGGCCGGGGGGGAAATGACACTGAAGCCCAAATAAGTGCTTTTTCCTCATTCAAAGTGTTGTTCATCAGTGGGAAGCAAATAATTTCCAACACTGCAAACAAAAGGAATTGAAAAAAAGAAGTTTACCAATATAAGCTTTGTTTCACTGGTAGCATATCAGGAACTTCTTTGTAGTTTTTTTTTTTATATTAAAGCTGCAAAAGAGACCAGGCTTTTGCTGCATATGGCTTAAACTACTCTGTTCTTATATGCAGGGCTTTTGTGTCTAGTTGACCATACATTAATATTTTTTTTAAGTAAAAAAAAAACCCAACCAACAAAAGCAAAAATTTAAGTTAGAGAACTGATATTATTTTCTTACAAATTGCTTCTTGGAATTTCCTCCTCTCAGAGTAGGAGAAAAATGTAACATTCAAAAAGGTCTTGGAAAACACAACATTTTTGGTCTGAACCTAGCTAGTAGAGCAGAACACCAGACTGATCATTTCTATTCTTCAGAAAGAACCTGTAACTTCCAACTAGGATCATCCTCTAGTAAAAGTCCTTACAGAGAATTAGCTATTTGCAGTTAGTCTCCTAGAAATACCTTTTCTCCAGCCAATCCTACCTTTACCTCTGTAAAGTTGGCGCCGGTGCTTGAACAGCAGGGTTTATTACCCTGTCAGGGGGAGGCTGCACTGAACTTTGCCCTGCCATCGGATACCAGTGTCCAGGGAGTAGGTATGGTAGGATCGTGGTAGGAAAAGTGGGAACACTAGGTAATTCTGCTCAAACAGCCAAGTTGTCTGCCAGGGCCTAACATAGAAGGACAAGGGCTTGAAGCCTAAAACAGAGGTGCAAATTGCTTGGTACTCAGCCTGTGGTCTGCTGCCTGCATGCATAAAATTCTAAGGCTCTGATTTTCCAAGTCACTCGGTGAACTCACATAGCTTTTAAGCTGCTTTCAAAATCCAACCTGAAGATCAGCTAATTTGGCTTTTTGTTTGTTTTGTTTTGTTTTTAAAACATGTTTCAAAATTTTCCTTTGTATGTTTGAAACCTGGAAAATTATAACTTTTTTTTTTTTTTTTTTAAGTGTCTATTATTATATAGCCACCTACTCTGCATTTATAGTTTGCTTCTTTAAATAAAATACAAATGCTTTTGACTATATTTATGGCATGGTGATAAAAATCTTGTTGCTTTAGATGTGATATTTTTATTATGAAAATATGTACCAGCATTCTTACAAATTCAAGCATTTGAGGCTGCTATGCCACAGTCCATTGAAGGGTTCGTTTGCATGACACTTCATGTGTGCTGGTTTATGCTAGCTAACTTTGGGATAGAGAAAAGCATTGATGGAATGACAAGGGACACCACCATTCGGTACTTCTGCAGATCCTGGTGAAGCCCATGTTGTAGTTTGCTTCTGTAATACAGGAGGTACCTGTTTCAAAGATGGTATGGTTACATTAACATAAATTGCAACCACATGCTATACGGGAGTGACACACCCTTAGCAGTTCGGATTATGGCAATTTTAAAAAGAAATCAATAAGAAAATGTAACTAGCTAAATTATAACTTTATTACAGTTATTGCTTGTTTGACATTTAAAGTAGTATAAACGTAATGTAATTGCATTAAGTAGTTATAACTTTAAGCTGTGATCCAGATTGACAAAAGCAAGGAAATTCAAGTTTGCATTGCCAAAGCTAAATGCACTGTTATCTCTGCATCAGCTCAGAACCCATGTTGACTTAACTGCCTCTAGTTGAAAGGCATAAAGGCATCTAAATATAAATAAGCACATAAGCTTGAAAAGCTAAAGGATGAAGCACTACCACTAACTTCATACTTCTGAGTGGTTGAGTCAGCCAGAGAGTCCTCATAAGTTATCTTTTCAACTACCACAATATTACCAAACAGAGTTTCTGAAGGATAATAAAAAGAACATTATCTGAATCAAAGCCTTTGATTGTTCCTTTGAATTTGTTATCATATGGAGGTCATGAGAGTAAAGGAAGGTTCTCTTGAAAAAAATGTCAGGGACTTAACAGACCAAGAGGGTGTACTTAGTGGAATTGCTCTAGTGTGTACTTAAAAAACTTTTACTGAAGGGCTATCATTTATCCAGCAGACTTGAATGCTTCCAGAGGAGCAATTTCAGTCTATCGTGAAATTACATATTTAGAGTACATTGTATGTTCCAGAAATGGGTCATAAAAGTGCTAATAAAAAAATCATCACTTGGCCTGTAAAGTACCTACATCTAACACTAGTAATTTTGTTTTTATGTACTACCAGCAGTAATGATAATCATACTTTGCTCTTTTAGAGCAGTCTTCATCCACTGATCTCAACGATCTTTAATAAAAAAAAGGTAAAAATTATTAATCTCATTTCAGAGATGAGCAGAAGAATGAAGCAACTCCTCCAGGATCACACAATGTGTCACTGACAGAGTTGAAAACAGAATTCAGGTTCTTTACTTTCAATTCAGTGCTTTAGCCATGAAATGATATTGCTTTTCTCAAATTGAATTCTTCCGAGGGAAAAAAATATCAATCGTCTTCACTGCACTGGAAGATCAGTGGAATAAAAAGGCCAACATACTACCCTGTTCTTTCAGCCCAAATCTTAAGTTGCTATTCATTCCTTTAATCTTTCCTAGTTACGCCTATGGAACTTGCCCCTATTCTCAGGATTAGAGAGATAGAGCAAGAAGAGTCTCTGTCATCCTCAGTTCCTTCCCCAGTCATCCTTTTGATGAGAGCAGCAGGAGAGAAAAGTCAGTCCTTTAAGTCAGCAGCCCTCCAGTGTTGTCTCACTAGTTGATGGGGACAGGAAGGATGACATCATTGGACAACATGGTCTGCTAATGCCTTTCTCAATTTACACTCAGGAAACAACTGCCTTCATATTGAAATATCAGAGGAAGTCTAAATGCTCCTGGGAAACAGATAATCTGAAGTAGTTTACAAAAGCCAACAAACACTCCAGAACTGCTACAGAGGAAAGGGAAATAATCCCTGGATACAGAACTGGCTCTGTGCCTGGTGAGCCGCAGAGTTGCCATCAACTGCCATCTGATTATCCAGTATATCGGGGCTCCATTGCGCTATGCTGACAAATCGGACCAGTCACAAAAGGTTTCACCACTTGTAGCCTGTGCTGACTGCAGACACCTGCTAGGGCAACCATTAGGGTTGCTGGCTGTGCAGCATGAACTAGAGTAACTTTGAGGAGGCTCTCATCAATCCTGATGACTGGCTTTAGTTACGTAAGATTAGAGATAAGATGGCACTACAAAATACACCTTTACGTTCTCTTGGAATGTGCCAGAGAAAGCCGATTATACTGGTTTTACCACAGCCTGTAGGCATAAGAATATAAGAGCTGGCTCATTCCTTCTCCTGTCAAAACCACAGAACTCTTCATTGCAGTGCAGCAGTACGTGCTGTGTTTTGCACAGGAATTGCAAAAAAAAATTTAAAAAGCTGGTGAGATTGTTAAAATAGTAATTTCCCTGCAATTGATTAAAAATGCCAAATCAATTTTCCCGCAGATCTTGAAAAGACAATGTTTTCTTCTATGGAAATGTACAGTTTTGTTAAATGTTAATAGGTTAGAGAAGCACCACTGAAAACTTTCACTTTAGTGTAACAACCAGAGATTTTTTATCATAACAAATACAGTGAATGTGAAGCAGAACTGTAGTAAAAAAAAAGTTACCTGCAGCTGCTGATCTAGTTCTGGAAAAGCCAAAGGGAAATTTTCAGAGGAAGCATCATCTAAAAGGTAAACATGATGTTAAAAGTCAATGTCTACCAAAAAGAGCATTTCAAATGATCTGTTTAATATAGTTCTACATTGCATATATTCACAATAATATCAGGGTCCTGCAACCACCTCCGCATCTGCTTATCTTTCTACACTTGAGATCCCTTAATAGACTCCTTGAAAATACTAGTGGGTTGGCAATAAGAAAATGTTTAGGTGCTGGAAAGACAGAAAGCCTATTTTGTATTGCAGTAATTAAGAAACAAAACAAAGCCAGTTAGCACAGTAGAATGTGACAACTTAATAAATCCAAACAATTTTTCTTCCTGAGCTCTCCATTACACTGCAAAGTAAAGAACCTTCTTACTACCGAAGAGTTCATTACTTGAATGAAGGGAAAGATAACTTCCCCATCACAATACAATGACTTACCAGGGCTAAACCAAGAATAATAAAAACCTTTTCTCCCATCACTCAAAGGCAACCACAAGAACACACAAACCAGCCTGGCAACCCTGGAACTAGAAGACTGTTACCTACACAGACGTGATAGAACGGGAAAGACACCACAAATTTCTCAATACTGCAAAGAAATGCCTTTGCCCTAACCTGTAGATAACAATCTTTATGGCCTACAGTTAGTTCATTCATGACAACAAGCCAAACTGTGTCTTTATTTATTTCTTTATTTTTAGTACAAGCTTCAGCAAAGGTGGGACAGGCTGTGCAAGTTACGTCAGTGTTGTGATGTGGACACCTGCCCACTAGTAGCTGGACTGAGATCAGAAATATGAATCATACTTGGTAGCGTCACAGCTAGCCACTGCAATATTTCTTTCTCAGTGACTTTCACACTATCAGTTTTGCATTGGATTGTGATGACTGTTTATGCATCTTACTACAGGTTACCGGAGGTGAAGAGAGGGTTACTATTAGCTAGCTTACAGAGTCAGTTATTTGTAATGTGTCAAAATTAAACAAGGATGGCTCTCATAGGAGAAAATTGCTAACATAGGTCAGATCTGCAACCTGCTCTGTGCTGGCAGAGTTGTATGCTACAACAGAACCCCAACAAAATTAAAAGGACCACATATCAAAGCAGGATTCTGAATATACTTTAACAGTACAGACTAGGATTTAAATTATTTGTCAAATATTTGTTATCCCTTTATCCTTCCCTCAGTGGTACCATAGCAAAGTAGGTTAGAGAAAAAAAGTAAAATAAGTCACCTTATCTTGTGAAGAATAAACATACTGGCTAACATATGGTCAGAGCCTTACTTTAACTAATAGAGTTAGAGGTAGGCATCTCTAGGAAGGGGTGCCCAGAGAAGAAAAAAAATAGTGATACAGAGGGCAAAAGCAAATGCTGTTGAACTTCCTCAGGAAACAAAGTGAAGTTCTATATTTTCATCGGGTAGGGGTCTTGCCAGTATTATCAAAAAGTCATACCCGTCTGTCCATGTTCCCCCCCAGCTTCATTTTTCACACCATGTCCCAAACATGCCCATTCTGGAAAATAATTAAATAGCTTTAATTGTATAGAATTCTATCACACTGATATGCAGCTGTTTACCTTTAATTTGCTGTTGCTTTCTTGTACAATATTTAAAAATAGACTAATATTCTAAAAGAAGAAAGATGAATCACATAGCAAGGCTAAGAGGAAGGACGGAATAGGACTCAGTGCGACTAGGGGTACAGCTGCTCTACAAATATTTGGCTGAATAGCTGTTAAATATTCTGACAGAGATATTGGACCAGAGTCGTGGACAGCAGTTAAGCTGCTATTTGTTTTGACAATTCCAGCAGTACAATCTTTGGTACAGTAGCTTTAAGGAGAGACCTCAAACATTTTTAACTTAAGAAAAACAAAGCAAAAGCAACCCCAAGAATTTTAAAGAAGCATCAACCAATATTTAATTTTTCACTGCATCAGATCTTAATAATAAAACAAAATTAATGCAGTGTTGGAATATTAGAAAATATATTGGATTATCTTCAGAAAAGAACCAGTAAAGAAAAGATTGGAAATACTTTAAAAAGGATGGAATAGAGAAAGAAATTACTATAGAGGAAATCCTTTCAATAAACAGATGTTCCCTGCTTATTTTTTGAACTCAAGTGACTGAGTCAATGGTACTAAAAATAGAACATATTGGTATCCTAACCATTATGGCATACCATAGTACATTTTATAATGGGCCTGCCCTAGCATCTATTGAACAGCTGCTAGGTTTTTATTTAGTTATGCTAGTTTAAAACTTGTTTAAATCATCATCTGATATATAGAACATCTTCGAGAAAAGTTGGGGACTCCAGTGGTTTGAAATTTTTCTGAGTTTCTAATTCTCTTAGGCTCCTCTGACATTTTCAGCTGAAGTATTTAGTTTACAAAAATTAACAGAAATCCTCACAGCTAACTGCAATCTTGTTTTCCACAAGAAGAACAACAAAAAACTTTACCCACAGCTTCCAATGAAATAAACTACTGCATCAGGTCAGTCTGAATTTCACTGTTGTCAAAGTAACAACCACAACAACAACAAAAATCACTTGGTAAAAACTAAACACATTTAGATTTCACACAAGGGGAAAGCAAATGACATCAGCCATTTGCCTCCTAAATTTTTTTTTAATATGTTTTCAGAAAGTCAAGAGAAAAGATAAAAACTTGCATTTTCTTCCAAAAGAATCACTATTGCCCTTACAAGCCTGAATACTGGGTGTTACAGAGGAGATCAAACAAAATCACATTGGCTTCTAGCCTTAAAAATCTATGACTCTGAAAACCAGAAACATTGAAAGTGTCTGAAATGTCAAAGAAAATGTTCTGAAGATCAAAACACTCTCCTAACTATCTCCTTATCTGTCTGTATTTGTTCTTTTCTATTCTACATCTTCCTAACCAGACAATAGAATTCAGAAATATCTCTTTTTCTCCTTTTCTCAATTTATTATCAATATTTAATGAATGCCTAGATTGTTACAGGGAATCACGGATATAATCAAAGACCACCTTTATAATAGTTAGTGGCTTTTCAGTGCCACAAAACCCTGAAAATTATTAGGCTGATTCTTCACCAGATACAAACAGCATCTCACGCCTGTGGTTACTATTTTACTGCTCCCTTCCCTGTCACTCATAAAGAAAAAGGACTTATAATTCAAGCTGGTTGTTGAAAACACATTTTGTTTAAAAATAAAAAATTAAAAACTCAGACACTGCAACTTGCTGTACCTGAAAATGAGTCAAGATTCTGGTCAAAAGACAACAAGAAAGGAGGAAAAACATACACGTGAATGTCATGGCCACCCCAGCAAACTCAACAGCTCTAACTTGTGATGTGAAGGAGTCCGATCAGGGACTCTGTCACAGCCACCGAAGTTAAAGTATCTGTTGCATGATTTCTAAATGAGTAGCACTTCCTGATTTCCCATAGATCCCGAAACTAATTTTGAAGGTCTATATTTAAAAGTGCACTAAAAGTAAAGACCTGTACCCTGATTACGAGATGAACTCTCCGCACACACAGCTGATGTTTTTTTAACCAAAGACTTGGTTCATGTGTATGGAATAGTTTGACTTTCATGGTTGTTTCATCAGGTTCATACATACGCTTTGCTTGTTGCTGAAAACTGTGATTATAACAGAGAGAATCTTAATGGAGGGTCTCTGGGGAAATCACTTCCTCCTTTTGCTTTCCATCACTTGAGCTAAGACAAAGTACCCTCTATGTCAGAGCCAGCTCTCTAACCATTCCTACAGCAAAACTAACAGCATAACAAAAGAACAATCTCCCAAAGCATGCTGCCCAGCCAACGCACCTTCATGCTGAAATGGTGCAATAGGCAGCTTTGTGTAAGGACAGCAAGGCTAAGCTGCTCAGCCTTCGCTGCCCAGGTGAGCTCTTGTCTATCTGCTGACAGCACCTACTAATACAAACGTGAGGTGGGCTTCTGCTGTGTGGTACAGAGATCCACACAAGCCATCTGATTTAGAAAGCTGAACTGTATTAAGACTGATTGTCTTCATACAAAAGGCTTACTACTTATCAGTGATGTCTTGATGCATTCGGTCCCCTGGTACATGCTAACGTTGAACATTTAAGAATGAATCATGCTTTCTGGAAAAATTCACTTATTTAATCATGTTCTGGCCTTCTGGAGATTCCAATAGCCCAGACCTCCATCCTGTAGACAGACAAGCAAAATCCCTCACACTTCGCTGTCTGACTGACAGAATGTCCAGTACAATGAATATAATACCCCAGTCTCTTCCTATATGACTGCTCCATTCAGCTGAACTGTGGGCTATGGGCAATAGTTAATGAATAAATACTTCAAGAACAACATCTGATTTACTTGCGGTATAAACTCACAAATTACAGTTTCTCTGGGATCTTCACAAAGATAGACAGAAATAGAACATAAAAATGTAAATGTGTTGAAAGCACAATAAGGTTGCTAAATCAAGCACTCGAAATTTAGGAAATGCCAATCACAGCTCTGCTTCCTTGAGTGACTGAGTTATGATCCAGTCTTTAATTATACAATCAGGTACTATTTTTTTCTCCTACATGCGTGGGCAAGTGTATTCAGAACTCTTCCTCCTAAACTAAAGAATTAAATTGGTAACATAAGTAGGCTGTTATCCTGTAAGTGGATCAGCCCTTACACAGGAAAAGTGCTCAAACTCAACTGCAAGCTCTGCAACTCACAGTGGGACAACACTGGCAAACTGCATCGGGGTCCAGCCTTGGCCCTAGGAGGGCAGTGAGATCCAGCAGATCCAGCCCTGATTACTGACAGACATTCATAGACTCATCAAATTTGTCCTGGAAGGCTGTGTGGCTAAGTGACTGCGACTTGGCAGTGCTGCGTGAAGCTCCCAGGCTTCTATTCACAGCCCTGCCTGACATGACCTTACACAACCTCGCAGTTACCTCACTCATAAAATAGTGGGGAATGGTCACTGCCTGACCCAAGAATAGGCTATGAAGGCTTGCTCGATAATAAGAGTCGTGGACCTCCCAATAATAGAAATGGCCCATAACAGAAGAGATAGGAGCAAACCCCTCCTACTCCATATACCTTCACCTAAGCCTAAAGCTTCCCCTGATGAATGCACAGCCACTATCTATTGGAGGGTATCTCACCTAAGTTCCTGTCTAATTTCCAAAAGATCAAGCCACTTACTTGTAGGTTGGGTGTACTTTTAGAAAACCAGCTTTGTAAATTTTAGCCATATATGTTAGCAATTCCCACTGGTTTTCAACCAATACATGCTGGAAAGCCTCTGTTGCCATTACAACTAGAATGAGGACGGAGTAGGGATTTGAAGGTTGCTACTGAAGAAGCAACCATTGCAAAACAGTCTTCCATGATTAACTAAAAAAGCAAAAAATTCTTCATGGTCACTAGGATAACAAAGGCATAAAGAGGAGTAAAATAAGTCATTTGCTATGCTTGCAAAACTATTACACTGTTCCACTGTCTGCCAGTTTCATTAGAAGATGTATGTTTTGCCTTTGTTATCAGTGATTTTTCTGGAGAGTGCTATCAGAGGTAGACTAATTTCAAACAAAAGAAATTACTAATTTCAAACCCAGTCATTTATCACCACATGTCACTAGCAGAACTTTTCAGCTAGATTCAAGCTTTTATTCTAGGAGGGAAGATGAAGCAATGTTTACCTATAAACCTTCCTTTAGAACTATTACACAGAACAAATCCACTTGCCTAAATTTAATAAAGTTCCTGTTAAAATCATTGTATCTTAATATGTTCAGTAAATAAGAGTGGTACAAATTAGGACATATCAAATTTCATTGGTTTAATTAAATTCATGTTGATAAACTACAGTAAACTTTCTATTTGGGAACAGTTATTTAAATTTTGGAACACCATATTCAGTTCAACTTGCATTAGTTTCCAAATGATATAAGATAGGCTGAAATAATATGTTTCAAATTCATTAATTTAACCAGGTACCTTAAGTCAAACTGGTGCAATACGGTGTGCAGACACACCCTGGAAAACCTGTGTTTGATGCCAGCTTAGTGAACTTGAGTAAAAGAGACAAACATAGATATCTATATATACAGGAATAAGAGATACACAATAAAACTGTCTTCTTATATTGCACCCGCTGATGGACTGCTCCTGAGACTTTTAAGGAACTGGTTAGCCTACTTTCACATTAAAAATACTGCACAAAGCAGGCCAGGATTTCAGTCATCAGGTGTTGACTGACAAATACTGTAACAATTAAATTATTTCTTGTACACTCAGGATAAGCCAGCTCCGGTCTTGTAGCTCAGTTAACACAAAGTAATCTCTTCTCATGAGTTGAGAGCAGTTTCTCCTTTCACTGCTCCTCACACCCAGTGCTTGGTTACAATCCTAGCCAGTGAGATAATCACCACCCAGAAGAAACATTCCGTTTCCCCTTTTTATATCTACTTATGCTGTCAGTTCCTCCTAGTAAGCAGTTGTCCAGCCCCCGGAAGGAGAATGCAGCCTTTCTTGGTGAAATCTGTCACTGTGACCTTTCAAGTGAGGTAAAATTTAAGGAAAAGCTTAAATCAGATTCCCTCACCACTTAGCCCTGGTGAAGAACTTTTTGTATACATAACCCAGCAGTACACAAGCCTCACCTGATGCTCTACTATCACACTTACAGCAGGTAACTCCTGTTTGAACTGAAAACAAATATCCTTGTCAAGGAGAAAAAAAGATTCAAGAAATATAAAAAAATAAGGAGGGGGGGAAAAAGCGCCAAGTATAGAATACCTAAAGGTCTACCTGTTAAATGTTTTTGCAGCTCATCTTAAAAGAAAAAGTTCTAGATACTTATTTGTATTCTCTTGATTCAACTGTGGTTTGCTGGAAATTTTCAAACCTGATGAAAGTTTATTTCCTTTGCTTTCTTTAAACATATCGAATATAATAACCATGTTCAGGCTTATCACTAAGAGGAAGAGTGGAATTCTTGTGACATGGTAAAATGGTGTGCTGGTTTAGACCTGCTGGTAGCCCTCAAGGGGATGTGATGCAGAGAACATGGCACTCACTTTACTGGTTGCTATTTAGTTTTCTAGTACTCACAGAGATTCTGGATTGCCTACTTCAGGAACACTTGTATATATACATTAAAGGACTCAAAATTAAGGAAAAGTTTAACAAAATGTAGCAAAAAAAGATTAACTTTCTGTAACTGAGTTTATTTCTCTAAATGTTAAGAGAGAGGCTGGAATTATTAGCAGGATAGAAAAGTAAAAAATAAAATATGATGCAATGTTAAGGAAGCTAGGCTTCCTGCCTTTCATGTCCTCTTCTTCCAAGCTATTCACAACCTTGTCATTTCCTACTGCCATCTCTTGTCACAAACCACTCTACACTCCTTGATTTTCCCATGGTCTCAGCTTTCCCTGACTTGTTTTCAGTGTCTCACATAAGCATTCTTTTTCTGTAATTTGTAAGAGCACTCCCCTTTCTTTTATATCTCTCTTCAAGACCTACCTTTGCCATAATTCCTGTAAGAAATTTACCATGTTACTATATCTTGAGAGATGAGAATGATTCCTTATTGCTTTCTGTGATAATAATGTAATTACCAGATTATTTTAACTTGTGAAAAAGGGCACATAGATAGCCACATGTGCTTCTTTATATTCCTTGTCCCCATCTTTCTGTGTCAATCAACGTTATGAGCTGAAAATTATGCAATAATGTATGAAGATGTTTGTTTTTAAATTCCCTTGCTTAGGGAATGAGATTCTATTTCAGGCTTGTAGCTGCCAATTAATATTACACGACGATTAGCTAGGAAAGGTAATGCATATTCTAAAATATTTTTAAAATGAGAAAATTGTAGTCAAGCTGAGAGTCTATTCACAAAAAGCTCAGGAAGCAGCCTCACACATTATCCTACAATGCATACCGTCCCATAAAGCACTCATCAGCAGTGGGTTTCAGTTATGCTTATCAGAGATCCTTATATTTCATGCCATAAACACATCTCAACCCTGACTCCAGGCACTCACCTTTAGCAACAGCACAGCCAGCTTTTTTGGGGATGCTTCCCAGCTTCTGATTTACTTCATTTCATTCTGACTTCTACCATTTGGCAACAGCTCTCTAGACCTTAATATCTAAGGTGCAAACTAATAATATTCATCTATTTCAAAGGCCAAATGGTCCATGAATGTACAGGGTATGTTTGGGGAAATTAATGCTCTATCAGCACTAGCTAACAGGATAAACGTCAATGAGATTTCTGCCGGTTTCTCAGATGCTATGTGGGCATCCGTTTCCTGAAATCTTTCACCAAGCTGGGCATGTGTGGCACTTTCCAACCTTCCTGCTGAAAGGAAAGTCTCTTCTTGTTCTACTCTCATCCTCAGTACAAAATATCATTTCACTTTTCTGGTTTTAAAATTCCCTAAAATCAGACATACTGCATATGCAGATAAATTGGATGATAGTTAATTATAGTGCTAAGTATATTCCACAAACCACTAAAAGAAAGCTAAGATCTAAACTGTCAGTCTAGTGGTTTTAGTCTAACGAAATTGTTAATGGAAACATTAAAAGTTATCAGACAGGAAAACTGATCACATGCTATCACTCAGGAAAAAAATCCACCCATAACACTGCTCTTCATTTGATATTGTAAACACTGGTAAGAACATGTGAAATTTAAAAGCAATTATTTCATTGTGGTTTACTCCATAAATTAAACTGTACCTGGGGAGTCACTCAGGCTGAAGGCAATTCGTACTGGCTTATCAGCAGGTACCCTGGCGGTGGTGATCATGTGGGCACTTGAGTCAATGCTTTTACTTGTTTGTTCCAGCTGCAATAATACAAACAATACATTTATTACAGAGCATGTGACACCATTCAACAAATGAGTTTTAATGCCTTTCATGCATTCACAGCTACCTTTCTCATTCTAGCTAAGCAACGTTTAGAATCAAAGTCAAAGGAGCGCCATTTCGCTTTTCCATTTAAAAAGGATTTAAGTGAAATTCAGTGCAGAGACTGCCCTTCTTCTGCTATTTACAGATTAGAAAGAACAGTGGCAAAGGAAGCTTCCCCTCTCCTCACCTGCTTGCTCCCCGCCATTGCCCCTTCAGCAAGCCTTGACTCGTGGCAATGCTGCCTGGTTCTGAAGGTGAAGAAGGAAGAAGGGGTGGGGAGTTGAGAGTAACATGACCCCAAGCCTGCCATGTGATTGGAAACGTGCACACCACTCCACATGGTGTCGACCAGGAGGCACCCATCCTCCTACCTTCCACCCATGCTCCCCCAGTCACACTGTCCCTGGTAGTCACACACTCAATGGTCAGAAAGTTACTAGGTCTCCAAACCTTGGTGGTGATTCTTCAGTGGAACTCTGTGCACGTGTAGGGGTCTGTCTGCATGGGTTTGACTCCCGGATTGGGACCTTACTCAGTCCTCGGTCTTTCTTCTGAGACCACCAATTCCAAAAAGTGGTTTCAGTGAGATGAAACCCTGTCTGTTAAGAAAACTGCTAGTTCATTTCAAGCAGGACACTAGAGAATCGTTAGGCAACAAAAGAATTAGCTACTACTGATCCGTAATGGTGTAATTAAAGCATCTCTGAACACTCAAAAGTTGTACTCAGAGTTCTACTATGTATATTTAACCTTTTGAATGAATAGTTTTGGTTAAACTCTATTGAATAGAAGAACGCAAACTTAATCTCCTTGTATATCAAGCACAAAGCTGCTAAAATTCACAGATATTAAACTTCTGATTGGCTCCATGTGTGGAGAACATGAAGTCAGTGGGACTTCATGCATGCAAAAGATCTGCCCATAAAGAAATTATTTTAGGACTGAAGCCTGTGCTATCCAGAGTGCATTGTATCCATACCAACTATGTGTACAATTATGAGAGTAGCTTTTAAATTACCATAAAAACTCCTCAGTCAATTAGAAAACAAATTCTTCAGGAAAATACAATGAATTTACTAAAAGTTGTACCACATGTCAGTAGACAACGCAGCATTTAGCTAGTGAAAACATAAGCCAGTTTTCTAAGCCAATAGTCTTGCAGTTTTTCAGTAAAGAAGCTATTGTATTGCACGGAAATCTCACCAACTCATTCTAATTTACACTTAATTATTTGGCAGTCTCAGAAAGTCAATAGAACAGAACAATATTTCAGAATTATAATCTTCCATGGTGATGCACAAGTGAATCAAACACTTCCCTGGCATCACTGCCTTGCAATCAGTGGAAGAGAACCAAATTTGTATCTGGCCCACTAATTTCAGCATTTATTTTTTATTTGCTTTGTCTGGCTTAATATTTAGCTAGCAGAGTGATATGGTTACTCTGTAGCAATGCTACACAAGACATTGTTACTTGAAATGCAAAATCTTTTCTTAAAATAATAACAAATAATCTAAAATTATTACTTTGACTAAATCTTATTTGGAGCTCAGAGTGTCTCTTTCTACTAATACATGAACAATATCAGGGATCGTTCTTTATTCCCCATTACTGAGAATCAAGACACACAAAAATTGAACTGATATCTATTGGGCAGAGATGCAGAAAAGTCACCTAAATTGCCATGGTGTATGTTTTTGGACTCAGGAAAAGATCCTTGCAGACAAGTGAAACATTCTATTTTGAAGTGCATTGATCCAACTAAATAATTTTTACTGTCTGAGCATTATTGATCTCTTTTTTTCCCCCAGACCCTCACTTTATAAGAAACTTCTGAGACATCTCATTGTTTTTGAATAAATAAGAGACCTACTAATCCAAAATCCTTTATCATATTTCCTTTCCATACCTCCCAATAAAAGGTAAAGCAAAAAAAAAAAAAAAAAAAAAGAAGAGATTTTAAGTGATAAGCACATCCTTGAAACAAGGCTGTTCATCATTCTGTGTTGTTGGTACACATTCCCCTGACATCTGCTTACTATCTCAAGCGGTCTTCCACATAAGAGTATACTTAACATTTTGTATCATAGCCTAAGAAATTAAAATGATGCATTCTGCTAGAGGATTTAAAGTTGCCATAACAATATTGCTAGGAGTAAATCTGTTGTTTTATCCCAGTCACATACTCTGTGGTCTGTGATGTCTTTAAATTACCTCTTTTACCCACCTACTATGTGAGGGCAAAAATCAATACCCCTTCAATAAGCAACGGTGAATTCTATCATACCACAAAAGAGTGTTTTCATTTTATTCCAATCCATGAAAAGAAATCTCATCTTTATACACAGCAATTACCCTGCTATCCATTTTTTTTATATTGCATTTATCCCTGCACTCCTTTTTGTGCAGAATCCTCAAGATTTTCATCACAAAAAGCAATCAAAGAGAACAGAGAGGGATGGAAGCAGCCTGTGTGCAAACAGGGCGATACAGGAGACACACACTGACTGCCCCCAGTTCCCCACCTGCTTTCTCCATGCATGAAGAACAATATCTCTGTAGACAGAGATGAGGGTGAGTGGGCAACCTGGAATTTAATGAGCTTTAATGAGCAGCTCTCTTCTTCACAACAATTGCCTATAGAACTGGCTGCTGTTTCTCCATAAAAAATCTGCAGCAGAACTCAGATTAAGTGCTGTTACAGCTCTATCAATTTAGTTCAGTTTTCACACCTGTTGCCTTACCTCACTTAGCGGAGTGTCTGCACTTGTATAATCCAGGGCCAGCCACTGCCTTGGCTTGTCGTTGCCTTTATGGAGTAAAGCTTCAATAAAAGAAAAGGCTGCACCTGCTGCATAGCAACAAACTGACAAGGTCTGAGAAGCTGAGACAGCTGTCAGGGCAACATGCTGCTACCTGCACTTCCCATAGGCTTTGCTGTCCCAAAAGATCACCCTTTTCCGCTTTTCTCCACAATTCCGCTTTTCCTTCCTCTCCTTGCCAGTGACGAGGGATTATGATGCTGTCATGCTTCAGGGAGGAAAAAATCCTTCTGTCACAGGCATTATTAAGCAGCAAACTGTGGCGAGCCCAAGATTTTTAATTCATTAGTCCTGGCAAACCTAAAATACAAACAGACTTGCTTCATAGGACAGGAATGTTTTCAGCATGACCCAATCAGTGTCTGTGTCTATTCCAGCAAACTGGCAAAGATAGCATGACTCCAGTCAGCAAAAATGTCTGCAGCTCCAATCAGCTTGGGCTGACACTGCCAACTTGGACTGGCTACAAGCGAACTATCAAATGATAGCAGCAACTATCAAAGCTAACAATAAGGGATGGGCTTGGTGTGTTAGGCTTGGTTCATGTTGGCTTTGGTCAAGCCGGGCTTGTCTAATAGCAGATGATAGCTCTGCACTTCGGAGGAGGCAACGGCAAATTTTCAGAATGTGTACGCTGTGAAAGCAGATGTATTTATAGATGAGCTGATGATGGCAGTGATAGCTGAAGCTGACTAAATCAGAGATATGACTGAACTCAGAGGATTTCCTAGTGTGATTTTGGATAGCTTTTGTCAGTTTTGAAACCACAGGCAAGCAATTAATAGATAAACCTTGAAGTATCACAAGAAAGATTAATTTCTTCAGCTTAAACTTTTATTTTCTGTAGCTGTGTCATGCACATGTACTGCCTACATGATTTCTTTGATTGACTGCTATCACAGTCATTAGAACAAATGGAGAAAAGTAGAGAACAGTTATGGAATGATTATACAGAACCTTGATATTTATTGTTCTGTGCTTGAAAAGGGGGTTCTCCTCCTTTTATATTTCAAAATGTATTTTGAAGGTATATTTTATATTTTTAATTCCAAATGGGAAAGGTTTCTCTAACTCAGATATCCTGCACAGGCACAGGGCTAGATTTCTCTTGGCTCAGCTGAGATATGGAGAGGTTGCAGGACAGACAGAGACGTGAAAGTCTGAAGCCAAATTTTCATCCTTCCTCACTCTCTCACCTTCTGGCCCTAGCCCAGGATTGATCTAATCAGTGCAAATCTCAGGAAGCCAGTGGTTGCCCTTGTGGCCTCAAAAGACCTTTTTCATACTTTGAAATGACTAAACTGCAAAGAAATTCTACCCACACTGCCTTTCTCCCAGCAATGACCTGGGAGGGTATCAGACAGCTACACCATTAGTTAGGTAACTGGAGAGGTCGTCTTCTTAACTGCAGTGTGGTTTCAGAGCAGACTATGGGCTCTGGTTCAAAGACTTTGTGAAAAGCAGGACTGCACCTCTGACCGTGCTGACCATTTTCTCTTCTCTTGATGTGTTTCTGGAAAGACTGAGGGTTCCTCCCTATATGTCTCCTTTGGAAGGGGAGGGAGAGAGATTTGTCTCTGATCACAACCATTATTGCAAAAATAACATTCTACAGCTCAATACCATCAGCGGTTGATATTGATCTCCAGTTACAGGTCCAATTACTGTGAAAGTATTTGTTTGAAGATACAGAAAATCCTGGCTCCAGTGAAGTCACTAAACAGTTTCCATGGAGCCAGGGAAGTCACTAAACAGTTTCCATGGAGCCAGGGTTTCCCCCAAATGGTAAGATCCTCTTCTGCTTTGTATGGACAGATGGTATTTAGATGATATGAGTGCCTTCATTACATGCCACTACAGTAAAGCCTAAAAAAGGCTCTCTATGTAAAATCTTTAGACATGCAAAATCTTCAATAGCCATGACAGCAAGGGTCTTGGACAGAAA